>NC_084853.1:28393875-28693875 GCF_951802175.1 Populus nigra
AAGTAATTACGATTTCTGTTTTGGATTCCTCAAGGATAGTTTAAATGTTTTAAAATAATAAAATTTAAAAGAAATTTTAAAAAAGTAATTAGGATTTCTGTTTTGGATTCCTCAAGGATAGTTTAAATGTTTTAAAATAATAAAATTTCAAACAAATTTAAAAAAAGTGATTTCTGTTTTGGATTCTTCAAGGATAGTTTAAATGTTTTAAAATTATAAAATTTAAAAGAAATTTTAAAAAAGTAATTAGGATTTCTGTTTTGGATTCCTCAATGATAGTTTAAATGTTTTAAAATAATAAAATTTAAAAGAAATTTTAAAAAAGTAATTAGGATTTCTGTTTTGCATTCCTCAAGGATAGTTTAAATGTTTTAAAATAATAAAATTTAAAAGAAATTTTAAAAAAGTAATCACGATTTCTGTTTTGGATTCCTCAAGGATAGTTTAAATGTTTTAAAATTATAAAATTTAAAAGAAATTTTAAAAAAGTAATTACGATTTCTGTTTTGGATTCCTCAAGGATAGTTTAAATGTTTTAAAATAATAAAATTTAAAACAAATTTAAAAAAAGTAATTACGATTTCTGTTTTGGATTCCTCAAGGATAGTTTAAATGTTTTAAAATAATAAAATTTAAAACAAATTTAAAAAAAGTGATTTCTGTTTTGGATTCCTCAAGAATAGTTTAAATGTTTTAAAATAATAAAATTTAAAAGAAATTTTAAAAAAGTAATTAGGATTTCTGTTTTGGATTCCTCAAGGATAGTTTAAATGTTTTAAAATAATAAAATTTAAAAGAAATTTTAAAAAAGTAATTAGGATTTCTGTTTTGCATTCCTCAAGGATAGTTTAAATGTTTTAAAATAATAAAATTTAAAAGAAATTTTAAAAAAGTAATTACGATTTCTGTTTTGGATTCCTCAAGGATAGTTTAAATGTATTAAAATTATAAAATTTAAAAGAAATTTTAAAAAAGTAATTAGGATTTCTGTTTTGGATTCCTCAAGGATAGTTTAAATGTTTTAAAATAATAAAATTTAAAACAAATTTAAAAAAAGTGATTTCTGTTTTGGATTCCTCAAGGATAGTTTAAATGTTTTAAAATAATAAAATTTAAAAGAAATTTTAAAAAAGTAATTAGGATTTCTGTTTTGGATTCCTCAAGGATAGTTTAAATGTTTTAAAATAATAAAATTTAAAAGAAATTTTAAAAAAGTAATTAGGATTTCTGTTTTGAATTCCTGAAGGATAGTTTAAATGTTTTAAAATAATAAAATTTAAAACAAATTTAAAAAAAGTAATTTCTGTTTTGGATTCTTCAAGGATAGTTTAAATGTTTTAAAATTATAAAATTTAAATGAAATTTTAAAAAAGTAATTACGATTTCTGTTTTGGATTCCTTAAGGATAGTTTAAATGTTTTAAAATAATAAAATTTAAAAGAAATTTTAAAAAAGTAATTAGGATTTCTGTTTTGGGTTCCTCAAGGATAGTTTAAATGTTTTAAAATAATAAAATTTAATAGAAATTTTAAAAAAGTAATTAGGATTTCTGTTTTGGATTCCTCAAGGATAGTTTAAATGTTTTAAAATAATAAAATTTAAAAGAAATTTTAAAAAAGTAATTAGGATTTCTGTTTTGCATTCCTCAAGGATAGTTTAAATGTTTTAAAATAATAAAATTTAAAAGAAATTTTAAAAAAGTAATTACGATTTCTGTTTTGGATTCCTCAAGGATAGTTTAAATGTATTAAAATTATAAAATTTAAAAGAAATTTTAAAAAAGTAATTAGGATTTCTGTTTTGGATTCCTCAAGGATAGTTTAAATGTTTTAAAATAATAAAATTTAAAACAAATTTAAAAAAAGTGATTTCTGTTTTCGATTCCTCAAGGATAGTTTAAATGTTTTAAAATAATAAAATTTAAAAGAAATTTTAAAAAAGTAATTAGGATTTCTGTTTTGGATTCCTCAAGGATAGTTTAAATGTTTTAAAATAATAAAATTTAAAAGAAATTTTAAAAAAGTAATTAGGATTTCTGTTTTGAATTCCTTAAGGATAGTTTAAATGTTTTAAAATAATAAAATTTAAAACAAATTTAAAAAAAGTAATTTCTGTTTTGGATTCCTCAAGGATAGTTTAAATGTTTTAAAATTATAAAATTTAAATGAAATTTTAAAAAAGTAATTACGATTTCTGTTTTGGATTCCTGAAGGATAGTTTAAATGTTTTAAAATAATAAAATTTAAAAGAAATTTTAAAAAAGTAATTAGGATTTCTGTTTTGGATTCCTCAAGGATAGTTTAAATGTTTTAAAATAATAAAATTTAAAACAAATTTAAAAAAAGTGATTTCTGTTTTGGATTCTTCAAGGATAGTTTAAATGTTTTAAAATTATAAAATTTAAAAGAAATTTTAAAAAAGTAATTACGATTTCTGTTTTGGATTCCTCAAGGATAGTTTAAATGTTTTAAAATAATAAAATTTAAAACAAATTTTAAAAAAGTGATTTCTGTTTTGGATTCCTCAAGGATAGTTTAAATGTTTTAAAATAATAAAATTTAAAAGAAATTTAAAAAAAGTGATTTCTGTTTTGGATTCTTCAAGGATAGTTTAAATGTTTTAAAATTATAAAATTTAAAAGAAATTTTAAAAAAAGTAATTACGATTTCTGTTTTGGATTCCTCAATGATAGTTTAAATGTTTTAAAATAATAAAATTTAAAACAAATTTAAAAAAAGTGATTTCTGTTTTGGATTCCTCAAGAATAGTTTAAATGTTTTAAAATAATAAAATTTAAAAGAAATTTTAAAAAAGTAATTAGGATTTCTGTTTTGGATTCCTCAAGGATAGTTTAAATGTTTTAAAATAATAAAATTTAAAAGAAATTTTAAAAAAGTAATTAGGATTTCTGTTTTGCATTCCTCAAGGATAGTTTAAATGTTTTAAAATAATAAAATTTAAAAGAAATTTTAAAAAAGTAATTACGATTTCTGTTTTGGATTCCTCAAGGATAGTTTAAATGTATTAAAATTATAAAATTTAAAAGAAATTTTAAAAAAGTAATTAGGATTTCTGTTTTGGATTCCTCAAGGATAGTTTAAATGTTTTAAAATAATAAAATTTAAAACAAATTTAAAAAAAGTGATTTCTGTTTTCGATTCCTCAAGGATAGTTTAAATGTTTTAAAATAATAAAATTTAAAAGAAATTTTAAAAAAGTAATTAGGATTTCTGTTTTGGATTCCTCAAGGATAGTTTAAATGTTTTAAAATAATAAAATTTAAAAGAAATTTTAAAAAAGTAATTAGGATTTCTGTTTTGAATTCCTTAAGGATAGTTTAAATGTTTTAAAATAATAAAATTTAAAACAAATTTAAAAAAAGTAATTTCTGTTTTGGATTCCTCAAGGATAGTTTAAATGTTTTAAAATTATAAAATTTAAATGAAATTTTAAAAAAGTAATTACGATTTCTGTTTTGGATTCCTTAAGGATAGTTTAAATGTTTTAAAATAATGAAATTTAAAAGAAATTTTAAAAAAGTAATTAGGATTTCTGTTTTGGATTCCTCAAGGATAGTTTAAATGTTTTAAAATAATAAAATTTAAAACAAATTTAAAAAAAGTGATTTCTGTTTTGGATTCTTCAAGGATAGTTTAAATGTTTTAAAATTATAAAATTTAAAAGAAATTTTAAAAAAGTAATTACGATTTCTGTTTTGGATTCCTCAATGATAGTTTAAATGTTTTAAAATAATAAAATTTAAAACAAATTTAAAAAAAGTGATTTCTGTTTTGGATTCCTCAAGAATAGTTTAAATGTTTTAAAATAATAAAATTTAAAAGAAATTTTAAAAAAGTAATTAGGATTTCTGTTTTGGATTCCTCAAAGATAGTTTAAATGTTTTAAAATAATAAAATTTAAAAGAAATTTTAAAAAAGTAATTAGGATTTCTGTTTTGAATTCCTTAAGGATAGTTTAAATGTTTTAAAATAATAAAATTTAAAACAAATTTAAAAAAAGTGATTTCTGTTTTGGATTCCTCAAGGATAGTTTAAATGTTTTAAAATTATAAAATTTAAAAGAAATTTTAAAAAAGTAATTACGATTTCTGTTTTGGATTCCTCAAGGATAGTTTAAATGTTTTAAAATAATAAAATTTAAAAGAAATTTTAAAAAAGTAATTAGGATTTCTGTTTTGAATTCCTTAAGGATAGTTTAAATGTTTTAAAATAATAAAATTTAAAACAAATTTAAAAAAAGTGATTTCTGTTTTGGATTCCTCAAGGATATTTTAAATGTTTTAAAATTATAAAATTTAAAAGAAATTTTAAAAAAGTAATTACGATTTCTGTTTTGGATTCCTCAAGGATAGTTTAAATGTTTTAAAATAATAAAATTTAAAAGAAATTTTAAAAAAGTAATTAGGATTTCTGTTTTGGATTCCTCAAGGATAGTTTAAATGTTTTAAAATAATAAAATTTCAAACAAATTTAAAAAAAGTGAGTTCTGTTTTGGATTCTTCAAGGATAGTTTAAATGTTTTAAAATTATAAAATTTAAAAGAAATTTTAAAAAAGTAATTAGGATTTCTGTTTTGGATTCCTCAATGATAGTTTAAATGTTTTAAAATAATAAAATTTAAAAGAAATTTTAAAAAAGTAATTAGGATTTCTGTTTTGCATTCCTCAAGGATAGTTTAAATGTTTTAAAATAATAAAATTTAAAAGAAATTTTAAAAAAGTAATCACGATTTCTGTTTTGGATTCCTCAAGGATAGTTTAAATGTTTTAAAATTATAAAATTTAAAAGAAATTTTAAAAAAGTAATTACGATTTCTGTTTTGGATTCCTCAAGGATAGTTTAAATGTTTTAAAATAATAAAATTTAAAACAAATTTAAAAAAAGTAATTACGATTTCTGTTTTGGATTCCTCAAGGATAGTTTAAATGTTTTAAAATAATAAAATTTAAAACAAATTTAAAAAAAGTGATTTCTGTTTTGGATTCCTCAAGAATAGTTTAAATGTTTTAAAATAATAAAATTTAAAAGAAATTTTAAAAAAGTAATTAGGATTTCTGTTTTGGATTCCTCAAGGATAGTTTAAATGTTTTAAAATAATAAAATTTAAAAGAAATTTTAAAAAAGTAATTAGGATTTCTGTTTTGCATTCCTCAAGGATAGTTTAAATGTTTTAAAATAATAAAATTTAAAAGAAATTTTAAAAAAGTAATTACGATTTCTGTTTTGGATTCCTCAAGGATAGTTTAAATGTATTAAAATTATAAAATTTAAAAGAAATTTTAAAAAAGTAATTAGGATTTCTGTTTTGGATTCCTCAAGGATAGTTTAAATGTTTTAAAATAATAAAATTTAAAACAAATTTAAAAAAATGATTTCTGTTTTGGATTCCTCAAGGATAGTTTAAATGTTTTAAAATAATAAAATTTAAAAGAAATTTTAAAAAAGTAATTAGGATTTCTGTTTTGGATTCCTCAAGGATAGTTTAAATGTTTTAAAATAATAAAATTTAAAACAAATTTAAAAAAAGTAATTTCTGTTTTGGATTCTTCAAGGATAGTTTAAATGTTTTAAAATTATAAAATTTAAATGAAATTTTAAAAAAGTAATTACGATTTCTGTTTTGGATTCCTTAAGGATAGTTTAAATGTTTTAAAATAATAAAATTTAAAAGAAATTTTAAAAAAGTAATTAGGATTTCTGTTTTGGGTTCCTCAAGGATAGTTTAAATGTTTTAAAATAATAAAATTTAATAGAAATTTTAAAAAAGTAATTAGGATTTCTGTTTTGGATTCCTCAAGGATAGTTTAAATGTTTTAAAATAATAAAATTTAAAAGAAATTTTAAAAAAGTAATTAGGATTTCTGTTTTGCATTCCTCAAGGATAGTTTAAATGTTTTAAAATAATAAAATTTAAAAGAAATTTTAAAAAAGTAATTACGATTTCTGTTTTGGATTCCTCAAGGATAGTTTAAATGTATTAAAATTATAAAATTTAAAAGAAATTTTAAAAAAGTAATTAGGATTTCTGTTTTGGATTCCTCAAGGATAGTTTAAATGTTT
This sequence comes from Populus nigra, assembly GCF_951802175.1. Classification (NCBI taxonomy): domain Eukaryota; kingdom Viridiplantae; phylum Streptophyta; class Magnoliopsida; order Malpighiales; family Salicaceae; genus Populus; species Populus nigra. The sequence goes on from NC_084853.1 coordinate 28,399,956, forward strand.
TAAAATAATAAAATTTAAAACAAATTTAAAAAAATGATTTCTGTTTTGGATTCCTCAAGGATAGTTTAAATGTTTTAAAATAATAAAATTTAAAAGAAATTTTAAAAAAGTAATTAGGATTTCTGTTTTGGATTCCTCAAGGATAGTTTAAATGTTTTAAAATAATAAAATTTAAAAGAAATTTTAAAAAAGTAATTAGGATTTCTGTTTTGAATTCCTGAAGGATAGTTTAAATGTTTTAAAATAATAAAATTTAAAACAAATTTAAAAAAAGTAATTTCTGTTTTGGATTCTTCAAGGATAGTTTAAATGTTTTAAAATTATAAAATTTAAATGAAATTTTAAAAAAGTAATTACGATTTCTGTTTTGGATTCCTTAAGGATAGTTTAAATGTTTTAAAATAATAAAATTTAAAAGAAATTTTAAAAAAGTAATTAGGATTTCTGTTTTGGGTTCCTCAAGGATAGTTTAAATGTTTTAAAATAATAAAATTTAATAGAAATTTTAAAAAAGTAATTAGGATTTCTGTTTTGGATTCCTCAAGGATAGTTTAAATGTTTTAAAATAATAAAATTTAAAAGAAATTTTAAAAAAGTAATTAGGATTTCTGTTTTGCATTCCTCAAGGATAGTTTAAATGTTTTAAAATAATAAAATTTAAAAGAAATTTTAAAAAAGTAATTACGATTTCTGTTTTGGATTCCTCAAGGATAGTTTAAATGTATTAAAATTATAAAATTTAAAAGAAATTTTAAAAAAGTAATTAGGATTTCTGTTTTGGATTCCTCAAGGATAGTTTAAATGTTTTAAAATAATAAAATTTAAAACAAATTTAAAAAAAGTGATTTCTGTTTTCGATTCCTCAAGGATAGTTTAAATGTTTTAAAATAATAAAATTTAAAAGAAATTTTAAAAAAGTAATTAGGATTTCTGTTTTGGATTCCTCAAGGATAGTTTAAATGTTTTAAAATAATAAAATTTAAAAGAAATTTTAAAAAAGTAATTAGGATTTCTGTTTTGCATTCCTCAAGGATAGTTTAAATGTTTTAAAATAATAAAATTTAAAACAAATTTAAAAAAAGTGATTTCTGTTTTGGATTCCTCAAGGATAGTTTAAATGTTTTAAAATTATAAAATTTAAATGAAATTTTAAAAAAGTAATTACGATTTCTGTTTTGGATTCCTGAAGGATAGTTTAAATGTTTTAAAATAATAAAATTTAAAAGAAATTTTAAAAAAGTAATTAGGATTTCTGTTTTGGATTCCTCAAGGATAGTTTAAATGTTTTAAAATAATAAAATTTAAAACAAATTTAAAAAAAGTGATTTCTGTTTTGGATTCTTCAAGGATAGTTTAAATGTTTTAAAATAATAAAATTTAAAAGAAATTTTAAAAAAGTAATTAGGATTTCTGTTTTGGATTCCTCAAGGATAGTTTAAATGTTTTAAAATAATAAAATTTAAAAGAAATTTTAAAAAAGTAATTAGGATTTCTGTTTTGAATTCCTTAAGGATAGTTTAAATGTTTTAAAATAATAAAATTTAAAACAAATTTAAAAAAAGTGATTTCTGTTTTGGATTCCTCAAGGATAGTTTAAATGTTTTAAAATAATAAAATTTAAATGAAATTTTAAAAAAGTAATTAGGATTTCTGTTTTGCATTCCTCAAGGATAGTTTAAATGTTTTAAAATAATAAAATTTAAAAGAAATTTTAAAAAAGTAATTACGATTTCTGTTTTGGATTCCTCAAGGATAGTTTAAATGTTTTAAAATTATAAAATTTAAAAGAAATTTTAAAAAAGTAATTACGATTTCTGTTTTGGATTCCTCAAGGATAGTTTAAATGTTTTAAAATAATAAAATTTAAAACAAATTTAAAAAAAGTGATTTCTGTTTTGGATTCTTCAAGGATAGTTTAAATGTTTTAAAATAATAAAATTTAAAAGAAATTTTAAAAAAGTAATTGGGATTTCTGTTTTGAATTCCTTAATGATAGTTTAAATGTTTTAAAATAATAAAATTTAAAAGAAATTTTAAAAAAGTAATTACGACTTCTGTTTTGGATTCCTCAAGGATAGTTTAAATGTTTTAAAATAATAAAATTTAAAACAAATTTTAAAAAAGTGATTTCTGTTTTGGATTCCTTAAGGATAGTTTAAATGTTTTAAAATAATAAAATTTAAAAGAAATTTTAAAAAAGTAATTACGATTTCTGTTTTGGATTCCTCAAGGATAGTTTAAATGTTTTAAAATAATAAAATTTAAAACAAATTTAAAAAAAGTGATTTCTGTTTTGGATTCTTCAAGGATAGTTTAAATGTTTTAAAATTATAAAATTTAAAAGAAATTTTAAAAAAGTAATTACGATTTCTGTTTTGGATTCCTCAAGGATAGTTTAAATGTTTTAAAATAATAAAATTTAAAACAAATTTAAAAAAAGTGATTTCTGTTTTGGATTCTTCAAGGATAGTTTAAATGTTTTAAAATTATAAAATTTAAAAGAAATTTTAAAAAAGTAATTACGATTTCTGTTTTGGATTCCTCAATGATAGTTTAAATGTTTTAAAATTATAAAATTTAAAACAAATTTAAAAAAAGTGATTTCTGTTTTGGATTCCTCAAGAATAGTTTAAATGTTTTAAAATAATAAAATTTAAAAGAAATTTTAAAAAAGTAATTAGGATTTCTGTTTTGGATTCCTCAAGGATAGTTTAAATGTTTTAAAATAATAAAATTTAAAAGAAATTTTAAAAAAGTAATTAGGATTTCTGTTTTGCATTCCTCAAGGATAGTTTAAATGTTTTAAAATAATAAAATTTAAAAGAAATTTTAAAAAAGTAATTACGATTTCTGTTTTGGATTTCTCAAGGATAGTTTAAATGTATTAAAATTATAAAATTTAAAAGAAATTTTAAAAAAGTAATTAGGATTTCTGTTTTGGATTCCTCAAGGATAGTTTAAATGTTTTAAAATAATAAAATTTAAAACAAATTTAAAAAAAGTGATTTCTGTTTTGGATTCCTCAAGGATAGTTTAAATGTTTTAAAATAATAAAATTTAAAAGAAATTTTAAAAAAGTAATTAGGATTTCTGTTTTGGATTCCTCAAGGATAGTTTAAATGTTTTAAAATAATAAAATTTAAAAGAAATTTTAAAAAAGTAATTAGGATTTCTGTTTTGAATTCCTGAAGGATAGTTTAAATGTTTTAAAATAATAAAATTTAAAACAAATTTAAAAAAAGTAATTTCTGTTTTGGATTCTTCAAGGATAGTTTAAATGTTTTAAAATTATAAAATTTAAATGAAATTTTAAAAAAGTAATTACGATTTCTGTTTTGGATTCCTTAAGGATAGTTTAAATGTTTTAAAATAATAAAATTTAAAAGAAATTTTAAAAAAGTAATTACGATTTCTGTTTTGGATTCCTCAAGGATAGTTTAAATGTTTTAAAATAATAAAATTTAAAACAAATTTAAAAAAAGTGATTTCTGTTTTGGATTCTTCAAGGATAGTTTAAATGTTTTAAAATAATAAAATTTAAAAGAAATTTAAAAAAAGTAATTAGGATTTCTGTTTTGGATTCCTCAAGGATAGTTTAAATGTTTTAAAATAATAAAATTTAAAAGAAATTTTAAAAAAGTAATTAGGATTTCTGTTTTGAATTCCTTAAGGATAGTTTAAATGTTTTAAAATAATAAAATTTAAAACAAATTTAAAAAAAGTGATTTCTGTTTTGGATTCCTCAAGGATATTTTAAATGTTTTAAAATTATAAAATTTAAAAGAAATTTTAAAAAAGTAATTACGATTTCTGTTTTGGATTCCTCAAGGATAGTTTAAATGTTTTAAAATAATAAAATTTAAAAGAAATTTTAAAAAAGTAATTAGGATTTCTGTTTTGGATTCCTCAAGGATAGTTTAAATGTTTTAAAATAATAAAATTTCAAACAAATTTAAAAAAAGTGATTTCTGTTTTGGATTCTTCAAGGATAGTTTAAATGTTTTAAAATTATGAAATTTAAAAGAAATTTTAAAAAAGTAATTACGATTTCTATTTTGGATTCCTCAATGATAGTTTAAATGTTTTAAAATAATAAAATTTAAAACAAATTTAAAAAAAGTGATTTCTGTTTTGGATTCCTCAAGAATAGTTTAAATGTTTTAAAATAATAAAATTTAAAAGAAATTTTAAAAAAGTAATTAGGATTTCTGTTTTGGATTCCTCAAGGATAGTTTAAATGTTTTAAAATAATAAAATTTAAAAGAAATTTTAAAAAAGTAATTAGGATTTCTGTTTTGCATTCCTCAAGGATAGTTTAAATGTTTTAAAATAATAAAATTTAAAAGAAATTTTAAAAAAGTAATTACGATTTCTGTTTTGGATTCCTCAAGGATAGTTTAAATGTTTTAAAATTATAAAATTTAAAAGAAATTTTAAAAAAGTAATTACGATTTCTGTTTTGGATTCCTCAATGATAGTTTAAATGTTTTAAAATAATAAAATTTAAAACAAATTTAAAAAAAGTGATTTCTGTTTTGGATTCCTCAAGGATAGTTTAAATGTTTTAAAATAATAAAATTTAAAAGAAATTTTAAAAAAGTAATTAGGATTTCTGTTTTGGATTCCTCAAGGATAGTTTAAATGTTTTAAAATAATAAAATTTAAAACAAATTTTAAAAAAGTAATAAGGATTTCTGTTTTGAATTCCTTAAGGATAATTTAAATGTTTTAAAATAATAAAATTTAAAACAAATTTTAAAAAAGTAATTAGGATTTCTGTTTTGGATTCCTCAGAGATAGTTTAAATGTTTTAAAATAATAAAATTTAAAACAAATTTAAAAAAAGTGATTTCTGTTTTGGATTCCTCAAGAATAGTTTAAATGTTTTAAAATAATAAAATTTAAAAGAAATTTTAAAAAAGTAATTAGGATTTCTGTTTTGGATTCCTCAAGGATAGTTTAAATGTTTTAAAATAATAAAATTTAAAAGAAATTTTAAAAAAGTAATTAGGATTTCTGTTTTGCATTCCTCAAGGATAGTTTAAATGTTTTAAAATAATAAAATTTAAAAGAAATTTTAAAAAAGTAATTACGATTTCTGTTTTGGATTCCTCAAGGATAGTTTAAATGTTTTAAAATTATAAAATTTAAAAGAAATTTTAAAAAAGTAATTACGATTTCTGTTTTGGATTCCTCAAGGATAGTTTAAATGTTTTAAAATAATAAAATTTAAAACAAATTTAAAAAAAGTGATTTCTGTTTTGGATTCTTCAAGGATAGTTTAAATGTTTTAAAATTATAAAATTTAAAAGAAATTTTAAAAAAGTAATTACGATTTCTGTTTTGGATTCCTCAATGATAGTTTAAATGTTTTAAAATTATAAAATTTAAAACAAATTTAAAAAAAGTTATTTCTGTTTTGGATTCCTCAAGAATAGTTTAAATGTTTTAAAATAATAAAATTTAAAAGAAATTTTAAAAAAGTAATTAGGATTTCTGTTTTGGATTCCTCAAGGATAGTTTAAATGTTTTAAAATAATAAAATTTAAAAGAAATTTTAAAAAAGTAATTAGGATTTCTGTTTTGCATTCCTCAAGGATAGTTTAAATGTTTTAAAATAATAAAATTTAAAAGAAATTTTAAAAAAGTAATTACGATTTCTGTTTTGGATTCCTCAAGGATAGTTTAAATGTATTAAAATTATAAAATTTAAAAGAAATTTTAAAAAAGTAATTAGGATTTCTGTTTTGGATTCCTCAAGGATAGTTTAAATGTTTTAAAATAATAAAATTTAAAACAAATTTAAAAAAAGTGATTTCTGTTTTGGATTCCTCAAGGATAGTTTAAATGTTTTAAAATAATAAAATTTAAAAGAAATTTTAAAAAAGTAATTAGGATTTCTGTTTTGGATTCCTCAAGGATAGTTTAAATGTTTTAAAATAATAAAATTTAAAAGAAATTTTAAAAAAGTAATTAGGATTTCTGTTTTGAATTCCTGAAGGATAGTTTAAATGTTTTAAAATAATAAAATTTAAAACAAATTTAAAAAAAGTAATTTCTGTTTTGGATTCTTCAAGGATAGTTTAAATGTTTTAAAATTATAAAATTTAAATGAAATTTTAAAAAAGTAATTACGATTTCTGTTTTGGATTCCTTAAGGATAGTTTAAATGTTTTAAAATAATAAAATTTAAAACAAATTTAAAAAAAGTGATTTCTGTTTTGGATTCCTCAAGGATAGTTTAAATGTTTTAAAATTATAAAATTTAAAAGAAATTTTAAAAAAGTAATTACGATTTCTGTTTTGGATTCCTCAAGGATAGTTTAAATGTTTTAAAATAATAAAATTTAAAAGAAATTTTAAAAAAGTAATTAGGATTTCTGTTTTGAATTCCTTAAGGATAGTTTAAATGTTTTAAAATAATAAAATTTAAAACAAATTTAAAAAAAGTGATTTCTGTTTTGGATTCCTCAAGGATATTTTAAATGTTTTAAAATTATAAAATTTAAAAGAAATTTTAAAAAAAGTAATTACGATTTCTGTTTTGGATTCCTCAAGGATAGTTTAAATGTTTTAAAATAATAAAATTTAAAAGAAATTTTAAAAAAGTAATTAGGATTTCTGTTTTGGATTCCTCAAGGATAGTTTAAATGTTTTAAAATAATAAAATTTAAAAGAAATTTTAAAAAAGTAATTAGGATTTCTGTTTTGAATTCCTTAAGGATAGTTTAAATGTTTTAAAATAATAAAATTTAAAACAAATTTAAAAAAAGTGATTTCTGTTTTGGATTCCTCAAGGATATTTTAAATGTTTTAAAATTATAAAATTTAAAAGAAATTTTAAAAAAGTAATTACGATTTCTGTTTTGGATTCCTCAAGGATAGTTTAAATGTTTTAAAATAATAAAATTTAAAAGAAATTTTAAAAAAGTAATTAGGATTTCTGTTTTGGATTCCTCAAGGATAGTTTAAATGTTTTAAAATAATAAAATTTCAAACAAATTTAAAAAAAGTGATTTCTGTTTTGGATTCTTCAAGGATAGTTTAAATGTTTTAAAATTATGAAATTTAAAAGAAATTTTAAAAAAGTAATTACGATTTCTATTTTGGATTCCTCAATGATAGTTTAAATGTTTTAAAATAATAAAATTTAAAACAAATTTAAAAAAAGTGATTTCTGTTTTGGATTCCTCAAGAATAGTTTAAATGTTTTAAAATAATAAAATTTAAAAGAAATTTTAAAAAAGTAATTAGGATTTCTGTTTTGGATTCCTCAAGGATAGTTTAAATGTTTTAAAATAATAAAATTTAAAAGAAATTTTAAAAAAGTAATTAGGATTTCTGTTTTGCATTCCTCAAGGATAGTTTAAATGTTTTAAAATAATAAAATTTAAAAGAAATTTTAAAAAAGTAATTACGATTTCTGTTTTGGATTCCTCAAGGATTGTTTAAATGTTTTAAAATTATAAAATTTAAAAGAAATTTTAAAAAAGTAATTACGATTTCTGTTTTGGATTCCTCAATGATAGTTTAAATGTTTTAAAATAATAAAATTTAAAACAAATTTAAAAAAAGTGATTTCTGTTTTGGATTCCTCAAGGATAGTTTAAATGTTTTAAAATAATAAAATTTAAAAGAAATTTTAAAAAAGTAATTAGGATTTCTGTTTTGGATTCCTCAAGGATAGTTTAAATGTTTTAAAATAATAAAATTTAAAACAAATTTTAAAAAAGTAATAAGGATTTCTGTTTTGAATTCCTTAAGGATAATTTAAATGTTTTAAAATAATAAAATTTAAAACAAATTTAAAAAAAGTGATTTCTGTTTTGGATTCCTCAAGGATAGTTTAAATGTTTTAAAATAATAAAATTTAAATGAAATTTTAAAAAAGTAATTAGGATTTCTGTTTTGCATTCCTCAAGGATAGTTTAAATGTTTTAAAATAATAAAATTTAAAAGAAATTTTAAAAAAGTAATTACGATTTCTGTTTTGGATTCCTCAAGGATAGTTTAAATGTTTTAAAATTATAAAATTTAAAAGAAATTTTAAAAAAGTAATTACGATTTCTGTTTTGGATTCCTCAAGGATAGTTTAAATGTTTTAAAATAATAAAATTTAAAACAAATTTAAAAAAAGTGATTTCTGTTTTGGATTCTTCAAGGATAGTTTAAATGTTTTAAAATAATAAAATTTAAAAGAAATTTTAAAAAAGTAATTAGGATTTCTGTTTTGAATTCCTTAATGATAGTTTAAATGTTTTAAAATAATAAAATTTAAAAGAAATTTTAAAAAAGTAATTAGGATTTCTGTTTTGGATTCCTCAAGGATAGTTTAAATGTTTTAAAATAATAAAATTTAAAAGAAATTTTAAAAAAGTAATTAGGATTTCTGTTTTGAATTCCTGAAGGATAGTTTAAATGTTTTAAAATAATAAAATTTAAAACAAATTTAAAAAAAGTAATTTCTGTTTTGGATTCTTCAAGGATAGTTTAAATGTTTTAAAATTATAAAATTTAAATGAAATTTTAAAAAAGTAATTACGATTTCTGTTTTGGATTCCTTAAGGATAGTTTAAATGTTTTAAAATAATAAAATTTAAAAGAAATTTTAAAAAAGTAATTAGGATTTCTGTTTTGGATTCCTCAAGGATAGTTTAAATGTTTTAAAATAATAAAATTTAAAACAAATTTAAAAAAAGTGATTTCTGTTTTGGATTCTTCAAGGATAGTTTAAATGTTTTAAAATTATAAAATTTAAAAGAAATTTTAAAAAAGTAATTACGATTTCTGTTTTGGATTCCTCAATGATAGTTTAAATGTTTTAAAATAATAAAATTTAAAACAAATTTAAAAAAAGTGATTTCTGTTTTGGATTCCTCAAGAATAGTTTAAATGTTTTAAAATAATAAAATTTAAAAGAAATTTTAAAAAAGTAATTAGGATTTCTGTTTTGGATTCCTCAAAGATAGTTTAAATGTTTTAAAATAATAAAATTTAAAAGAAATTTTAAAAAAGTAATTAGGATTTCTGTTTTGAATTCCTTAAGGATAGTTTAAATGTTTTAAAATAATAAAATTTAAAACAAATTTAAAAAAAGTGATTTCTGTTTTGGATTCCTCAAGGATAGTTTAAATGTTTTAAAATTATAAAATTTAAAAGAAATTTTAAAAAAGTAATTACGATTTCTGTTTTGGATTCCTCAAGGATAGTTTAAATGTTTTAAAATAATAAAATTTAAAAGAAATTTTAAAAAAGTAATTAGGATTTCTGTTTTGAATTCCTTAAGGATAGTTTAAATGTTTTAAAATAATAAAATTTAAAACAAATTTAAAAAAAGTGATTTCTGTTTTGGATTCCTCAAGGATATTTTAAATGTTTTAAAATTATAAAATTTAAAAGAAATTTTAAAAAAAGTAATTACGATTTCTGTTTTGGATTCCTCAAGGATAGTTTAAATGTTTTAAAATAATAAAATTTAAAAGAAATTTTAAAAAAGTAATTAGGATTTCTGTTTTGGATTCCTCAAGGATAGTTTAAATGTTTTAAAATAATAAAATTTAAAACAAATTTAAAAAAAGTGATTTCTGTTTTGGATTCCTCAAGGATAGTTTAAATGTTTTAAAATAATAAAATTTAAAAGAAATTTTAAAAAAGTAATTAGGATTTCTGTTTTGGATTCCTCAAGGATAGTTTAAATGTTTTAAAATAATAAAATTTAAAAGAAATTTTAAAAAAGTAATTAGGATTTCTGTTTTGAATTCCTGAAGGATAGTTTAAATGTTTTAAAATAATAAAATTTAAAACAAATTTAAAAAAAGTAATTTCTGTTTTGGATTCCTCAAGGATAGTTTAAATGTTTTAAAATTATAAAATTTAAATGAAATTTTAAAAAAGTAATTACGATTTCTGTTTTGGATTCCTTAAGGATAGTTTAAATGTTTTAAAATAATAAAATTTAAAAGAAATTTTAAAAAAGTAATTAGGATTTCTGTTTTGGATTCCTCAAGGATAGTTTAAATGTTTTAAAATAATAAAATTTAAAACAAATTTAAAAAAAGTGATTTCTGTTTTGGATTCTTCAAGGATAGTTTAAATGTTTTAAAATTATAAAATTTAAAAGAAATTTTAAAAAAGTAATTACGATTTCTGTTTTGGATTCCTCAATGATAGTTTAAATGTTTTAAAATAATAAAATTTAAAACAAATTTAAAAAAAGTAATTAGGATTTCTGTTTTGCATTCCTCAAGGATAGTTTAAATGTTTTAAAATAATAAAATTTAAAAGAAATTTTAAAAAAGTAATTACGATTTCTGTTTTGGATTCCTCAAGGATAGTTTAAATGTTTTAAAATAATAAAATTTAAAACAAATTTTAAAAAAGTGATTTCTGTTTTGGATTCCTCAAGGATAGTTTAAATGTTTTAAAATTATAAAATTTAAAAGAAATTTTAAAAAAGTAATTACGATTTCTGTTTTGGATTCCTCAAGGATAGTTTAAATGTTTTAAAATAATAAAATTTAAAAGAAATTTTAAAAAAGTAATTAGGATTTCTGTTTTGAATTCCTTAAGGATAGTTTAAATGTTTTAAAATAATAAAATTTAAAACAAATTTAAAAAAAGTGATTTCTGTTTTGGATTCCTCAAGGATATTTTAAATGTTTTAAAATTATAAAATTTAAAAGAAATTTTAAAAAAAGTAATTACGATTTCTGTTTTGGATTCCTCAAGGATAGTTTAAATGTTTTAAAATAATAAAATTTAAAAGAAATTTTAAAAAAGTAATTAGGATTTCTGTTTTGGATTCCTCAAGGATAGTTTAAATGTTTTAAAATAATAAAATTTAAAACAAATTTAAAAAAAGTGATTTCTGTTTTGGATTCCTCAAGGATAGTTTAAATGTTTTAAAATAATAAAATTTAAAAGAAATTTTAAAAAAGTAATTAGGATTTCTGTTTTGGATTCCTCAAGGATAGTTTAAATGTTTTAAAATAATAAAATTTAAAAGAAATTTTAAAAAAGTAATTAGGATTTCTGTTTTGAATTCCTGAAGGATAGTTTAAATGTTTTAAAATAATAAAATTTAAAACAAATTTAAAAAAAGTAATTTCTGTTTTGGATTCCTCAAGGATAGTTTAAATGTTTTAAAATTATAAAATTTAAATGAAATTTTAAAAAAGTAATTACGATTTCTGTTTTGGATTCCTTAAGGATAGTTTAAATGTTTTAAAATAATAAAATTTAAAAGAATTTTAAAAAAGTAATTAGGATTTCTGTTTTGGATTCCTCAAGGATAGTTTAAATGTTTTAAAATAATAAAATTTAAAACAAATTTAAAAAAAGTGATTTCTGTTTTGGATTCTTCAAGGATAGTTTAAATGTTTTAAAATTATAAAATTTAAAAGAAATTTTAAAAAAGTAATTACGATTTCTGTTTTGGATTCCTCAATGATAGTTTAAATGTTTTAAAATAATAAAATTTAAAACAAATTTAAAAAAAGTGATTTCTGTTTTGGATTCCTCAAGAATAGTTTAAATGTTTTAAAATAATAAAATTTAAAAGAAATTTTAAAAAAGTAATTAGGATTTCTGTTTTGGATTCCTCAAAGATAGTTTAAATGTTTTAAAATAATAAAATTTAAAAGAAATTTTAAAAAAGTAATTAGGATTTCTGTTTTGAATTCCTTAAGGATAGTTTAAATGTTTTAAAATAATAAAATTTAAAACAAATTTAAAAAAAGTGATTTCTGTTTTGGATTCCTCAAGGATAGTTTAAATGTTTTAAAATTATAAAATTTAAAAGAAATTTTAAAAAAGTAATTACGATTTCTGTTTTGGATTCCTCAATGATAGTTTAAATGTTTTAAAATAATAAAATTTAAAACAAATTTAAAAAAAGTGATTTCTGTTTTGGATTACTCAAGGATATTTTAAATGTTTTAAAATTATAAAATTTAAAAGAAATTTTAAAAAAGTAATTACGATTTCTGTTTTGGATTCCTCAAGGATAGTTTAAATGTTTTAAAATAATAAAATTTAAAAGAAATTTTAAAAAAGTAATTAGGATTTCTGTTTTGGATTCCTCAAGGATAGTTTAAATGTTTTAAAATAATAAAATTTAAAACAAATTTAAAAAAAGTGATTTCTGTTTTGGATTCTTCAAGGATAGTTTAAATGTTTTAAAATTATGAAATTTAAAAGAAATTTTAAAAAAGTAATTACGATTTCTATTTTGGATTCCTCAATGATAGTTTAAATGTTTTAAAATAATAAAATTTAAAAGAAATTTTAAAAAAAGTGATTTCTGTTTTGGATTCTTCAAGGATAGTTTAAATGTTTTAAAATTATGAAATTTAAAAGAAATTTTAAAAAAGTAATTACGATTTCTATTTTGGATTCCTCAATGATAGTTTAAATGTTTTAAAATAATAAAATTTAAAACAAATTTAAAAAAAGTGATTTCTGTTTTGGATTCCTCAAGAATAGTTTAAATGTTTTAAAATAATAAAATTTAAAAGAAATTTTAAAAAAGTAATTAGGATTTCTGTTTTGGATTCCTCAAGGATAGTTTAAATGTTTTAAAATAATAAAATTTAAAAGAAATTTTAAAAAAGTAATTAGGATTTCTGTTTTGCATTCCTCAAGGATAGTTTAAATGTTTTAAAATTATAAAATTTAAAAGAAATTTTAAAAAAGTAATTACGATTTCTGTTTTGGATTCCTCAAGGATAGTTTAAATGTTTTAAAATAATAAAATTTAAAACAAATTTAAAAAAAGTAATTACGATTTCTGTTTTGGATTTCTCAAGGATAGTTTAAATGTTTTAAAATAATAAAATTTAAAAGAAATTTTAAAAAAGTAATTAGGATTTCTGTTTTGGATTCCTCAAGGATAGTTTAAATGTTTTAAAATAATAAAATTTAAAACAAATTTAAAAAAAGTGATTTCTGTTTTGGATTCTTCAAGGATAGTTTAAATGTTTTAAAATTATGAAATTTAAAAGAAATTTTAAAAAAGTAATTAGGATTTCTGTTTTGGATTCCTCAAGGATAGTTTAAATGTTTTAAAATAATAAAATTTCAAACAAATTTAAAAAAAGTGATTTCTGTTTTGGATTCTTCAAGGATAGTTTAAATGTTTTAAAATTATGAAATTTAAAAGAAATTTTAAAAAAGTAATTACGATTTCTATTTTGGATTCCTCAATGATAGTTTAAATGTTTTAAAATAATAAAATTTAAAACAAATTTAAAAAAAGTGATTTCTGTTTTGGATTCCTCAAGAATAGTTTAAATGTTTTAAAATAATAAAATTTAAAAGAAATTTTAAAAAAGTAATTAGGATTTCTGTTTTGGATTCCTCAAGGATAGTTTAAATGTTTTAAAATAATAAAATTTAAAAGAAATTTTAAAAAAGTAATTAGGATTTCTGTTTTGCATTCCTCAAGGATAGTTTAAATGTTTTAAAATAATAAAATTTAAAAGAAATTTTAAAAAAGTAATTACGATTTCTGTTTTGGATTCCTCAAGGATTGTTTAAATGTTTTAAAATTATAAAATTTAAAAGAAATTTTAAAAAAGTAATTACGATTTCTGTTTTGGATTCCTCAATGATAGTTTAAATGTTTTAAAATAATAAAATTTAAAACAAATTTAAAAAAAGTGATTTCTGTTTTGGATTCCTCAAGGATAGTTTAAATGTTTTAAAATAATAAAATTTAAAAGAAATTTTAAAAAAGTAATTAGGATTTCTGTTTTGGATTCCTCAAGGATAGTTTAAATGTTTTAAAATAATAAAATTTAAAACAAATTTTAAAAAAGTAATAAGGATTTCTGTTTTGAATTCCTTAAGGATAATTTAAATGTTTTAAAATAATAAAATTTAAAACAAATTTAAAAAAAGTGATTTCTGTTTTGGATTCCTCAAGGATAGTTTAAATGTTTTAAAATAATAAAATTTAAATGAAATTTTAAAAAAGTAATTAGGATTTCTGTTTTGCATTCCTCAAGGATAGTTTAAATGTTTTAAAATAATAAAATTTAAAAGAAATTTTCAAAAAGTAATTACGATTTCTGTTTTGGATTCCTCAAGGATAGTTTAAATGTTTTAAAATTATAAAATTTAAAAGAAATTTTAAAAAAGTAATTACGATTTCTGTTTTGGATTCCTCAAGGATAGTTTAAATGTTTTAAAATAATAAAATTTAAAACAAATTTAAAAAAAGTGATTTCTGTTTTGGATTCTTCAAGGATAGTTTAAATGTTTTAAAATAATAAAATTTAAAAGAAATTTTAAAAAAGTAATTAGGATTTCTGTTTTGAATTCCTTAATGATAGTTTAAATGTTTTAAAATAATAAAATTTAAAAGAAATTTTAAAAAAGTAATTAGGATTTCTGTTTTGGATTCCTCAAGGATAGTTTAAATGTTTTAAAATAATAAAATTTAAAAGAAATTTTAAAAAAGTAATTAGGATTTCTGTTTTGAATTCCTGAAGGATAGTTTAAATGTTTTAAAATAATAAAATTTAAAACAAATTTAAAAAAAGTAATTTCTGTTTTGGATTCTTCAAGGATAGTTTAAATGTTTTAAAATTATAAAATTTAAATGAAATTTTAAAAAAGTAATTACGATTTCTGTTTTGGATTCCTTAAGGATAGTTTAAATGTTTTAAAATAATAAAATTTAAAAGAAATTTTAAAAAAGTAATTAGGATTTCTGTTTTGGATTCCTCAAGGATAGTTTAAATGTTTTAAAATAATAAAATTTAAAACAAATTTAAAAAAAGTGATTTCTGTTTTGGATTCTTCAAGGATAGTTTAAATGTTTTAAAATTATAAAATTTAAAAGAAATTTTAAAAAAGTAATTACGATTTCTGTTTTGGATTCCTCAATGATAGTTTAAATGTTTTAAAATAATAAAATTTAAAACAAATTTAAAAAAAGTGATTTCTGTTTTGGATTCCTCAAGAATAGTTTAAATGTTTTAAAATAATAAAATTTAAAAGAAATTTTAAAAAAGTAATTAGGATTTCTGTTTTGGATTCCTCAAAGATAGTTTAAATGTTTTAAAATAATAAAATTTAAAAGAAATTTTAAAAAAGTAATTAGGATTTCTGTTTTGAATTCCTTAAGGATAGTTTAAATGTTTTAAAATAATAAAATTTAAAACAAATTTAAAAAAAGTGATTTCTATTTTGGATTCCTCAAGGATAGTTTAAATGTTTTAAAATTATAAAATTTAAAAGAAATTTTAAAAAAGTAATTACGATTTCTGTTTTGGATTCCTCAAGGATAGTTTAAATGTTTTAAAATAATAAAATTTAAAAGAAATTTTAAAAAAGTAATTAGGATTTCTGTTTTGAATTCCTTAAGGATAGTTTAAATGTTTTAAAATAATAAAATTTAAAACAAATTTAAAAAAAGTGATTTCTGTTTTGGATTCCTCAAGGATATTTTAAATGTTTTAAAATTATAAAATTTAAAAGAAATTTTAAAAAAAGTAATTACGATTTCTGTTTTGGATTCCTCAAGGATAGTTTAAATGTTTTAAAATAATAAAATTTAAAAGAAATTTTAAAAAAGTAATTAGGATTTCTGTTTTGGATTCCTCAAGGATAGTTTAAATGTTTTAAAATAATAAAATTTAAAACAAATTTAAAAAAAGTGATTTCTGTTTTGGATTCCTCAAGGATAGTTTAAATGTTTTAAAATAATAAAATTTAAAAGAAATTTTAAAAAAGTAATTAGGATTTCTGTTTTGGATTCCTCAAGGATAGTTTAAATGTTTTAAAATAATAAAATTTAAAACAAATTTAAAAAAAGTGATTTCTGTTTTGGATTCCTCAAGGATAGTTTAAATGTTTTAAAATAATAAAATTTAAAAGAAATTTTAAAAAAGTAATTAGGATTTCTGTTTTGGATTCCTCAAAGATAGTTTAAATGTTTTAAAATAATAAAATTTAAAAGAAATTTTAAAAAAGTAATTAGGATTTCTGTTTTGAATTCCTTAAGGATAGTTTAAATGTTTTAAAATAATAAAATTTAAAACAAATTTAAAAAAAGTGATTTCTATTTTGGATTCCTCAAGGATAGTTTAAATGTTTTAAAATTATAAAATTTAAAAGAAATTTTAAAAAAGTAATTACGATTTCTGTTTTGGATTCCTCAAGGATAGTTTAAATGTTTTAAAATAATAAAATTTAAAAGAAATTTTAAAAAAGTAATTAGGATTTCTGTTTTGAATTCCTTAAGGATAGTTTAAATGTTTTAAAATAATAAAATTTAAAACAAATTTAAAAAAAGTGATTTCTGTTTTGGATTCCTCAAGGATATTTTAAATGTTTTAAAATTATAAAATTTAAAAGAAATTTTAAAAAAAGTAATTACGATTTCTGTTTTGGATTCCTCAAGGATAGTTTAAATGTTTTAAAATAATAAAATTTAAAAGAAATTTTAAAAAAGTAATTAGGATTTCTGTTTTGGATTCCTCAAGGATAGTTTAAATGTTTTAAAATAATAAAATTTAAAACAAATTTAAAAAAAGTGATTTCTGTTTTGGATTCCTCAAGGATAGTTTAAATGTTTTAAAATAATAAAATTTAAAAGAAATTTTAAAAAAGTAATTAGGATTTCTGTTTTGGATTCCTCAAGGATAGTTTAAATGTTTTAAAATAATAAAATTTAAAAGAAATTTTAAAAAAGTAATTAGGATTTCTGTTTTGAATTCCTGAAGGATAGTTTAAATGTTTTAAAATAATAAAATTTAAAACAAATTTAAAAAAAGTAATTTCTGTTTTGGATTCCTCAAGGATAGTTTAAATGTTTTAAAATTATAAAATTTAAATGAAATTTTAAAAAAGTAATTACGATTTCTGTTTTGGATTCCTTAAGGATAGTTTAAATGTTTTAAAATAATAAAATTTAAAAGAAATTTTAAAAAAGTAATTAGGATTTCTGTTTTGGATTCCTCAAGGATAGTTTAAATGTTTTAAAATAATAAAATTTAAAACAAATTTAAAAAAAGTGATTTCTGTTTTGGATTCTTCAAGGATAGTTTAAATGTTTTAAAATTATAAAATTTAAAAGAAATTTTAAAAAAGTAATTACGATTTCTGTTTTGGATTCCTCAATGATAGTTTAAATGTTTTAAAATAATAAAATTTAAAAGAAATTTTAAAAAAGTAATTAGGATTTCTGTTTTGCATTCCTCAAGGATAGTTTAAATGTTTTAAAATAATAAAATTTAAAAGAAATTTTAAAAAAGTAATTACGATTTCTGTTTTGGATTCCTCAAGGATAGTTTAAATGTTTTAAAATAATAAAATTTAAAACAAATTTTAAAAAAGTGATTTCTGTTTTGGATTCTTCAAGGATAGTTTAAATGTTTTAAAATTTTAAAATTTAAAAGAAATTTTAAAAAAGTAATTACGATTTCTGTTTTGGATTCCTCAAGGATAGTTTAAATGTTTTAAAATTATAAAATTTAAAACAAATTTAAAAAAGTGATTTCTGTTTTGGATTCCTCAAGAATAGTTTAAATGTTTTAAAATAATAAAATTTAAAACAAATTTAAAAAAAGTGATTTCTGTTTTGGATTTCTCAAGGATAGTTTAAATGTTTTAAAATAATAAAATTTAAAAGAAATTTTAAAAAAGTAATTAGGATTTCTGTTTTGGATTCCTCAAAGATAGTTTAAATGTTTTAAAATAATAAAATTTAAAAGAAATTTTAAAAAAGTAATTAGGATTTCTGTTTTGAATTCCTTAAGGATAGTTTAAATGTTTTAAAATAATAAAATTTAAAACAAATTTAAAAAAAGTGATTTCTGTTTTGGATTCCTCAAGGATAGTTTAAATGTTTTAAAATTATAAAATTTAAAAGAAATTTTAAAAAAGTAATTAGGATTTCTGTTTTGCATTCCTCAAGGATAGTTTAAATGTTTTAAAATAATAAAATTTAAAAGAAATTTTAAAAAAGTAATTACGATTTCTGTTTTGGATTCCTCAAGGATAGTTTAAATGTTTTAAAATAATAAAATTTAAAACAAATTTAAAAAAAGTGATTTCTGTTTTGGATTTCTCAAGGATAGTTTAAATGTTTTAAAATAATAAAATTTAAAAGAAATTTTAAAAAAGTAATTAGGATTTCTGTTTTGGATTCCTCAAGGATAGTTTAAATGTTTTAAAATAATAAAATTTAAAAGAAATTTTAAAAAAGTAATTAGGATTTCTGTTTTGCATTCCTCAAGGATAGTTTAAATGTTTTAAAATAATAAAATTTAAAAGAAATTTTAAAAAAGTAATTACGATTTCTGTTTTGGATTCCTCAAGGATAGTTTAAATGTTTTAAAATAATAAAATTTAAAACAAATTTAAAAAAAGTGATTTCTGTTTTGGATTGCTCAAGGATAGTTTAAATGTTTTAAAATAATAAAATTTAAAAGAAATTTTAAAAAAGTAATTAGGATTTCTGTTTTGGATTCCTCAAGGATAGTTTAAATGTTTTAAAATAATAAAATTTAAAAGAAATTTTAAAAAAGTAATTAGGATTTCTGTTTTGGATTCCTAAAGGATAGTTTAAATGTTTTAAAATAATAAAATTTAAAAGAAATTTTAAAAAAGTAATTAGGATTTCTGTTTTGGATTCCTAAAGGATAGTTTAAATGTTTTAAAATAATAAAATTTAAAAGAAATTTTAAAAAAGTAATTAGGATTTCTGTTTTGCATTCCTCAAGGATAGTTTAAATGTTTTAAAATAATAAAATTTAAAAGAAATTTTAAAAAAGTAATTAGGATTTCTGTTTTGGATTCCTCAAGGATAGTTTAAATGTTTTAAAATAATAAAATTTAAAACAAATTTTAAAAAAGTGATTTCTGTTTTGGATTCTTCAAGGATAGTTTAAATGTTTTAAAATTTTAAAATTTAAAAGAAATTTTAAAAAAGTAATTACGATTTCTGTTTTGGATTCCTCAAGGATAGTTTAAATGTTTTAAAATTATAAAATTTAAAACAAATTTAAAAAAGTGATTTCTGTTTTGGATTCCTCAAGAATAGTTTAAATGTTTTAAAATAATAAAATTTAAAACAAATTTAAAAAAAGTGATTTCTGTTTTGGATTTCTCAAGGATAGTTTAAATGTTTTAAAATAATAAAATTTAAAAGAAATTTTAAAAAAGTAATTAGGATTTCTGTTTTGCATTCCTCAAGGATAGTTTAAATGTTTTAAAATAATAAAATTTAAAAGAAATTTTAAAAAAGTAATTAGGATTTCTGTTTTGCATTCCTCAAGGATAGTTTAAATGTTTTAAAATAATAAAATTTAAAAGAAATTTTAAAAAAGTAATTAGGATTTCTGTTTTGGATTCCTCAAGGATAGTTTAAATGTTTTAAAATAATAAAATTTAAAACAAATTTTAAAAAAGTGATTTCTGTTTTGGATTCTTCAAGGATAGTTTAAATGTTTTAAAATTTTAAAATTTAAAAGAAATTTTAAAAAAGTAATTAGGATTTCTGTTTTGGATTCCTCAAGGATAGTTTAAATGTTTTAAAATAATAAAATTTAAAAGAAATTTTAAAAAAGTAATTAGGATTTCTGTTTTGGATTCCTCAAGGATAGTTTAAATGTTTTAAAATAATAAAATTTAAAAGAAATTTTAAAAAAGTAATTAGGATTTCTGTTTTGGATTCCTCAAGGATAGTTTAAATGTTTTAAAATAATAAAATTTAAAAGAAATTTTAAAAAAGTAATTAGGATTTCTGTTTTGCATTCCTCAAGGATAGTTTAAATGTTTTAAAATAATAAAATTTAAAAGAAATTTTAAAAAAGTAATTAGGATTTCTGTTTTGCATTCCTCAAGGATAGTTTAAATGTTTTAAAATAATAAAATTTAAAAGAAATTTTAAAAAAGTAATTACGATTTCTGTTTTGGATTCCTCAAGGATAGTTTAAATGTTTTAAAATAATAAAATTTAAAACAAATTTAAAAAAAGTGATTTCTGTTTTGGATTTCTCAAGGATAGTTTAAATGTTTTAAAATCATAAAATTTAAAAGAAATTTTAAAAAAGTAATTAGGATTTCTGTTTTGGATTCCTCAAGGATAGTTTAAATGTTTTAAAATAATAAAATTTAAAAGAAATTTTAAAAAAGTAATTAGGATTTCTGTTTTGCATTCCTCAAGGATAGTTTAAATGTTTTAAAATAATAAAATTTAAAAGAAATTTTAAAAAAGTAATTACGATTTCTGTTTTGGATTCCTCAAGGATAGTTTAAATGTTTTAAAATAATAAAATTTAAAACAAATTTAAAAAAAGTGATTTCTGTTTTGGATTCCTCAAGGATAGTTTAAATGTTTTAAAATTATAAAATTTAAAAGAAATTTTAAAAAAGTAATTAGGATTTCTGTTTTGCATTCCTCAAGGATAGTTTAAATGTTTTAAAATAATAAAATTTAAAAGAAATTTTAAAAAAGTAATTACGATTTCTGTTTTGGATTCCTCAAGGATAGTTTAAATGTTTTAAAATAATAAAATTTAAAACAAATTTAAAAAAAGTGATTTCTGTTTTGGATTTCTCAAGGATAGTTTAAATGTTTTAAAATAATAAAATTTAAAAGAAATTTTAAAAAAGTAATTAGGATTTCTGTTTTGGATTCCTCAAGGATAGTTTAAATGTTTTAAAATAATAAAATTTAAAAGAAATTTTAAAAAAGTAATTAGGATTTCTGTTTTGCATTCCTCAAGGATAGTTTAAATGTTTTAAAATAATAAAATTTAAAAGAAATTTTAAAAAAGTAATTACGATTTCTGTTTTGGATTCCTCAAGGATAGTTTAAATGTTTTAAAATAATAAAATTTAAAACAAATTTAAAAAAAGTGATTTCTGTTTTGGATTTCTCAAGGATAGTTTAAATGTTTTAAAATAATAAAATTTAAAAGAAATTTTAAAAAAGTAATTAGGATTTCTGTTTTGGATTCCTCAAGGATAGTTTAAATGTTTTAAAATAATAAAATTTAAAAGAAATTTTAAAAAAGTAATTAGGATTTCTGTTTTGGATTCCTCAAGGATAGTTTAAATGTTTTAAAATAATAAAATTTAAAAGAAATTTTAAAAAAGTAATTAGGATTTCTGTTTTGCATTCCTCAAGGATAGTTTAAATGTTTTAAAATAATAAAATTTAAAAGAAATTTTAAAAAAGTAATTACGATTTCTGTTTTGGATTCCTCAAGGATAGTTTAAATGTTTTAAAATAATAAAATTTAAAACAAATTTAAAAAAAGTGATTTCTGTTTTGGATTTCTCAAGGATAGTTTAAATGTTTTAAAATAATAAAATTTAAAAGAAATTTTAAAAAAGTAATTAGGATTTCTGTTTTGGATTCCTCAAGGATAGTTTAAATGTTTTAAAATAATAAAATTTAAAAGAAATTTTAAAAAAGTAATTAGGATTTCTGTTTTGGATTCCTCAAGGATAGTTTAAATGTTTTAAAATAATAAAATTTAAAAGAAATTTTAAAAAAGTAATTAGGATTTCTGTTTTGCATTCCTCAAGGATAGTTTAAATGTTTTAAAATAATAAAATTTAAAAGAAATTTTAAAAAAGTAATTACGATTTCTGTTTTGGATTCCTCAAGGATAGTTTAAATGTTTTAAAATAATAAAATTTAAAACAAATTTAAAAAAAGTGATTTCTGTTTTGGATTTCTCAAGGATAGTTTAAATGTTTTAAAATCATAAAATTTAAAAGAAATTTTAAAAAAGTAATTAGGATTTCTGTTTTGGATTCCTCAAGGATAGTTTAAATGTTTTAAAATAATAAAATTTAAAAGAAATTTTAAAAAAGTAATTAGGATTTCTGTTTTGGATTCCTCAAGGATAGTTTAAATGTTTTAAAATAATAAAATTTAAAAGAAATTTTAAAAAAGTAATTAGGATTTCTGTTTTGGATTCCTCAAGGATAGTTTAAATGTTTTAAAATAATAAAATTTAAAAGAAATTTTAAAAAAGTAATTAGGATTTCTGTTTTGCATTCCTCAAGGATAGTTTAAATGTTTTAAAATAATAAAATTTAAAAGAAATTTTAAAAAAGTAATTACGATTTCTGTTTTGGATTCCTCAAGGATAGTTTAAATGTTTTAAAATAATAAAATTTAAAACAAATTTAAAAAAAGTGATTTCTGTTTTGGATTTCTCAAGGATAGTTTAAATGTTTTAAAATAATAAAATTTAAAAGAAATTTTAAAAAAGTAATTAGGATTTCTGTTTTGGATTCCTCAAGGATAGTTTAAATGTTTTAAAATAATAAAATTTAAAAGAAATTTTAAAAAAGTAATTAGGATTTCTGTTTTGGATTCCTCAAGGATAGTTTAAATGTTTTAAAATAATAAAATTTAAAAGAAATTTTAAAAAAGTAATTAGGATTTCTGTTTTGGATTCCTCAAGGATAGTTTAAATGTTTTAAAATAATAAAATTTAAAAGAAATTTTAAAAAAGTAATTAGGATTTCTGTTTTGCATTCCTCAAGGATAGTTTAAATGTTTTAAAATAATAAAATTTAAAAGAAATTTTAAAAAAGTAATTACGATTTCTGTTTTGGATTCCTCAAGGATAGTTTAAATGTTTTAAAATAATAAAATTTAAAACAAATTTAAAAAAAGTGATTTCTGTTTTGGATTTCTCAAGGATAGTTTAAATGTTTTAAAATCATAAAATTTAAAAGAAATTTTAAAAAAGTAATTAGGATTTCTGTTTTGGATTCCTCAAGGATAGTTTAAATGTTTTAAAATAATAAAATTTAAAAGAAATTTTAAAAAAGTAATTAGGATTTCTGTTTTGCATTCCTCAAGGATAGTTTAAATGTTTTAAAATAATAAAATTTAAAAGAAATTTTAAAAAAGTAATTACGATTTCTGTTTTGGATTCCTCAAGGATAGTTTAAATGTTTTAAAATTATAAAATTTAAAAGAAAGCTTAAAAAAGTAATTAGGATTTCTGTTTTGCATTCCTCAAGGATAGTTTAAATGTTTTAAAATAATAAAATTTAAAAGAAATTTTAAAAAAGTAATTACGATTTCTGTTTTGGATTCCTCAAGGATAGTTTAAATGTTTTAAAATAATAAAATTTAAAACAAATTTAAAAAAAGTGATTTCTGTTTTGGATTCCTAAAGGATAGTTTAAATGTTTTAAAATAATAAAATTTAAAAGAAATTTTAAAAAAGTAATTAGGATTTCTGTTTTGGATTCCTCAAGGATAGTTTAAATGTTTTAAAATAATAAAATTTAAAAGAAATTTTAAAAAAGTAATTAGGATTTCTGTTTTGGATTCCTCAAGGATAGTTTAAATGTTTTAAAATAATAAAATTTAAAACAAATTTAAAAAAAGTGATTTCTGTTTTGGATTCCTCAAGGATAGTTTAAATGTTTTAAAATAATAAAATTTAAAAGAAATTTTAAAAAAGTAATTAGGATTTCTGTTTTGCATTCCTCAAGGATAGTTTAAATGTTTTAAAATAATAAAATTTAAAAGAAATTTTTAAAAAGTAATTACGATTTCTGTTTTGGATTCCTCAAGGATAGTTTAAATGTTTTAAAATAATAAAATTTAAAACAAATTTAAAAAAAGTGATTTCTGTTTTGGATTTCTCAAGGATAGTTTAAATGTTTTAAAATAATAAAATTTAAAAGAAATTTTAAAAAAGTAATTAGAATTTCTGTTTTGGATTCCTCAAGTATAGTTTAAATGTTTTAAAATAATAAAATTTAAAAGAAATTTTAAAAAAGTAATTAGGATTTCTGTTTTGCATTCCTCAAGGATAGTTTAAATGTTTTAAAATAATAAAATTTAAAAGAAATTTTAAAAAAGTAATTACGATTTCTGTTTTGGATTCCTCAAGGATAGTTTAAATGTTTTAAAATTATAAAATTTAAAAGAAAATTTAAAAAAGTAATTACGATTTCTGTTTTGGATTCCTCAATGATAGTTTAAATGTTTTAAAATAATAAAATTTAAAACAAATTTAAAAAAAGTGATTTCTGTTTTGGATTCCTCAAGGATAGTTTAAATGTTTTAAAATAATAAAATTTAAAAGAAATTTTAAAAAAGTAATTAGGATTTCTGTTTTGGATTCCTCAAGGATAGTTTAAATGTTTTAAAATAATAAAATTTAAAACAAATTTAAAAAAAGTGATTTCTGTTTTGGATTCCTCAAGGATAGTTTAAATGTTTTAAAAGTATAAAACTTAAATGAAATTTTAAAAAAGAAATTATGATTTCTGTTTTGAATTCTTCAAGCATAGTCTAAAAGTTTTAAAACAATAAAATTTAAAATAAAATTTAAAAAAGTAATTAGGATTTCTGTTCTGGATTCCTCAAGGATAGTTTAAATGTTTTAAAATTATAAAATTTAAAAGAAATTTTAAAAAAGTAATTACGATTTCTGTTTTGGATTCCTCAAGGATAGTTTAAATGTTTTAAAATAATAAAATTTAAAAGAAATTTTAAAAAAGTAATTAGGATTTCTGTTTTGGATTCCTCAAGGATAGTTTAAATGTTTTAAAATAATAAAATTTAAAACAAATTTTAAAAAAGTGATTTCTGTTTTGGATTCTTCAGGATAGTTTAAATGTTTTAAAATTATAAAATTTAAAAGAAATTTTAAAAAAGTAATTACGATTTCTGTTTTGGATTCCTCAAGGATAGTTTAAATGTTTTAAAATAATAAAATTTAAAAGAAATTTTAAAAAAGTAATTAGGATTTCTGTTTTGGATTCCTCAAGGATAGTTTAAATGTTTTAAAATAATAAAATTTAAAAGAAATTTTAAAAAAGTAATTAGGATTTCTGTTTTGAATTCCTTAAGGATAGTTTAAATGTTTTAAAATAATAAAATTTAAAAGAAATTTTAAAAAAGTAATTAGGATTTCTGTTTTGCATTCCTCAAGGATAGTTTAAATGTTTTTAAATAATAAAATTTAAAAGAAATTTTAAAAAAGTAATTACGATTTCTGTTTTGGATTCCTCAAGGATAGTTTAAATGTTTTAAAATTATAAAATTTAAAAGAAATTTTAAAAAAGTAATTACGATTTCTGTTTTGGATTCCTCAATGATAGTTTAAATGTTTTAAAATAATAAAATTTAAAACAAATTTAAAAAAAGTGATTTCTGTTTTGGATTCTTCAAGGATAGTTTAAATGTTTTAAAATAATAAAATTTAAAAGAAATTTTAAAAAAGTAATTAGGATTTCTGTTTTGGATTCCTCAAGGATAGTTTAATTGTTTTAAAATAATAAAATTTAAAACAAATTTTAAAAAAGTGATTTCTGTTTTGGATTCCTCAAGGATAGTTTAAATGTTTTAAAAGTATAAAACTTAAATGAAATTTTAAAAAAGAAATTATGATTTCTGTTTTGAATTCTTCAAGCATAGTCTAAAAGTTTTAAAACAATAAAATTTAAAATAAAATTTAAAAAAGTAATTAGGATTTCTGTTTTGGATTCCTCAAGGATAGTTTAAATGTTTTAAAATTATAAAATTTAAAAGAAATTTTAAAAAAGTAATTACGATTTCTGTTTTGTATTCCTCAAGGATAGTTTAAATGTTTTAAAATAATAAAATTTAAAAGAAATTTTAAAAAAGTAATTAGGATTTCTGTTTTGGATTCCTCAAGGATAGTTTAAATGTTTTAAAATAATAAAATTTAAAACAAATTTAAAAAAAGTGATTTCTGTTTTGGATTCTTCAGGATAGTTTAAATGTTTTAAAATTATAAAATTTAAAAGAAATTTTAAAAAAGTAATTACGATTTCTGTTTTGGATTCCTCAATGATAGTTTAAATGTTTTAAAATAATAAAATTTAAAACAAATTTAAAAAAGTGATTTCTGTTTTGGATTCCTCAAGAATAGTTTAAATGTTTTAAAATAATAAAATTTAAAAGAAATTTTAAAAAAGTAATTAGGATTTCTGTTTTGGATTCCTCAAGGATAGTTTAAATGTTTTAAAATAATAAAATTTAAAAGAAATTTTAAAAAAGTAATTAGGATTTCTGTTTTGGATTCCTCAAGAATAGTTTAAATGGTTTAAAATAATAAAATTTAAAAGAAATTTTAAAAAAGTAATTAGTATTTCTGTTTTGGATTCCTCAAGGATAGTTTAAATGTTTTAAAATAATAAAATTTAAAACAAATTTTAAAAAAGTGATTTCTGTTTTGGATTCTTCAAGGATAGTTTAAATGTTTTAAAATTATAAAATTTAAAAGAAATTTTAAAAAAGTAATTACGATTTCTGTTTTGGATTCCTCAAGGATAGTTTAAATGTTTTAAAATTATAAAATTTAAAACAAATTTAAAAAAGTGATTTCTGTTTTGGATTCCTCAAGAATAGTTTAAATGTTTTAAAATAATAAAATTTAAAAGAAATTTTAAAAAAGTAATTAGGATTTCTGTTTTGGATTCCTCAAGGATAGTTTAAATGTTTTAAAATAATAAAATTTAAAAGAAATTTTAAAAAAGTAATTAGGATTTCTGTTTTGGATTCCTCAAGAATAGTTTAAATGGTTTAAAATAATAAAATTTAAAAGAAATTTTAAAAAAGTAATTAGGATTTCTGTTTTGGATTCCTCAAGGATAGTTTAAATGTTTTAAAATAATAAAATTTAAAACAAATTTAAAAAAAGTGATTTCTGTTTTGGATTCCTCAAGAATAGTTTAAATGTTTTAAAATAATAAAATTTAAAAGAAATTTTAAAAAAGTAATTAGGATTTCTGTTTTGGATTCCTCAAAGATAGTTTAAATGTTTTAAAATAATAAAATTTAAAAGAAATTTTAAAAAAGTAATTGGGATTTCTGTTTTGGATTCCTCAAGGATAGTTTAAATGTTTTAAAATAATAAAATTTAAAAGAAATTTTATAAAAGTAATTACGATTTCTGTTTTGGATTCCTCAAGGATAGTTTAAATGTTTTAAAATAATAAAATTTAAAACAAATTTAAAAAAAGTGATTTCTATTTTGGATTCTTCAGGATAGTTTAAATGTTTTAAAATTATAAAATTTAAAAGAAATTTTAAAAAAGTAATTACGATTTCTGTTTTGGATTCCTCAATGATAGTTTAAATGTTTTAAAATAATAAAATTTAAAACAAATTTAAAAAAGTGATTTCTGTTTTGGATTCCTCAAGAATAGTTTAAATGTTTTAAAATAATAAAATTTAAAAGAAATTTTAAAAAAGTAATTAGGATTTCTGTTTTGGATTCCTCAAGGATAGTTTAAATGTTTTAAAATAATCAAATTTAAAAGAAATTTTAAAAAAGTAATTAGGATTTCTGTTTTGGATTCCTCAAGGATAGTTTAAATGTTTTAAAATAATAAAATTTAAAAGAAATTTTAAAAAAGTAATTAGGATTTCTGTTTTGGATTCCTCAAGGATAGTTTAAATGTTTTAAAATAATAAAATTTAAAACAAATTTAAAAAAAGTGATTTCTGTTTTGGATTCCTCAAGAATAGTTTAAATGTTTTAAAATAATAAAATTTAAAAGAAATTTTAAAAAAGTAATTAGGATTTCTGTTTTGGATTCCTCAAAGATAGTTTAAATGTTTTAAAATAATAAAATTTAAAAGAAATTTTAAAAAAGTAATTGGGATTTCTGTTTTGGATTCCTCAAGGATAGTTTAAATGTTTTAAAATAATAAAATTTAAAAGAAATTTTATAAAAGTAATTAGGATTTCTGTTTTGGATTCCTCAAGGATAGTTTAAATGTTTTAAAATAATAAAATTTAAAACAAATTTAAAAAAAGTGATTTCTGTTTTGGATTCTTCAGGATAGTTTAAATGTTTTAAAATTATAAAATTTAAAAGAAATTTTAAAAAAGTAATTACGATTTCTGTTTTGGATTCCTCAATGATAGTTTAAATGTTTTAAAATAATAAAATTTAAAACAAATTTAAAAAAGTGATTTCTGTTTTGGATTCCTCAAGAATAGTTTAAATGTTTTAAAATAATAAAATTTAAAAGAAATTTTAAAAAAGTAATTAGGATTTCTGTTTTGGATTCCTCAAGGATAGTTTAAATGTTTTAAAATAATAAAATTTAAAAGAAATTTTAAAAAAGTAATTAGGATTTCTGTTTTGGATTCCTCAAGAATAGTTTAAATGGTTTAAAATAATAAAATTTAAAAGAAATTTTAAAAAAGTAATTAGGATTTCTGTTTTGGATTCCTCAAGGATAGTTTAAATGTTTTAAAATAATAAAATTTAAAACAAATTTTAAAAAAGTGATTTCTGTTTTGGATTCTTCAAGGATAGTTTAAATGTTTTAAAATTATAAAATTTAAAAGAAATTTTAAAAAAGTAATTACGATTTCTGTTTTGGATTACTCAATGATAGTTTAAATGTTTTAAAATAATAAAATTTAAAACAAATTTAAAAAAAGTGATTTCTGTTTTGGATTCCTCAAGAATAGTTTAAATGTTTTAAAATAATAAAATTTAAAAGAAATTTTAAAAAAGTAATTAGGATTTCTGTTTTGGATTCCTCAAAGATAGTTTAAATGTTTTAAAATAATAAAATTTAAAAGAAATTTTATAAAAGTAATTAGGATTTCTGTTTTGGATTCCTCAAGGATAGTTTAAATGTTTTAAAATAATAAAATTTAAAAGAAATTTTAAAAAAGTAATTAGGATTTCTGTTTTGAATTCCTTAAGGATAGTTTAAATGTTTTAAAATAATAAAATTTAAAAGAAATTTTAAAAAAGTAATTAGGATTTCTGTTTTGCATTCCTCAAGGATAGTTTAAATGTTTTAAAATAATAAAATTTAAAAGAAATTTTAAAAAAGTAATCACGATTTCTGTTTTGGATTCCTCAAGGATAGTTTAAATGTTTTAAAATTATAAAATTTAAAAGAAATTTTAAAAAAGTAATTACGATTTCTGTTTTGGATTCCTCAATGATAGTTTAAATGTTTTAAAATAATAAAATTTAAAACAAATTTAAAAAAAGTGATTTCTGTTTTGGATTCTTCAAGGATAGTTTAAATGTTTTAAAATAATAAAATTTAAAAGAAATTTTAAAAAAGTAATTAGGATTTCTGTTTTGGATTCCTCAAGGATAGTTTAAATGTTTTAAAATAATAAAATTTAAAAGAAATTTTAAAAAAGTAATTAGGATTTCTGTTTTGGATTCCTCAAGGATAGTTTAAATGTTTTAAAATAATAAAATTTAAAACAAATTTAAAAAAAGTGATTTCTGTTTTGGATTCTTCAGGATAGTTTAAATGTTTTAAAATTATAAAATTTAAAAGAAATTTTAAAAAAGTAATTACGATTTCTGTTTTGGATTCCTCAATGATAGTTTAAATGTTTTAAAATAATAAAATTTAAAACAAATTTAAAAAAGTGATTTCTGTTTTGGATTCCTCAAGAATAGTTTAAATGTTTTAAAATAATAAAATTTAAAAGAAATTTTAAAAAAGTAATTAGGATTTCTGTTTTGGATTCCTCAAGGATAGTTTAAATGTTTTAAAATAATAAAATTTAAAAGAAATTTTAAAAAAGTAATTAGGATTTCTGTTTTGGATTCCTCAAGGATAGTTTAAATGTTTTAAAATAATAAAATTTAAAAGAAATTTTAAAAAAGTAATTAGGATTTCTGTTTTGAATTCCTTAAGGATAGTTTAAATGTTTTAAAATAATAAAATTTAAAAGAAATTTTAAAAAAGTAATTAGGATTTCTGTTTTGCATTCCTCAAGGATAGTTTAAATGTTTTAAAATAATAAAATTTAAAAGAAATTTTAAAAAAGTAATTACGATTTCTGTTTTGGATTCCTCAAGGATAGTTTAAATGTTTTAAAATTATAAAATTTAAAAGAAATTTTAAAAAAGTAATTACGATTTCTGTTTTGGATTCCTCAATGATAGTTTAAATGTTTTAAAATAATAAAATTTAAAACAAATTTAAAAAAAGTGATTTCTGTTTTGGATTCTTCAAGGATAGTTTAAATGTTTTAAAATAATAAAATTTAAAAGAAATTTTAAAAAAGTAATTAGGATTTCTGTTTTGGATTCCTCAAGGATAGTTTAAATGTTTTAAAATAATAAAATTTAAAACAAATTTAAAAAAAGTGATTTCTGTTTTGGATTCCTCAAGGATAGTTTAAATGTTTTAAAATAATAAAATTTAAAAGAAATTTTAAAAAAGTAATTAGGATTTCTGTTTTGGATTCCTCAAGGATAGTTTAAATGTTTTAAAATAATAAAATTTAAAAGAAATTTTAAAAAAGTAATTAGGATTTCTGTTTTGAATTCCTTAAGGATAGTTTAAATATTTTAAAATAATAAAATTTAAAACAAATTTAAAAAAGTGATTTCTGTTTTGGATTCCTCAAGGATAGTTTAAATGTTTTAAAATAATAAAATTTAAAACAAATTTAAAAAAAGTGATTTCTGTTTTGGATTCCTCAGGATAGTTTAAATGTTTTAAAATTATAAAATTTAAAAGAAATTTTAAAAAAGTAATTACGATTTCTGTTTTGGATTCCTCAAGGATAGTTTAAATGTTTTAAAATAATAAAATTTAAAAGAAATTTTAAAAAAGTAATTAGGATTTCTGTTTTGAATTCCTTAAGGATAGTTTAAATATTTTAAAATAATAAAATTTAAAACAAATTTAAAAAAGTGATTTCTGTTTTGGATTCCTCAAGAATAGTTTAAATGTTTTAAAATAATAAAATTTAAAAGAAATTTTAAAAAAGTAATTAGGATTTCTGTTTTGGATTCCTCAAGGATAGTTTAAATGTTTTAAAATAATAAAATTTAAAAGAAATTTTAAAAAAGTAATTAGGATTTCTGTTTTGGATTCCTCAAGCATAGTTTAAATGGTTTAAAATAATAAAATTTAAAAGAAATTTTAAAAAAGTAATTAGGATTTCTGTTTTGGATTCCTCAAGGATAGTTTAAATGTTTTAAAATAATAAAATTTAAAACAAATTTTAAAAAAGTGATTTCTGTTTTGGATTCTTCAGGATAGTTTAAATGTTTTAAAATTATAAAATTTAAAAGAAATTTTAAAAAAGTAATTAGGATTTCTGTTTTGGATTCCTCAAGGATAGTTTAAATGTTTTAAAATAATAAAATTTAAAACAAATTTAAAAAAAGTGATTTCTGTTTTGGATTCTTCAGGATAGTTTAAATGTTTTAAAATTATAAAATTTAAAAGAAATTATAAAAAAGTAATTACGATTTCTGTTTTGGATTCCTCAATGATAGTTTAAATGTTTTAAAATAATAAAATTTAAAACAAATTTAAAAAAGTGATTTCTGTTTTGGATTCCTCAAGAATAGTTTAAATGTTTTAAAATAATAAAATTTAAAAGAAATTTTAAAAAAGTAATTAGGATTTCTGTTTTGGATTCCTCAAGGATAGTTTAAATGTTTTAAAATAATCAAATTTAAAAGAAATTTTAAAAAAGTAATTAGGATTTCTGTTTTGGATTCCTCAAGGATAGTTTAAATGTTTTAAAATAATAAAATTTAAAAGAAATTTTAAAAAAGTAATTAGGATTTCTGTTTTGAATTCCTTAAGGATAGTTTAAATGTTTTAAAATAATAAAATTTAAAAGAAATTTTAAAAAAGTAATTAGGATTTCTGTTTTGAATTCCTCAAGGATAGTTTAAATGTTTTAAAATAATAAAACTTAAAAGAAATTTTAAAAAAGTAATCACGATTTCTGTTTTGGATTCCTCAAGGATAGTTTAAATGTTTTAAAATTATAAAATTTAAAAGAAATTTTAAAAAAGTAATTACGATTTCTGTTTTGGATTCCTCAATGATAGTTTAAATGTTTTAAAATAATAAAATTTAAAACAAATTTAAAAAAAGTGATTTCTGTTTTGGATTCTTCAAGGATAGTTTAAATGTTTTAAAATAATAAAATTTAAAAGAAATTTTAAAAAAGTAATTAGGATTTCTGTTTTGGATTCCTCAAGGATAGTTTAAATGTTTTAAAATAATAAAATTTAAAAGAAATTTTAAAAAAGTAATTAGGATTTCTGTTTTGGATTCCTCAAGGATAGTTTAAATGTTTTAAAATAATAAAATTTAAAACAAATTTAAAAAAAGTGATTTCTGTTTTGGATTCTTCAGGATAGTTTAAATGTTTTAAAATTATAAAATTTAAAAGAAATTTTAAAAAAGTAATTACGATTTCTGTTTTGGATTCCTCAATGATAGTTTAAATATTTTAAAATAATAAAATTTAAAACAAATTTAAAAAAAGTGATTTCTGTTTTGGATTCCTCAAGAATAGTTTAAATGTTTTAAAATAATAAAATTTAAAAGAAATTTTAAAAAAGTAATTAGGATTTCTGTTTTGGATTCCTCAAGGATAGTTTAAATGTTTTAAAATAATAAAATTTAAAAGAAATTTTAAAAAAGTAATTAGGATTTCTGTTTTGGATTCCTCAAGGATAGTTTAAATGTTTTAAAATAATAAAATTTAAAACAAATTTAAAAAAAGTGATTTCTGTTTTGGATTCCTCAAGGATAGTTTAAATGTTTTAAAATAATAAAATTTAAAAGAAATTTTAAAAAAGTAATTAGGATTTCTGTTTTGGATTCCTTAAGGATAGTTTAAATGTTTTAAAATAATAAAATTTAAAAGAAATTTTAAAAAAGTAATTAGGATTTCTGTTTTGCATTCCTCAAGGATAGTTTAAATGTTTTAAAATAATAAAATTTAAAAGAAATTTTAAAAAAGTAATTACGATTTCTGTTTTGGATTCCTCAAGGATAGTTTAAATGTTTTAAAATAATAAAATTTAAAACAAATTTAAAAAAAGTGATTTCTGTTTTGGATTTCTCAAGGATAGTTTAAATGTTTTAAAATAATAAAATTTAAAAGAAATTTTAAAAAAGTAATTAGGATTTCTGTTTTGGATTCCTCAAGGATAGTTTAAATGTTTTAAAATAATAAAATTTAAAAGAAATTTTAAAAAAGTAATTAGGATTTCTGTTTTGCATTCCTCAAGGATAGTTTAAATGTTTTAAAATAATAAAATTTAAAAGAAATTTTAAAAAAGTAATTACGATTTCTGTTTTGGATTCCTCAAGGATAGTTTAAATGTTTTAAAATTATAAAATTTAAAAGAAAGCTTAAAAAAGTAATTAGGATTTCTGTTTTGCATTCCTCAAGGATAGTTTAAATGTTTTAAAATAATAAAATTTAAAAGAAATTTTAAAAAAGTAATTACGATTTCTGTTTTGGATTCCTCAAGGATAGTTTAAATGTTTTAAAATAATAAAATTTAAAACAAATTTAAAAAAAGTAATTAGGATTTCTGTTTTGGATTCCTCAAGGATAGTTTAAATGTTTTAAAATAATAAAATTTAAAAGAAATTTTAAAAAAGTAATTAGGATTTCTGTTTTGGATTCCTCAAGGATAGTTTAAATGTTTTAAAATAATAAAATTTAAAACAAATTTAAAAAAAGTGATTTCTGTTTTGGATTCCTCAAGGATAGTTTAAATGTTTTAAAATAATAAAATTTAAAAGAAATTTTAAAAAAGTAATTACGATTTCTGTTTTGGATTCCTCAAGGATAGTTTAAATGTTTTAAAATAATAAAATTTAAAAGAAATTTTAAAAAAGTAATTAGGATTTCTGTTTTGCATTCCTCAAGGATAGTTTAAATGTTTTAAAATAATAAAATTTAAAAGAAATTTTTAAAAAGTAATTACGATTTCTGTTTTGGATTCCTCAAGGATAGTTTAAATGTTTTAAAATAATAAAATTTAAAACAAATTTAAAAAAAGTGATTTCTGTTTTGGATTTCTCAAGGATAGTTTAAATGTTTTAAAATAATAAAATTTAAAAGAAATTTTAAAAAAGTAATTAGGATTTCTGTTTTGGATTCCTCAAGGATAGTTTAAATGTTTTAAAATAATAAAATTTAAAAGAAATTTTAAAAAAGTAATTAGGATTTCTGTTTTGCATTCCTCAAGGATAGTTTAAATGTTTTAAAATAATAAAATTTAAAAGAAATTTTAAAAAAGTAATTACGATTTCTGTTTTGGATTCCTCAAGGATAGTTTAAATGTTTTAAAATTATAAAATTTAAAAGAAAGCTTAAAAAAGTAATTAGGATTTCTGTTTTGCATTCCTCAAGGATAGTTTAAATGTTTTAAAATAATAAAATTTAAAAGAAATTTAAAAAAAGTAATTACGATTTCTGTTTTGGATTCCTCAAGGATAGTTTAAATGTTTTAAAATAATAAAATTTAACACAAATTTAAAAAAAGTGATTTCTGTTTTGGATTCCTCAAGAATAGTTTAAATGTTTTAAAATAATAAAATTTAAAAGAAATTTTAAAAAAGTAATTAGGATTTCTGTTTTGGATTCCTCAAGTATAGTTTAAATGTTTTAAAATAATAAAATTTAAAAGAAATTTTAAAAAAGTAATTAGGATTTCTGTTTTGCATTCCTCAAGGATAGTTTAAATGTTTTAAAATAATAAAATTTAAAAGAAATTTTAAAAAAGTAATTACGATTTCTGTTTTGGATTCCTCAAGGATAGTTTAAATGTTTTAAAATTATAAAATTTAAAAGAAAATTTAAAAAAGTAATTACGATTTCTGTTTTGGATTCCTCAATGATAGTTTAAATGTTTTAAAATAATAAAATTTAAAACAAATTTAAAAAAAGTGATTTCTGTTTTGGATTCCTCAAGGATAGTTTAAATGTTTTAAAATAATAAAATTTAAAAGAAATTTTAAAAAAGTAATTAGGATTTCTGTTTTGGATTCCTCAAGGATAGTTTAAATGTTTTAAAATAATAAAATTTAAAACAAATTTAAAAAAAGTGATTTCTGTTTTGGATTCCTCAAGGATAGTTTAAATGTTTTAAAAGTATAAAACTTAAATGAAATTTTAAAAAAGAAATTATGATTTCTGTTTTGAATTCTTCAAGCATAGTCTAAAAGTTTTAAAACAATAAAATTTAAAATAAAATTTAAAAAAGTAATTAGGATTTCTGTTCTGGATTCCTCAAGGATAGTTTAAATGTTTTAAAATTATAAAATTTAAAAGAAATTTTAAAAAAGTAATTACGATTTCTGTTTTGGATTCCTCAAGGATAGTTTAAATGTTTTAAAATAATAAAATTTAAAAGAAATTTTAAAAAAGTAATTAGGATTTCTGTTTTGGATTCCTCAAGGATAGTTTAAATGTTTTAAAATAATAAAATTTAAAACAAATTTTAAAAAAGTGATTTCTGTTTTGGATTCTTCAGGATAGTTTAAATGTTTTAAAATTATAAAATTTAAAAGAAATTTTAAAAAAGTAATTACGATTTCTGTTTTGGATTCCTCAAGGATAGTTTAAATGTTTTAAAATAATAAAATTTAAAAGAAATTTTAAAAAAGTAATTAGGATTTCTGTTTTGGATTCCTCAAGGATAGTTTAAATGTTTTAAAATAATAAAATTTAAAAGAAATTTTAAAAAAGTAATTACGATTTCTGTTTTGGATTCCTCAAGGATAGTTTAAATGTTTTAAAATAATAAAATTTAAAACAAATTTAAAAAAAGTGATTTCTGTTTTGGATTCCTCAAGAATAGTTTAAATGTTTTAAAATAATAAAATTTAAAAGAAATTTTAAAAAAGTAATTAGGATTTCTGTTTTGGATTCCTCAAGGATAGTTTAAATGTTTTAAAATAATA
This sequence comes from Populus nigra, assembly GCF_951802175.1. Taxonomy (NCBI): domain Eukaryota; kingdom Viridiplantae; phylum Streptophyta; class Magnoliopsida; order Malpighiales; family Salicaceae; genus Populus; species Populus nigra. Next base: position 28,435,666 of record NC_084853.1, read on the forward strand.
AAATTTAAAAGAAATTTTAAAAAAGTAATTAGGATTTCTGTTTTGCATTCCTCAAGGATAGTTTAAATGTTTTAAAATAATAAAATTTAAAAGAAATTTTTAAAAAGTAATTACGATTTCTGTTTTGGATTCCTCAAGGATAGTTTAAATGTTTTAAAATAATAAAATTTAAAACAAATTTAAAAAAAGTGATTTCTGTTTTGGATTTCTCAAGGATAGTTTAAATGTTTTAAAATAATAAAATTTAAAAGAAATTTTAAAAAAGTAATTAGGATTTCTGTTTTGGATTCCTCAAGGATAGTTTAAATGTTTTAAAATAATAAAATTTAAAAGAAATTTTAAAAAAGTAATTAGGATTTCTGTTTTGCATTCCTCAAGGATAGTTTAAATGTTTTAAAATAATAAAATTTAAAAGAAATTTTAAAAAAGTAATTACGATTTCTGTTTTGGATTCCTCAAGGATAGTTTAAATGTTTTAAAATTATAAAATTTAAAAGAAAGCTTAAAAAAGTAATTAGGATTTCTGTTTTGCATTCCTCAAGGATAGTTTAAATGTTTTAAAATAATAAAATTTAAAAGAAATTTAAAAAAAGTAATTACGATTTCTGTTTTGGATTCCTCAAGGATAGTTTAAATGTTTTAAAATAATAAAATTTAAAACAAATTTAAAAAAAGTGATTTCTGTTTTGGATTCCTCAAGAATAGTTTAAATGTTTTAAAATAATAAAATTTAAAAGAAATTTTAAAAAAGTAATTAGGATTTCTGTTTTGGATTCCTCAAGTATAGTTTAAATGTTTTAAAATAATAAAATTTAAAAGAAATTTTAAAAAAGTAATTAGGATTTCTGTTTTGCATTCCTCAAGGATAGTTTAAATGTTTTAAAATAATAAAATTTAAAAGAAATTTTAAAAAAGTAATTACGATTTCTGTTTTGGATTCCTCAAGGATAGTTTAAATGTTTTAAAATTATAAAATTTAAAAGAAAATTTAAAAAAGTAATTACGATTTCTGTTTTGGATTCCTCAATGATAGTTTAAATGTTTTAAAATAATAAAATTTAAAACAAATTTAAAAAAAGTGATTTCTGTTTTGGATTCCTCAAGGATAGTTTAAATGTTTTAAAATAATAAAATTTAAAAGAAATTTTAAAAAAGTAATTAGGATTTCTGTTTTGGATTCCTCAAGGATAGTTTAAATGTTTTAAAATAATAAAATTTAAAACAAATTTAAAAAAAGTGATTTCTGTTTTGGATTCCTCAAGGATAGTTTAAATGTTTTAAAAGTATAAAACTTAAATGAAATTTTAAAAAAGAAATTATGATTTCTGTTTTGAATTCTTCAAGCATAGTCTAAAAGTTTTAAAACAATAAAATTTAAAATAAAATTTAAAAAAGTAATTAGGATTTCTGTTCTGGATTCCTCAAGGATAGTTTAAATGTTTTAAAATTATAAAATTTAAAAGAAATTTTAAAAAAGTAATTACGATTTCTGTTTTGGATTCCTCAAGGATAGTTTAAATGTTTTAAAATAATAAAATTTAAAAGAAATTTTAAAAAAGTAATTAGGATTTCTGTTTTGGATTCCTCAAGGATAGTTTAAATGTTTTAAAATAATAAAATTTAAAACAAATTTTAAAAAAGTGATTTCTGTTTTGGATTCTTCAGGATAGTTTAAATGTTTTAAAATTATAAAATTTAAAAGAAATTTTAAAAAAGTAATTACGATTTCTGTTTTGGATTCCTCAAGGATAGTTTAAATGTTTTAAAATAATAAAATTTAAAAGAAATTTTAAAAAAGTAATTAGGATTTCTGTTTTGGATTCCTCAAGGATAGTTTAAATGTTTTAAAATAATAAAATTTAAAAGAAATTTTAAAAAAGTAATTAGGATTTCTGTTTTGAATTCCTTAAGGATAGTTTAAATGTTTTAAAATAATAAAATTTAAAAGAAATTTTAAAAAAGTAATTAGGATTTCTGTTTTGGATTCCTCAAGGATAGTTTAAATGTTTTAAAATAATAAAATTTAAAAGAAATTTTAAAAAAGTAATTAGGATTTCTGTTTTGAATTCCTTAAGGATAGTTTAAATGTTTTAAAATAATAAAATTTAAAAGAAATTTTAAAAAAGTAATTAGGATTTCTGTTTTGCATTCCTCAAGGATAGTTTAAATGTTTTTAAATAATAAAATTTAAAAGAAATTTTAAAAAAGTAATTACGATTTCTGTTTTGGATTCCTCAAGGATAGTTTAAATGTTTTAAAATTATAAAATTTAAAAGAAATTTTAAAAAAGTAATTACGATTTCTGTTTTGGATTCCTCAATGATAGTTTAAATGTTTTAAAATAATAAAATTTAAAACAAATTTAAAAAAAGTGATTTCTGTTTTGGATTCTTCAAGGATAGTTTAAATGTTTTAAAATAATAAAATTTAAAAGAAATTTTAAAAAAGTAATTAGGATTTCTGTTTTGGATTCCTCAAGGATAGTTTAAATGTTTTAAAATAATAAAATTTAAAACAAATTTTAAAAAAGTGATTTCTGTTTTGGATTCCTCAAGGATAGTTTAAATGTTTTAAAAGTATAAAACTTAAATGAAATTTTAAAAAAGAAATTATGATTTCTGTTTTGAATTCTTCAAGCATAGTCTAAAAGTTTTAAAACAATAAAATTTAAAATAAAATTTAAAAAAGTAATTAGGATTTCTGTTTTGGATTCCTCAAGGATAGTTTAAATGTTTTAAAATTATAAAATTTAAAAGAAATTTTAAAAAAGTAATTACGATTTCTGTTTTGGATTCCTCAAGGATAGTTTAAATGTTTTAAAATAATAAAATTTAAAACAAATTTAAAAAAAGTGATTTCTGTTTTGGATTCTTCAGGATAGTTTAAATGTTTTAAAATTATAAAATTTAAAAGAAATTTTAAAAAAGTAATTACGATTTCTGTTTTGGATTCCTCAATGATAGTTTAAATGTTTTAAAATAATAAAATTTAAAACAAATTTAAAAAAGTGATTTCTGTTTTGGATTCCTCAAGAATAGTTTAAATGTTTTAAAATAATAAAATTTAAAAGAAATTTTAAAAAAGTAATTAGGATTTCTGTTTTGGATTCCTCAAGAATAGTTTAAATGGTTTAAAATAATAAAATTTAAAAGAAATTTTAAAAAAGTAATTAGTATTTCTGTTTTGGATTCCTCAAGGATAGTTTAAATGTTTTAAAATAATAAAATTTAAAACAAATTTTAAAAAAGTGATTTCTGTTTTGGATTCTTCAAGGATAGTTTAAATGTTTTAAAATTATAAAATTTAAAAGAAATTTTAAAAAAGTAATTACGATTTCTGTTTTGGATTCCTCAAGGATAGTTTAAATGTTTTAAAATTATAAAATTTAAAACAAATTTAAAAAAGTGATTTCTGTTTTGGATTCCTCAAGAATAGTTTAAATGTTTTAAAATAATAAAATTTAAAAGAAATTTTAAAAAAGTAATTAGGATTTCTGTTTTGGATTCCTCAAGGATAGTTTAAATGTTTTAAAATAATAAAATTTAAAAGAAATTTTAAAAAAGTAATTAGGATTTCTGTTTTGGATTCCTCAAGAATAGTTTAAATGGTTTAAAATAATAAAATTTAAAAGAAATTTTAAAAAAGTAATTAGGATTTCTGTTTTGGATTCCTCAAGGATAGTTTAAATGTTTTAAAATTATAAAATTTAAAACAAATTTAAAAAAAGTGATTTCTGTTTTGGATTCCTCAAGAATAGTTTAAATGTTTTAAAATAATAAAATTTAAAAGAAATTTTAAAAAAGTAATTAGGATTTCTGTTTTGGATTCCTCAAAGATAGTTTAAATGTTTTAAAATAATAAAATTTAAAAGAAATTTTAAAAAAGTAATTGGGATTTCTGTTTTGGATTCCTCAAGGATAGTTTAAATGTTTTAAAATAATAAAATTTAAAAGAAATTTTATAAAAGTAATTACGATTTCTGTTTTGGATTCCTCAAGGATAGTTTAAATGTTTTAAAATAATAAAATTTAAAACAAATTTTAAAAAAGTGATTTCTGTTTTGGATTCTTCAGGATAGTTTAAATGTTTTAAAATTATAAAATTTAAAAGAAATTTTAAAAAAGTAATTAGGATTTCTGTTTTGGATTCCTCAAGGATAGTTTAAATGTTTTAAAATAATAAAATTTAAAAGAAATTTTAAAAAAGTAATTAGGATTTCTGTTTTGGATTCCTCAAGGATAGTTTAAATGTTTTAAAATAATAAAATTTAAAAGAAATTTTAAAAAAGTAATTAGGATTTCTGTTTTGAATTCCTTAAGGATAGTTTAAATGTTTTAAAATAATAAAATTTAAAAGAAATTTTAAAAAAGTAATTAGGATTTCTGTTTTGGATTCCTCAAGGATAGTTTAAATGTTTTAAAATAATAAAATTTAAAAGAAATTTTAAAAAAGTAATTAGGATTTCTGTTTTGAATTCCTTAAGGATAGTTTAAATGTTTTAAAATAATAAAATTTAAAAGAAATTTTAAAAAAGTAATTAGGATTTCTGTTTTGCATTCCTCAAGGATAGTTTAAATGTTTTTAAATAATAAAATTTAAAAGAAATTTTAAAAAAGTAATTACGATTTCTGTTTTGGATTCCTCAAGGATAGTTTAAATGTTTTAAAATTATAAAATTTAAAAGAAATTTTAAAAAAGTAATTACGATTTCTGTTTTGGATTCCTCAATGATAGTTTAAATGTTTTAAAATAATAAAATTTAAAACAAATTTAAAAAAAGTGATTTCTGTTTTGGATTCTTCAAGGATAGTTTAAATGTTTTAAAATAATAAAATTTAAAAGAAATTTTAAAAAAGTAATTAGGATTTCTGTTTTGGATTCCTCAAGGATAGTTTAAATGTTTTAAAATAATAAAATTTAAAACAAATTTTAAAAAAGTGATTTCTGTTTTGGATTCCTCAAGGATAGTTTAAATGTTTTAAAAGTATAAAACTTAAATGAAATTTTAAAAAAGAAATTATGATTTCTGTTTTGAATTCTTCAAGCATAGTCTAAAAGTTTTAAAACAATAAAATTTAAAATAAAATTTAAAAAAGTAATTAGGATTTCTGTTTTGGATTCCTCAAGGATAGTTTAAATGTTTTAAAATTATAAAATTTAAAAGAAATTTTAAAAAAGTGATTTCTGTTTTGGATTCTTCAGGATAGTTTAAATGTTTTAAAATTATAAAATTTAAAAGAAATTTTAAAAAAGTAATTACGATTTCTGTTTTGGATTCCTCAATGATAGTTTAAATGTTTTAAAATAATAAAATTTAAAACAAATTTAAAAAAGTGATTTCTGTTTTGGATTCCTCAAGAATAGTTTAAATGTTTTAAAATAATAAAATTTAAAAGAAATTTTAAAAAAGTAATTAGGATTTCTGTTTTGGATTCCTCAAGGATAGTTTAAATGTTTTAAAATAATAAAATTTAAAAGAAATTTTAAAAAAGTAATTAGGATTTCTGTTTTGGATTCCTCAAGAATAGTTTAAATAGTTTAAAATAATAAAATTTAAAAGAAATTTTAAAAAAGTAATTAGTATTTCTGTTTTGGATTCCTCAAGGATAGTTTAAATGTTTTAAAATAATAAAATTTAAAACAAATTTAAAAAAAGTGATTTCTGTTTTGGATTCTTCAAGGATAGTTTAAATGTTTTAAAATAATAAAATTTAAAAGAAATTTTAAAAAAGTAATTAGGATTTCTGTTTTGGATTCCTCAAGGATAGTTTAAATGTTTTAAAATAATAAAATTTAAAACAAATTTTAAAAAAGTGATTTCTGTTTTGGATTCCTCAAGGATAGTTTAAATGTTTTAAAAGTATAAAACTTAAATGAAATTTTAAAAAAGAAATTATGATTTCTGTTTTGAATTCTTCAAGCATAGTCTAAAAGTTTTAAAACAATAAAATTTAAAATAAAATTTAAAAAAGTAATTAGGATTTCTGTTTTGGATTCCTCAAGGATAGTTTAAATGTTTTAAAATTATAAAATTTAAAAGAAATTTTAAAAAAGTGATTTCTGTTTTGGATTCTTCAGGATAGTTTAAATGTTTTAAAATTATAAAATTTAAAAGAAATTTTAAAAAAGTAATTACGATTTCTGTTTTGGATTCCTCAATGATAGTTTAAATGTTTTAAAATAATAAAATTTAAAACAAATTTAAAAAAGTGATTTCTGTTTTGGATTCCTCAAGAATAGTTTAAATGTTTTAAAATAATAAAATTTAAAAGAAATTTTAAAAAAGTAATTAGGATTTCTGTTTTGGATTCCTCAAGGATAGTTTAAATGTTTTAAAATAATAAAATTTAAAAGAAATTTTAAAAAAGTAATTAGGATTTCTGTTTTGGATTCCTCAAGAATAGTTTAAATAGTTTAAAATAATAAAATTTAAAAGAAATTTTAAAAAAGTAATTAGTATTTCTGTTTTGGATTCCTCAAGGATAGTTTAAATGTTTTAAAATAATAAAATTTAAAACAAATTTTAAAAAAGTGATTTCTGTTTTGGATTCTTCAAGGATAGTTTAAATGTTTTAAAATTATAAAATTTAAAAGAAATTTTAAAAAAGTAATTACGATTTCTGTTTTGGATTCCTCAAGGATAGTTTAAATGTTTTAAAATTATAAAATTTAAAACAAATTTAAAAAAGTGATTTCTGTTTTGGATTCCTCAAGAATAGTTTAAATGTTTTAAAATAATAAAATTTAAAAGAAATTTTAAAAAAGTAATTAGGATTTCTGTTTTGGATTCCTCAAGGATAGTTTAAATGTTTTAAAATAATAAAATTTAAAAGAAATTTTAAAAAAGTAATTACGATTTCTGTTTTGGATTCCTCAAGAATAGTTTAAATGGTTTAAAATAATAAAATTTAAAAGAAATTTTAAAAAAGTAATTAGGATTTCTGTTTTGGATTCCTCAAGGATAGTTTAAATGTTTTAAAATAATAAAATTTAAAACAAATTTAAAAAAAGTGATTTCTGTTTTGGATTCCTCAAGAATAGTTTAAATGTTTTAAAATAATAAAATTTAAAAGAAATTTTAAAAAAGTAATTAGGATTTCTGTTTTGGATTCCTCAAAGATAGTTTAAATGTTTTAAAATAATAAAATTTAAAAGAAATTTTAAAAAAGTAATTGGGATTTCTGTTTTGGATTCCTCAAGGATAGTTTAAATGTTTTAAAATAATAAAATTTAAAAGAAATTTTATAAAAGTAATTACGATTTCTGTTTTGGATTCCTCAAGGATAGTTTAAATGTTTTAAAATAATAAAATTTAAAACAAATTTTAAAAAAGTGATTTCTGTTTTGGATTCTTCAGGATAGTTTAAATGTTTTAAAATTATAAAATTTAAAAGAAATTTTAAAAAAGTAATTACGATTTCTGTTTTGGATTCCTCAAGGATAGTTTAAATGTTTTAAAATAATAAAATTTAAAAGAAATTTTAAAAAAGTAATTAGGATTTCTGTTTTGGATTCCTCAAGGATAGTTTAAATGTTTTAAAATAATAAAATTTAAAAGAAATTTTAAAAAAGTAATTAGGATTTCTGTTTTGAATTCCTTAAGGATAGTTTAAATGTTTTAAAATAATAAAATTTAAAAGAAATTTTAAAAAAGTAATTAGGATTTCTGTTTTGGATTCCTCAAGGATAGTTTAAATGTTTTAAAATAATAAAATTTAAAAGAAATTTTAAAAAAGTAATTAGGATTTCTGTTTTGAATTCCTTAAGGATAGTTTAAATGTTTTAAAATAATAAAATTTAAAAGAAATTTTAAAAAAGTAATTAGGATTTCTGTTTTGCATTCCTCAAGGATAGTTTAAATGTTTTTAAATAATAAAATTTAAAAGAAATTTTAAAAAAGTAATTACGATTTCTGTTTTGGATTCCTCAAGGATAGTTTAAATGTTTTAAAATTATAAAATTTAAAAGAAATTTTAAAAAAGTAATTACGATTTCTGTTTTGGATTCCTCAATGATAGTTTAAATGTTTTAAAATAATAAAATTTAAAACAAATTTAAAAAAAGTGATTTCTGTTTTGGATTCTTCAAGGATAGTTTAAATGTTTTAAAATAATAAAATTTAAAAGAAATTTTAAAAAAGTAATTAGGATTTCTGTTTTGGATTCCTCAAGGATAGTTTAAATGTTTTAAAATAATAAAATTTAAAACAAATTTTAAAAAAGTGATTTCTGTTTTGGATTCCTCAAGGATAGTTTAAATGTTTTAAAAGTATAAAACTTAAATGAAATTTTAAAAAAGAAATTATGATTTCTGTTTTGAATTCTTCAAGCATAGTCTAAAAGTTTTAAAACAATAAAATTTAAAATAAAATTTAAAAAAGTAATTAGGATTTCTGTTTTGGATTCCTCAAGGATAGTTTAAATGTTTTAAAATTATAAAATTTAAAAGAAATTTTAAAAAAGTAATTACGATTTCTGTTTTGGATTCCTCAAGGATAGTTTAAATGTTTTAAAATAATAAAATTTAAAACAAATTTAAAAAAAGTGATTTCTGTTTTGGATTCTTCAGGATAGTTTAAATGTTTTAAAATTATAAAATTTAAAAGAAATTTTAAAAAAGTAATTACGATTTCTGTTTTGGATTCCTCAATGATAGTTTAAATGTTTTAAAATAATAAAATTTAAAACAAATTTAAAAAAGTGATTTCTGTTTTGGATTCCTCAAGAATAGTTTAAATGTTTTAAAATAATAAAATTTAAAAGAAATTTTAAAAAAGTAATTAGGATTTCTGTGTTGGATTCCTCAAGGATAGTTTAAATGTTTTAAAATAATAAAATTTAAAAGAAATTTTAAAAAAGTAATTAGGATTTCTGTTTTGGATTCCTCAAGAATAGTTTAAATGGTTTAAAATAATAAAATTTAAAAGAAATTTTAAAAAAGTAATTAGTATTTCTGTTTTGGATTCCTCAAGGATAGTTTAAATGTTTTAAAATAATAAAATTTAAAACAAATTTTAAAAAAGTGATTTCTGTTTTGGATTCTTCAAGGATAGTTTAAATGTTTTAAAATTATAAAATTTAAAAGAAATTTTAAAAAAGTAATTACGATTTCTGTTTTGGATTCCTCAAGGATAGTTTAAATGTTTTAAAATTATAAAATTTAAAACAAATTTAAAAAAGTGATTTCTGTTTTGGATTCCTCAAGAATAGTTTAAATGTTCTAAAATAATAAAATTTAAAAGAAATTTTAAAAAAGTAATTAGGATTTCTGTTTTGGATTCCTCAAGGATAGTTTAAATGTTTTAAAATAATAAAATTTAAAAGAAATTTTAAAAAAGTAATTAGGATTTCTGTTTTGGATTCCTCAAGAATAGTTTAAATGGTTTAAAATAATAAAATTTAAAAGAAATTTTAAAAAAGTAATTAGGATTTCTGTTTTGGATTCCTCAAGGATAGTTTAAATGTTTTAAAATAATAAAATTTAAAACAAATTTAAAAAAAGTGATTTCTGTTTTGGATTCCTCAAGAATAGTTTAAATGTTTTAAAATAATAAAATTTAAAAGAAATTTTAAAAAAGTAATTAGGATTTCTGTTTTGGATTCCTCAAAGATAGTTTAAATGTTTTAAAATAATAAAATTTAAAAGAAATTTTAAAAAAGTAATTGGGATTTCTGTTTTGGATTCCTCAAGGATAGTTTAAATGTTTTAAAATAATAAAATTTAAAAGAAATTTTATAAAAGTAATTACGATTTCTGTTTTGCATTCCTCAAGGATAGTTTAAATGTTTTAAAATAATAAAATTTAAAACAAATTTAAAAAAAGTGATTTCTGTTTTGGATTCTTCAGGATAGTTTAAATGTTTTAAAATTATAAAATTTAAAAGAAATTTTAAAAAAGTAATTACGATTTCTGTTTTGGATTCCTCAATGATAGTTTAAATGTTTTAAAATAATAAAATTTAAAACAAATTTAAAAAAGTGATTTCTGTTTTGGATTCCTCAAGAATAGTTTAAATGTTTTAAAATAATAAAATTTAAAAGAAATTTTAAAAAAGTAATTAGGATTTCTGTTTTGGATTCCTCAAGGATAGTTTAAATGTTTTAAAATAATAAAATTTAAAAGAAATTTTAAAAAAGTAATTAGGATTTCTGTTTTGGATTCCTCAAGAATAGTTTAAATGGTTTAAAATAATAAAATTTAAAAGAAATTTTAAAAAAGTAATTAGGATTTCTGTTTTGGATTCCTCAAGGATAGTTTAAATGTTTTAAAATAATAAAATTTAAAACAAATTTTAAAAAAGTGATTTCTGTTTTGGATTCTTCAAGGATAGTTTAAATGTTTTAAAATTATAAAATTTAAAAGAAATTTTAAAAAAGTAATTACGATTTCTGTTTTGGATTACTCAATGATAGTTTAAATGTTTTAAAATAATAAAATTTAAAACAAATTTAAAAAAAGTGATTTCTGTTTTGGATTCCTCAAGAATAGTTTAAATGTTTTAAAATAATAAAATTTAAAAGAAATTTTAAAAAAGTAATTAGGATTTCTGTTTTGGATTCCTCAAAGATAGTTTAAATGTTTTAAAATAATAAAATTTAAAAGAAATTTTATAAAAGTAATTAGGATTTCTGTTTTGGATTCCTCAAGGATAGTTTAAATGTTTTAAAATAATAAAATTTAAAAGAAATTTTAAAAAAGTAATTAGGATTTCTGTTTTGAATTCCTTAAGGATAGTTTAAATGTTTTAAAATAATTAAATTTAAAAGAAATTTTAAAAAAGTAATTAGGATTTCTGTTTTGCATTCCTCAAGGATAGTTTAAATGTTTTAAAATAATAAAATTTAAAAGAAATTTTAAAAAAGTAATCACGATTTCTGTTTTGGATTCCTCAAGGATAGTTTAAATGTTTTAAAATTATAAAATTTAAAAGAAATTTTAAAAAAGTAATTACGATTTCTGTTTTGGATTCCTCAATGATAGTTTAAATGTTTTAAAATAATAAAATTTAAAACAAATTTAAAAAAAGTGATTTCTGTTTTGGATTCTTCAAGGATAGTTTAAATGTTTTAAAATAATAAAATTTAAAAGAAATTTTAAAAAAGTAATTAGGATTTCTGTTTTGGATTCCTCAAGGATAGTTTAAATGTTTTAAAATAATAAAATTTAAAAGAAATTTTAAAAAAGTAATTAGGATTTCTGTTTTGGATTCCTCAAGGATAGTTTAAATGTTTTAAAATAATAAAATTTAAAACAAATTTAAAAAAAGTGATTTCTGTTTTGGATTCTTCAGGATAGTTTAAATGTTTTAAAATTATAAAATTTAAAAGAAATTTTAAAAAAGTAATTACGATTTCTGTTTTGGATTCCTCAATGATAGTTTAAATGTTTTAAAATAATAAAATTTAAAACAAATTTAAAAAAGTGATTTCTGTTTTGGATTCCTCAAGAATAGTTTAAATGTTTTAAAATAATAAAATTTAAAAGAAATTTTAAAAAAGTAATTAGGATTTCTGTTTTGGATTCCTCAAGGATAGTTTAAATGTTTTAAAATAATAAAATTTAAAAGAAATTTTAAAAAAGTAATTAGGATTTCTGTTTTGGATTCCTCAAGGATAGTTTAAATGTTTTAAAATAATAAAATTTAAAAGAAATTTTAAAAAAGTAATTAGGATTTCTGTTTTGAATTCCTTAAGGATAGTTTAAATGTTTTAAAATAATAAAATTTAAAAGAAATTTTAAAAAAGTAATTAGGATTTCTGTTTTGCATTCCTCAAGGATAGTTTAAATGTTTTAAAATAATAAAATTTAAAAGAAATTTTAAAAAAGTAATCACGATTTCTGTTTTGGATTCCTCAAGGATAGTTTAAATGTTTTAAAATTATAAAATTTAAAAGAAATTTTAAAAAAGTAATTACGATTTCTGTTTTGGATTCCTCAATGATAGTTTAAATGTTTTAAAATAATAAAATTTAAAACAAATTTAAAAAAAGTGATTTCTGTTTTGGATTCTTCAAGGATAGTTTAAATGTTTTAAAATAATAAAATTTAAAAGAAATTTTAAAAAAGTAATTAGGATTTCTGTTTTGGATTCCTCAAGGATAGTTTAAATGTTTTAAAATAATAAAATTTAAAAGAAATTTTAAAAAAGTAATTAGGATTTCTGTTTTGGATTCCTCAAGGATAGTTTAAATGTTTTAAAATAATAAAATTTAAAACAAATTTAAAAAAAGTGATTTCTGTTTTGGATTCTTCAGGATAGTTTAAATCATAGTTTTAAAACCCGGACCGGTCCGGTGGGTCGACCCGGGACCCGGTCGACCCGGGCCTGAAACCGGTCCGGGTCTAAGTAAAAACCCGTTTAGAAGTTGGCCCGGCTAAACCCGATCGACCCGGCGGGTAGACCCGGAACCCGGTCGACCCGGGCAAACCCGGCTGAGACCCGGCTACCTTCCTTTTTTTGTCTTTTATCGATTCAAGCGGCTGTCGGTCGAAACAGAAAAGACCATCTCAAAACAGAAGAGAAGGGATACAAAAGACATCATCTCCTTCGTTTTTAATGACCGAGGCAAGCAAATGCCACCAGAATTTTGGGATAAAGAAAAGATATTCAGTTAACTTACCAAAACAAGAAGACAACCCTCGTTACCCTCCTTTAAGAGCTAGATATCTCCAACCTACTTCAATATCTCAACAAAAATCTTGCAAAAGTTTTCAAATATTCTCCAAAATCCTCCAGCAGAAACTTCTCAAAAGCTTCAAGTATGCAATATATATCCAGCTTCAACCCCAGCTGCTTACAACGACTTGAATAAAGAAAAGACAGGAGCTAGCTTGTCCCATTCAAATCTTCCAGGAGCTGCCTTCTTATATTGATTATTAGAAGAAAAAATCTATATCTAAAAGTCTTCCTATGCAACGTGTCATTTTATAGTCCACGAAATCCAAAAAAGAAAGATTACCCACACACCTCTAGAATTTCAAATTTCTTAACCAAGTTCTCCCAGTAACATTAAAGTATGATATTTTTTTTTGGGTTGACCCGGGTCAACCCGGGTCAACCCGGGTCAACCCATCTGACCCGTGACCCGATCATTAAACCGGGTCGACCACCGGGTCGGGTTTCAAAACTATGGTTTAAATGTTTTAAAATTATAAAATTTAAAAGAAATTTTAAAAAAGTAATTACGATTTCTGTTTTGGATTCCTCAATGATAGTTTAAATATTTTAAAATAATAAAATTTAAAACAAATTTAAAAAAGTGATTTCTGTTTTGGATTCCTCAAGAATAGTTTAAATGTTTTAAAATAATAAAATTTAAAAGAAATTTTAAAAAAGTAATTAGGATTTCTGTTTTGGATTCCTCAAGGATAGTTTAAATGTTTTAAAATAATAAAATTTAAAAGAAATTTTAAAAAAGTAATTAGGATTTCTGTTTTGGATTCCTCAAGCATAGTTTAAATGGTTTAAAATAATAAAATTTAAAAGAAATTTTAAAAAAGTAATTAGGATTTCTGTTTTGGATTCCTCAAGGATAGTTTAAATGTTTTAAAATAATAAAATTTAAAACAAATTTTAAAAAAGTGATTTCTGTTTTGGATTCTTCAGGATAGTTTAAATGTTTTAAAATTATAAAATTTAAAAGAAATTTTAAAAAAGTAATTAGGATTTCTGTTTTGGATTCCTCAAGGATAGTTTAAATGTTTTAAAATAATAAAATTTAAAACAAATTTAAAAAAAGTGATTTCTGTTTTGGATTCTTCAGGATAGTTTAAATGTTTTAAAATTATAAAATTTAAAAGAAATTATAAAAAAGTAATTACGATTTCTGTTTTGGATTCCTCAATGATAGTTTAAATGTTTTAAAATAATAAAATTTAAAACAAATTTAAAAAAGTGATTTCTGTTTTGGATTCCTCAAGAATAGTTTAAATGTTTTAAAATAATAAAATTTAAAAGAAATTTTAAAAAAGTAATTAGGATTTCTGTTTTGGATTCCTCAAGGATAGTTTAAATGTTTTAAAATAATAAAATTTAAAAGAAATTTTAAAAAAGTAATTAGGATTTCTGTTTTGGATTCCTCAAGGATAGTTTAAATGTTTTAAAATAATAAAATTTAAAAGAAATTTTAAAAAAGTAATTAGGATTTCTGTTTTGAATTCCTCAAGGATAGTTTAAATGTTTTAAAATAATAAAATTTAAAAGAAATTTTAAAAAAGTAATTAGGATTTCTGTTTTGCATTCCTCAAGGATAGTTTAAATGTTTTAAAATAATAAAATTTAAAAGAAATTTTAAAAAAGTAATCACGATTTCTGTTTTGGATTCCTCAAGGATAGTTTAAATGTTTTAAAATTATAAAATTTAAAAGAAATTTTAAAAAAGTAATTACGATTTCTGTTTTGGATTCCTCAATGATAGTTTAAATGTTTTAAAATAATAAAATTTAAAACAAATTTAAAAAAAGTGATTTCTGTTTTGGATTCTTCAAGGATAGTTTAAATGTTTTAAAATAATAAAATTTAAAAGAAATTTTAAAAAAGTAATTAGGATTTCTGTTTTGGATTCCTCAAGGATAGTTTAAATGTTTTAAAATAATAAAATTTAAAAGAAATTTTAAAAAAGTAATTAGGATTTCTGTTTTGGATTCCTCAAGGATAGTTTAAATGTTTTAAAATAATAAAATTTAAAACAAATTTAAAAAAAGTGATTTCTGTTTTGGATTCTTCAGGATAGTTTAAATGTTTTAAAATTATAAAATTTAAAAGAAATTTTAAAAAAGTAATTACGATTTCTGTTTTGGATTCCTCAATGATAGTTTAAATGTTTTAAAATAATAAAATTTAAAACAAATTTAAAAAAGTGATTTCTGTTTTGGATTCCTCAAGAATAGTTTAAATGTTTTAAAATAATAAAATTTAAAAGAAATTTTAAAAAAGTAATTAGGATTTCTGTTTTGGATTCCTCAAGGATAGTTTAAATGTTTTAAAATAATCAAATTTAAAAGAAATTTTAAAAAAGTAATTAGGATTTCTGTTTTGGATTCCTCAAGGATAGTTTAAATGTTTTAAAATAATAAAATTTAAAAGAAATTTTAAAAAAGTAATTAGGATTTCTGTTTTGAATTCCTGAAGGATAGTTTAAATGTTTTAAAATAATAAAATTTAAAAGAAATTTTAAAAAAGTAATTAGGATTTCTGTTTTGCATTCCTCAAGGATAGTTTAAATGTTTTAAAATAATAAAATTTAAAAGAAATTTTAAAAAAGTAATCACGATTTCTGTTTTGGATTCCTCAAGGATAGTTTAAATGTTTTAAAATTATAAAATTTAAAAGAAATTTTAAAAAAGTAATTACGATTTCTGTTTTGGATTCCTCAATGATAGTTTAAATGTTTTAAAATAATAAAATTTAAAACAAATTTAAAAAAAGTGATTTCTGTTTTGGATTCTTCAAGGATAGTTTAAATGTTTTAAAATAATAAAATTTAAAAGAAATTTTAAAAAAGTAATTAGGATTTCTGTTTTGGATTCCTCAAGGATAGTTTAAATGTTTTAAAATAATAAAATTTAAAAGAAATTTTAAAAAAGTAATTAGGATTTCTGTTTTGGATTCCTCAAGGATAGTTTAAATGTTTTAAAATAATAAAATTTAAAACAAATTTAAAAAAAGTGATTTCTGTTTTGGATTCTTCAGGATAGTTTAAATGTTTTAAAATTATAAAATTTAAAAGAAATTTTAAAAAAGTAATTACGATTTCTGTTTTGGATTCCTCAATGATAGTTTAAATATTTTAAAATAATAAAATTTAAAACAAATTTAAAAAAGTGATTTCTGTTTTGGATTCCTCAAGAATAGTTTAAATGTTTTAAAATAATAAAATTTAAAAGAAATTTTAAAAAAGTAATTAGGATTTCTGTTTTGGATTCCTCAAGGATAGTTTAAATGTTTTAAAATAATAAAATTTAAAAGAAATTTTAAAAAAGTAATTAGGATTTCGGTTTTGGATTCCTCAAGCATAGTTTAAATGGTTTAAAATAATAAAATTTAAAACAAATTTAAAAAAAGTGATTTCTGTTTTGGATTCTTCAGGATAGTTTAAATGTTTTAAAATTATAAAATTTAAAAGAAATTATAAAAAAGTAATTACGATTTCTGTTTTGGATTCCTCAATGATAGTTTAAATGTTTTAAAATAATAAAATTTAAAACAAATTTAAAAAAGTGATTTCTGTTTTGGATTCCTCAAGAATAGTTTAAATGTTTTAAAATAATAAAATTTAAAAGAAATTTTAAAAAAGTAATTAGGATTTCTGTTTTGGATTCCTCAAGGATAGTTTAAATGTTTTAAAATAATAAAATTTAAAAGAAATTTTAAAAAAGTAATTAGGATTTCTGTTTTGGATTCCTCAAGGATAGTTTAAATGTTTTAAAATAATAAAATTTAAAAGAAATTTTAAAAAAGTAATTAGGATTTCTGTTTTGAATTCCTCAAGGATAGTTTAAATGTTTTAAAATAATAAAATTTAAAAGAAATTTTAAAAAAGTAATTAGGATTTCTGTTTTGCATTCCTCAAGGATAGTTTAAATGTTTTAAAATAATAAAATTTAAAAGAAATTTTAAAAAAGTAATCACGATTTCTGTTTTGGATTCCTCAAGGATAGTTTAAATGTTTTAAAATTATAAAATTTAAAAGAAATTATAAAAAAGTAATTACGATTTCTGTTTTGGATTCCTCAATGATAGTTTAAATGTTTTAAAATAATAAAATTTAAAACAAATTTAAAAAAGTGATTTCTGTTTTGGATTCCTCAAGAATAGTTTAAATGTTTTAAAATAATAAAATTTAAAAGAAATTTTAAAAAAGTAATTAGGATTTCTGTTTTGGATTCCTCAAGGATAGTTTAAATGTTTTAAAATAATAAAATTTAAAAGAAATTTTAAAAAAGTAATTAGGATTTCTGTTTTGGATTCCTCAAGGATAGTTTAAATGTTTTAAAATAATAAAATTTAAAAGAAATTTTAAAAAAGTAATTAGGATTTCTGTTTTGAATTCCTCAAGGATAGTTTAAATGTTTTAAAATAATAAAATTTAAAAGAAATTTTAAAAAAGTAATTAGGATTTCTGTTTTGCATTCCTCAAGGATAGTTTAAATGTTTTAAAATAATAAAATTTAAAAGAAATTTTAAAAAAGTAATCACGATTTCTGTTTTGGATTCCTCAAGGATAGTTTAAATGTTTTAAAATTATAAAATTTAAAAGAAATTTTAAAAAAGTAATTACGATTTCTGTTTTGGATTCCTCAATGATAGTTTAAATGTTTTAAAATAATAAAATTTAAAACAAATTTAAAAAAAGTGATTTCTGTTTTGGATTCTTCAAGGATAGTTTAAATGTTTTAAAATAATAAAATTTAAAAGAAATTTTAAAAAAGTAATTAGGATTTCTGTTTTGGATTCCTCAAGGATAGTTTAAATGTTTTAAAATAATAAAATTTAAAAGAAATTTTAAAAAAGTAATTAGGATTTCTGTTTTGGATTCCTCAAGGATAGTTTAAATGTTTTAAAATAATAAAATTTAAAACAAATTTAAAAAAAGTGATTTCTGTTTTGGATTCTTCAGGATAGTTTAAATGTTTTAAAATTATAAAATTTAAAAGAAATTTTAAAAAAGTAATTACGATTTCTGTTTTGGATTCCTCAATGATAGTTTAAATGTTTTAAAATAATAAAATTTAAAACAAATTTAAAAAAGTGATTTCTGTTTTGGATTCCTCAAGAATAGTTTAAATGTTTTAAAATAATAAAATTTAAAAGAAATTTTAAAAAAGTAATTAGGATTTCTGTTTTGGATTCCTCAAGGATAGTTTAAATGTTTTAAAATAATCAAATTTAAAAGAAATTTTAAAAAAGTAATTAGGATTTCTGTTTTGGATTCCTCAAGGATAGTTTAAATGTTTTAAAATAATAAAATTTAAAAGAAATTTTAAAAAAGTAATTAGGATTTCTGTTTTGAATTCCTGAAGGATAGTTTAAATGTTTTAAAATAATAAAATTTAAAAGAAATTTTAAAAAAGTAATTAGGATTTCTGTTTTGCATTCCTCAAGGATAGTTTAAATGTTTTAAAATAATAAAATTTAAAAGAAATTTTAAAAAAGTAATCACGATTTCTGTTTTGGATTCCTCAAGGATAGTTTAAATGTTTTAAAATTATAAAATTTAAAAGAAATTTTAAAAAAGTAATTACGATTTCTGTTTTGGATTCCTCAATGATAGTTTAAATGTTTTAAAATAATAAAATTTAAAACAAATTTAAAAAAAGTGATTTCTGTTTTGGATTCTTCAAGGATAGTTTAAATGTTTTAAAATAATAAAATTTAAAAGAAATTTTAAAAAAGTAATTAGGATTTCTGTTTTGGATTCCTCAAGGATAGTTTAAATGTTTTAAAATAATAAAATTTAAAAGAAATTTTAAAAAAGTAATTAGGATTTCTGTTTTGGATTCCTCAAGGATAGTTTAAATGTTTTAAAATAATAAAATTTAAAACAAATTTAAAAAAAGTGATTTCTGTTTTGGATTCTTCAGGATAGTTTAAATGTTTTAAAATTATAAAATTTAAAAGAAATTTTAAAAAAGTAATTACGATTTCTGTTTTGGATTCCTCAATGATAGTTTAAATATTTTAAAATAATAAAATTTAAAACAAATTTAAAAAAGTGATTTCTGTTTTGGATTCCTCAAGAATAGTTTAAATGTTTTAAAATAATAAAATTTAAAAGAAATTTTAAAAAAGTAATTAGGATTTCTGTTTTGGATTCCTCAAGGATAGTTTAAATGTTTTAAAATAATAAAATTTAAAAGAAATTTTAAAAAAGTAATTAGGATTTCGGTTTTGGATTCCTCAAGCATAGTTTAAATGGTTTAAAATAATAAAATTTAAAACAAATTTAAAAAAAGTGATTTCTGTTTTGGATTCTTCAGGATAGTTTAAATGTTTTAAAATTATAAAATTTAAAAGAAATTATAAAAAAGTAATTACGATTTCTGTTTTGGATTCCTCAATGATAGTTTAAATGTTTTAAAATAATAAAATTTAAAACAAATTTAAAAAAGTGATTTCTGTTTTGGATTCCTCAAGAATAGTTTAAATGTTTTAAAATAATAAAATTTAAAAGAAATTTTAAAAAAGTAATTAGGATTTCTGTTTTGGATTCCTCAAGGATAGTTTAAATGTTTTAAAATAATAAAATTTAAAAGAAATTTTAAAAAAGTAATTAGGATTTCTGTTTTGGATTCCTCAAGGATAGTTTAAATGTTTTAAAATAATAAAATTTAAAAGAAATTTTAAAAAAGTAATTAGGATTTCTGTTTTGAATTCCTCAAGGATAGTTTAAATGTTTTAAAATAATAAAATTTAAAAGAAATTTTAAAAAAGTAATTAGGATTTCTGTTTTGCATTCCTCAAGGATAGTTTAAATGTTTTAAAATAATAAAATTTAAAAGAAATTTTAAAAAAGTAATCACGATTTCTGTTTTGGATTCCTCAAGGATAGTTTAAATGTTTTAAAATTATAAAATTTAAAAGAAATTTTAAAAAAGTAATTACGATTTCTGTTTTGGATTCCTCAATGATAGTTTAAATGTTTTAAAATAATAAAATTTAAAACAAATTTAAAAAAAGTGATTTCTGTTTTGGATTCTTCAAGGATAGTTTAAATGTTTTAAAATAATAAAATTTAAAAGAAATTTTAAAAAAGTAATTAGGATTTCTGTTTTGGATTCCTCAAGGATAGTTTAAATGTTTTAAAATAATAAAATTTAAAAGAAATTTTAAAAAAGTAATTAGGATTTCTGTTTTGGATTCCTCAAGGATAGTTTAAATGTTTTAAAATAATAAAATTTAAAACAAATTTAAAAAAAGTGATTTCTGTTTTGGATTCTTCAGGATAGTTTAAATGTTTTAAAATTATAAAATTTAAAAGAAATTTTAAAAAAGTAATTACGATTTCTGTTTTGGATTCCTCAATGATAGTTTAAATGTTTTAAAATAATAAAATTTAAAACAAATTTAAAAAAGTGATTTCTGTTTTGGATTCCTCAAGAATAGTTTAAATGTTTTAAAATAATAAAATTTAAAAGAAATTTTAAAAAAGTAATTAGGATTTCTGTTTTGGATTCCTCAAGGATAGTTTAAATGTTTTAAAATAATCAAATTTAAAAGAAATTTTAAAAAAGTAATTAGGATTTCTGTTTTGGATTCCTCAAGGATAGTTTAAATGTTTTAAAATAATAAAATTTAAAAGAAATTTTAAAAAAGTAATTAGGATTTCTGTTTTGAATTCCTGAAGGATAGTTTAAATGTTTTAAAATAATAAAATTTAAAAGAAATTTTAAAAAAGTAATTAGGATTTCTGTTTTGCATTCCTCAAGGATAGTTTAAATGTTTTAAAATAATAAAATTTAAAAGAAATTTTAAAAAAGTAATCACGATTTCTGTTTTGGATTCCTCAAGGATAGTTTAAATGTTTTAAAATTATAAAATTTAAAAGAAATTTTAAAAAAGTAATTACGATTTCTGTTTTGGATTCCTCAATGATAGTTTAAATGTTTTAAAATAATAAAATTTAAAACAAATTTAAAAAAAGTGATTTCTGTTTTGGATTCTTCAAGGATAGTTTAAATGTTTTAAAATAATAAAATTTAAAAGAAATTTTAAAAAAGTAATTAGGATTTCTGTTTTGGATTCCTCAAGGATAGTTTAAATGTTTTAAAATAATAAAATTTAAAAGAAATTTTAAAAAAGTAATTAGGATTTCTGTTTTGGATTCCTCAAGGATAGTTTAAATGTTTTAAAATAATAAAATTTAAAACAAATTTAAAAAAAGTGATTTCTGTTTTGGATTCTTCAGGATAGTTTAAATGTTTTAAAATTATAAAATTTAAAAGAAATTTTAAAAAAGTAATTACGATTTCTGTTTTGGATTCCTCAATGATAGTTTAAATATTTTAAAATAATAAAATTTAAAACAAATTTAAAAAAGTGATTTCTGTTTTGGATTCCTCAAGAATAGTTTAAATGTTTTAAAATAATAAAATTTAAAAGAAATTTTAAAAAAGTAATTAGGATTTCTGTTTTGGATTCCTCAAGGATAGTTTAAATGTTTTAAAATAATAAAATTTAAAAGAAATTTTAAAAAAGTAATTAGGATTTCGGTTTTGGATTCCTCAAGCATAGTTTAAATGGTTTAAAATAATAAAATTTAAAAGAAATTTTAAAAAAGTAATTAGGATTTCTGTTTTGGATTCCTCAAGGATAGTTTAAATGTTTTAAAATAATAAAATTTAAAACAAATTTTAAAAAAGTGATTTCTGTTTTGGATTCTTCAGGATAGTTTAAATGTTTTAAACTTATAAAATTTAAAAGAAATTTTAAAAAAGTAATTAGGATTTCTGTTTTGGATTCCTCAAGGATAGTTTAAATGTTTTAAAATAATAAAATTTAAAACAAATTTAAAAAAGTGATTTCTGTTTTGGATTCTTCAGGATAGTTTAAATGTTTTAAAATTATAAAATTTAAAAGAAATTATAAAAAAGTAATTACGATTTCTGTTTTGGATTCCTCAATGATAGTTTAAATGTTTTAAAATAATAAAATTTAAAACAAATTTAAAAAAGTGATTTCTGTTTTGGATTCCTCAAGAATAGTTTAAATGTTTTAAAATAATAAAATTTAAAAGAAATTTTAAAAAAGTAATTAGGATTTCTGTTTTGGATTCCTCAAGGATAGTTTAAATGTTTTAAAATAATCAAATTTAAAAGAAATTTTAAAAAAGTAATTAGGATTTCTGTTTTGGATTCCTCAAGGATAGTTTAAATGTTTTAAAATAATAAAATTTAAAAGAAATTTTAAAAAAGTAATTAGGATTTCTGTTTTGAATTCCTCAAGGATAGTTTAAATGTTTTAAAATAATAAAACTTAAAAGAAATTTTAAAAAAGTAATTAGGATTTCTGTTTTGAATTCCTCAAGGATAGTTTAAATGTTTTAAAATAATAAAACTTAAAAGAAATTTTAAAAAAGTAATCACGATTTCTGTTTTGGATTCCTCAAGGATAGTTTAAATGTTTTAAAATTATAAAATTTAAAAGAAATTTTAAAAAAGTAATTACGATTTCTGTTTTGGATTCCTCAATGATAGTTTAAATGTTTTAAAATAATAAAATTTAAAACAAATTTTAAAAAAGTGATTTCTGTTTTGGATTCTTCAAGGATAGTTTAAATGTTTTAAAATAATAAAATTTAAAAGAAATTTTAAAAAAGTAATTAGGATTTCTGTTTTGGATTCCTCAAGGATAGTTTAAATGTTTTAAAATAATAAAATTTAAAAGAAATTTTAAAAAAGTAATTAGGATTTCTATTTTGGATTCCTCAAGGATAGTTTAAATGTTTTAAAATAATAAAATTTAAAACAAATTTAAAAAAAGTGATTTCTGTTTTGGATTCTTCAGGATAGTTTAAATGTTTTAAAATTATAAAATTTAAAAGAAATTTTAAAAAAGTAATTACGATTTCTGTTTTGGATTCCTCAATGATAGTTTAAATATTTTAAAATAATAAAATTTAAAACAAATTTAAAAAAGTGATTTCTGTTTTGGATTCCTCAAGAATAGTTTAAATGTTTTAAAATAATAAAATTTAAAAGAAATTTTAAAAAAGTAATTAGGATTTCTGTTTTGGATTCCTCAAGGATAGTTTAAATGTTTTAAAATAATAAAATTTAAAAGAAATTTTAAAAAAGTAATTAGGATTTCTGTTTTGGATTCCTCAAGCATAGTTTAAATGGTTTAAAATAATAAAATTTAAAAGAAATTTTAAAAAAGTAATTAGGATTTCTGTTTTGGATTCCTCAAGGATAGTTTAAATGTTTTAAAATAATAAAATTTAAAACAAATTTTAAAAAAGTGATTTCTGTTTTGGATTCTTCAAGGATAGTTTAAATGTTTTAAAATTATAAAATTTAAAAGAAATTTTAAAAAAGTAATTAGGATTTCTGTTTTGGATTCCTCAAAGATAGTTTAAATGTTTTAAAATAATAAAATTTAAAACAAATTTAAAAAAGTGATTTCTGTTTTGGATTCCTCAAGAATAGTTTAAATGTTTTAAAATAATAAAATTTAAAAGAAATTTTAAAAAAGTAATTACGATTTCTGTTTTGGATTCCTCAATGATAGTTTAAATGTTTTAAAATAATAAAATTTAAAACAAATTTAAAAAAAGTGATTTCTGTTTTGGATTCCTCAAGAATAGTTTAAATGTTTTAAAATAATAAAATTTAAAAGAAATTTTAAAAAAGTAATTAGGATTTCTGTTTTGGATTCCTCAAAGATAGTTTAAATGTTTTAAAATAATAAAATTTAAAAGAAATTTTAAAAAAGTAATTACGATTTCTGTTTTGGATTCCTCAAGGATAGTTTAAATGTTTTAAAATAATAAAATTTAAAAGAAATTTTATAAAAGTAATTACGATTTCTGTTTTGGATTCCTCAAGGATACTTTTAAATGTTTTAAAATAATAAAATTTAAAACAAATTTAAAAAAAGTGATTTCTGTTTTGGATTCCTCAAGGATAGTTTAAATGTTTTAAAATAATAAAATTTAAAAGAAATTTTAAAAAAGTAATTAGGATTTCTGTTTTGGATTCCTCAAGGATAGTTTAAATGTTTTAAAATAATAAAATTTAAAACAAATTTAAAAAAAGTGATTTCTGTTTTGGATTCCTCAAGGATAGTTTAAATGTTTTAAAATAATAAAATTTAAAAGAAATTTTAAAAAAGTAATTAGGATTTCTGTTTTGGATTCCTCAAAGATAGTTTAAATGTTTTAAAATAATAAAATTTAAAACAAATTTTAAAAAAAGTAATAAGGATTTCTGTTTTGAATTCCTTAAGGATAGTTTAAATGTTTTAAAATAATAAAATTTAAAACAAATTTAAAAAAAGTGATTTCTGTTTTGGATTCCTCAAGGATAGTTTAAATGTTTTAAAATAATAAAATTTAAAAGAAATTTTAAAAAAGTAATTAGGATTTCTGTTTTGCATTCCTCAAGGATAGTTTAAATGTTTTAAAATAATGAAATTTAAAAGAAATTTTAAAAAAGTAATTACGATTTCTGTTTTGGATTCCTCAAGGATAGTTTAAATGTTTTAAAATAATAAAATTTAAAACAAATTTAAAAAAAGTGATTTCTGTTTTGGATTTCTCAAGGATAGTTTAAATGTTTTAAAATAATAAAATTTAAAAGAAATTTTGAAAAAGTAATTAGGATTTCTGTTTTGGATTCCTCAAGGATAGTTTAAATGTTTTAAAATAATAAAATTTAAAAGAAATTTTAAAAAAGTAATTAGGATTTCTGTTTTGCATTCCTCAAGGATAGTTTAAATGTTTTAAAATAATAAAATTTAAAAGAAATTTTAAAAAAGTAATTACGATTTCTGTTTTGGATTCCTCAAGGATAGTTTAAATGTTTTAAAATTATAAAATTTAAAAGAAAGCTTAAAAAAGTAATTAGGATTTCTGTTTTGCATTCCTCAAGGATAGTTTAAATGTTTTAAAATAATAAAATTTAAAAGAAATTTTAAAAAAGTAATTACGATTTCTGTTTTGGATTCCTCAAGGATAGTTTAAATGTTTTAAAATAATAAAATTTAAAACAAATTTAAAAAAAGTGATTTCTGTTTTGGATTCCTCAAGAATAGTTTAAATGTTTTAAAATAATAAAATTTAAAAGAAATTTTAAAAAAGTAATTAGGATTTCTGTTTTGGATTCCTCAAGGATAGTTTAAATGTTTTAAAATAATAAAATTTAAAAGAAATTTTAAAAAAGTAATTAGGATTTCTGTTTTGGATTCCTCAAGGATAGTTTAAATGTTTTAAAATAATAAAATTTAAAACAAATTTAAAAAAAGTGATTTCTGTTTTGGATTCCTCAAGGATAGTTTAAATGTTTTAAAATAATAAAATTTAAAAGAAATTTTAAAAAAGTAATTAGGATTTCTGTTTTGGATTCCTCAATGATAGTTTAAATGTTTTAAAATAATAAAATTTAAAAGAAATTTTAAAAAAGTAATTAGGATTTCTGTTTTGCATTCCTCAAGGATAGTTTAAATGTTTTAAAATAATAAAATTTAAAAGAAATTTTTAAAAAGTAATTACGATTTCTGTTTTGGATTCCTCAAGGATAGTTTAAATGTTTTAAAATAATAAAATTTAAAACAAATTTAAAAAAAGTGATTTCTGTTTTGGATTTCTCAAGGATAGTTTAAATGTTTTAAAATAATAAAATTTAAAAGAAATTTTAAAAAAGTAATTACGATTTCTGTTTTGGATTCCTCAAGGATAGTTTAAATGTTTTAAAATAATAAAATTTAAAAGAAATTTTAAAAAAGTAATTAGGATTTCTGTTTTGGATTCCTCAAGGATAGTTTAAATGTTTTAAAATAATAAAATTTAAAACAAATTTAAAAAAAGTGATTTCTGTTTTGGATTCCTCAAGGATAGTTTAAATGTTTTAAAATAATAAAATTTAAAAGAAATTTTAAAAAAGTAATTAGGATTTCTGTTTTGGATTCCTCAAAGATAGTTTAAATGTTTTAAAATAATAAAATTTAAAACAAATTTTAAAAAAAGTAATAAGGATTTCTGTTTTGAATTCCTTAAGGATAGTTTAAATGTTTTAAAATAATAAAATTTAAAACAAATTTAAAAAAAGTGATTTCTGTTTTGGATTCCTCAAGGATAGTTTAAATGTTTTAAAATAATAAAATTTAAAAGAAATTTTAAAAAAGTAATTAGGATTTCTGTTTTGCATTCCTCAAGGATAGTTTAAATGTTTTAAAATAATGAAATTTAAAAGAAATTTTAAAAAAGTAATTACGATTTCTGTTTTGGATTCCTCAAGGATAGTTTAAATGTTTTAAAATAATAAAATTTAAAACAAATTTAAAAAAAGTGATTTCTGTTTTGGATTTCTCAAGGATAGTTTAAATGTTTTAAAATAATAAAATTTAAAAGAAATTTTGAAAAAGTAATTAGGATTTCTGTTTTGGATTCCTCAAGGATAGTTTAAATGTTTTAAAATAATAAAATTTAAAAGAAATTTTAAAAAAGTAATTAGGATTTCTGTTTTGCATTCCTCAAGGATAGTTTAAATGTTTTAAAATAATAAAATTTAAAAGAAATTTTAAAAAAGTAATTACGATTTCTGTTTTGGATTCCTCAAGGATAGTTTAAATGTTTTAAAATTATAAAATTTAAAAGAAAGCTTAAAAAAGTAATTAGGATTTCTGTTTTGCATTCCTCAAGGATAGTTTAAATGTTTTAAAATAATAAAATTTAAAAGAAATTTTAAAAAAGTAATTACGATTTCTGTTTTGGATTCCTCAAGGATAGTTTAAATGTTTTAAAATAATAAAATTTAAAACAAATTTAAAAAAAGTGATTTCTGTTTTGGATTCCTCAAGAATAGTTTAAATGTTTTAAAATAATAAAATTTAAAAGAAATTTTAAAAAAGTAATTAGGATTTCTGTTTTGGATTCCTCAAGGATAGTTTAAATGTTTTAAAATAATAAAATTTAAAAGAAATTTTAAAAAAGTAATTAGGATTTCTGTTTTGGATTCCTCAAGGATAGTTTAAATGTTTTAAAATAATAAAATTTAAAACAAATTTAAAAAAAGTGATTTCTGTTTTGGATTCCTCAAGGATAGTTTAAATGTTTTAAAATAATAAAATTTAAAAGAAATTTTAAAAAAGTAATTAGGATTTCTGTTTTGGATTCCTCAATGATAGTTTAAATGTTTTAAAATAATAAAATTTAAAAGAAATTTTAAAAAAGTAATTAGGATTTCTGTTTTGCATTCCTCAAGGATAGTTTAAATGTTTTAAAATAATAAAATTTAAAAGAAATTTTTAAAAAGTAATTACGATTTCTGTTTTGGATTCCTCAAGGATAGTTTAAATGTTTTAAAATAATAAAATTTAAAACAAATTTAAAAAAAGTGATTTCTGTTTTGGATTTCTCAAGGATAGTTTAAATGTTTTAAAATAATAAAATTTAAAAGAAATTTTAAAAAAGTAATTACGATTTCTGTTTTGGATTCCTCAAGGATAGTTTAAATGTTTTAAAATTATAAAATTTAAAAGAAAGCTTAAAAAAGTAATTAGGATTTCTGTTTTGCATTCCTCAAGGATAGTTTAAATGTTTTAAAATAATAAAATTTAAAAGAAATTTTAAAAAAGTAATTACGATTTCTGTTTTGGATTCCTCAAGGATAGTTTAAATGTTTTAAAATAATAAAATTTAAAACAAATTTAAAAAAAGTGATTTCTGTTTTGGATTCCTCAAGAATAGTTTAAATGTTTTAAAATAATAAAATTTAAAAGAAATTTTAAAAAAGTAATTAGGATTTCTGTTTTGGATTCCTCAAGGATAGTTTAAATGTTTTAAAATAATAAAATTTAAAAGAAATTTTAAAAAAGTAATTAGGATTTCTGTTTTGGATTCCTCAAGGATAGTTTAAATGTTTTAAAATAATAAAATTTAAAACAAATTTAAAAAAAGTGATTTCTGTTTTGGATTCCTCAAGGATAGTTTAAATGTTTTAAAATAATAAAATTTAAAAGAAATTTTAAAAAAGTAATTAGGATTTCTGTTTTGGATTCCTCAATGATAGTTTAAATGTTTTAAAATAATAAAATTTAAAAGAAATTTTAAAAAAGTAATTAGGATTTCTGTTTTGCATTCCTCAAGGATAGTTTAAATGTTTTAAAATAATAAAATTTAAAAGAAATTTTTAAAAAGTAATTACGATTTCTGTTTTGGATTCCTCAAGGATAGTTTAAATGTTTTAAAATAATAAAATTTAAAACAAATTTAAAAAAAGTGATTTCTGTTTTGGATTTCTCAAGGATAGTTTAAATGTTTTAAAATAATAAAATTTAAAAGAAATTTTAAAAAAGTAATTAGGATTTCTGTTTTGGATTCCTCAAGGATAGTTTAAATGTTTTAAAATAATAAAATTTAAAAGAAATTTTAAAAAAGTAATTAGGATTTCTGTTTTGCATTCCTCAAGGATAGTTTAAATGTTTTAAAATAATAAAATTTAAAAGAAATTTTAAAAAAGTAATTACGATTTCTGTTTTGGATTCCTCAAGGATAGTTTAAATGTTTTAAAATTATAAAATTTAAAAGAAAGCTTAAAAGAGTAATTAGGATTTCTATTTTGCATTCCTCAAGGATAGTTTAAATGTTTTAAAATAATAAAATTTAAAAGAAATTTTAAAAAAGTAATTACGATTTCTGTTTTGGATTCCTCAAGGATAGTTTAAATGTTTTAAAATAATAAAATTTAAAACAAATTTAAAAAAAGTGATTTCTGTTTTGGATTCCTCAAGAATAGTTTAAATGTTTTAAAATAATAAAATTTAAAAGAAATTTTAAAAAAGTAATTAGGATTTCTGTTTTGGATTCCTCAAGGATAGTTTAAATGTTTTAAAATAATAAAATTTAAAAGAAATTTTAAAAAAGTAATTAGGATTTCTGTTTTGCATTCCTCAAGGATAGTTTAAATGTTTTAAAATAATAAAATTTAAAAGAAATTTTAAAAAAGTAATTACGATTTCTGTTTTGGATTCCTCAAGGATAGTTTAAATGTTTTAAAATTATAAAATTTAAAAGAAATTTTAAAAAAGTAATTACGATTTCTGTTTTGGATTCCTCAATGATAGTTTAAATGTTTTAAAATAATAAAATTTAAAACAAATTTAAAAAAAGTGATTTCTGTTTTGGATTCCTCAAGGATAGTTTAAATGTTTTAAAATAATAAAATTTAAAAGAAATTTTAAAAAAGTAATTAGGATTTCTGTTTTGGATTCCTCAAGGATAGTTTAAATGTTTTAAAATAATAAAATTTAAAACAAATTTAAAAAAAGTGATTTCTGTTTTGGATTCCTCAAGGATAGTTTAAATGTTTTAAAAGTATAAAACTTAAATGAAATTTTAAAAAAGAAATTATGATTTCTGTTTTGAATTCTTCAAGCATAGTCTAAAAGTTTTAAAACAATAAAATTTAAAATAAAATTTAAAAAAGTAATTAGGATTTCTGTTCTGGATTCCTCAAGGATAGTTTAAATGTTTTAAAATTATAAAATTTAAAAGAAATTTTAAAAAAGTAATTACGATTTCTGTTTTGGATTCCTCAAGGATAGTTTAAATGTTTTAAAATAATAAAATTTAAAAGAAATTTTAAAAAAGTAATTAGGATTTCTGTTTTGGATTCCTCAAGGATAGTTTAAATGTTTTAAAATAATAAAATTTAAAACAAATTTTAAAAAAGTGATTTCTGTTTTGGATTCTTCAGGATAGTTTAAATGTTATAAAATTATAAAATTTAAAAGAAATTTTAAAAAAGTAATTACGATTTCTGTTTTGGATTCCTCAAGGATAGTTTAAATGTTTTAAAATAATAAAATTTAAAAGAAATTTTAAAAAAGTAATTAGGATTTCTGTTTTGGATTCCTCAAGGATAGTTTAAATGTTTTAAAATAATAAAATTTAAAAGAAATTTTAAAAAAGTAATTAGGATTTCTGTTTTGAATTCCTTAAGGATAGTTTAAATGTTTTAAAATAATAAAATTTAAAAGAAATTTTAAAAAAGTAATTAGGATTTCTGTTTTGCATTCCTCAAGGATAGTTTAAATGTTTTAAAATAATAAAATTTAAAAGAAATTTTAAAAAAGTAATTACGATTTCTGTTTTGGATTCCTCAAGGATAGTTTAAATGTTTTAAAATTATAAAATTTAAAAGAAATTTTAAAAAAGTAATTACGATTTCTGTTTTGGATTCCTCAATGATAGTTTAAATGTTTTAAAATAATAAAATTTAAAACAAATTTAAAAAAAGTGATTTCTGTTTTGGATTCCTCAAGGATAGTTTAAATGTTTTAAAATAATAAAATTTAAAAGAAATTTTAAAAAAGTAATTAGGATTTCTGTTTTGGATTCCTCAAGGATAGTTTAAATGTTTTAAAATAATAAAATTTAAAACAAATTTTAAAAAAGTGATTTCTGTTTTGGATTCCTCAAGGATAGTTTAAATGTTTTAAAAGTATAAAACTTAAATGAAATTTTAAAAAAGAAATTATGATTTCTGTTTTGAATTCTTCAAGCATAGTCTAAAAGTTTTAAAACAATAAAATTTAAAATAAAATTTAAAAAAGTAATTAGGATTTCTGTTTTGGATTCCTCAAGGATAGTTTAAATGTTTTAAAATTATAAAATTTAAAAGAAATTTTAAAAAAGTAATTACGATTTCTGTTTTGGATTCCTGAAGGATAGTTTAAATGTTTTAAAATAATAAAATTTAAAAGAAATTTTAAAAAAGTAATTAGGATTTCTGTTTTGGATTCCTCAAGGATAGTTTAAATGTTTTAAAATAATAAAATTTAAAACAAATTTAAAAAAAGTGATTTCTGTTTTGGATTCTTCAGGATAGTTTAAATGTTTTAAAATTATAAAATTTAAAAGAAATTTTAAAAAAGTAATTACGATTTCTGTTTTGGATTCCTCAATGATAGTTTAAATGTTTTAAAATAATAAAATTTAAAACAAATTTAAAAAAGTGATTTCTGTTTTGGATTCCTCAAGAATAGTTTAAATGTTTTAAAATAATAAAATTTAAAAGAAATTTTAAAAAAGTAATTAGGATTTCTGTTTTGGATTCCTCAAGGATAGTTTAAATGTTTTAAAATAATAAAATTTAAAAGAAATTTTAAAAAAGTAATTAGGATTTCTGTTTTGGATTCCTCAAGAATAGTTTAAATGGTTTAAAATAATAAAATTTAAAAGAAATTTTAAAAAAGTAATTAGGATTTCTGTTTTGGATTCCTCAAGGATAGTTTAAATGTTTTAAAATAATAAAATTTAAAACAAATTTTAAAAAAGTGATTTCTGTTTTGGATTCTTCAAGGATAGTTTAAATGTTTTAAAATTATAAAATTTAAAAGAAATTTTCAAAAAGTAATTACGATTTCTGTTTTGGATTCCTCAATGATAGTTTAA
Organism: Populus nigra; assembly: GCF_951802175.1. Lineage (NCBI taxonomy): Eukaryota > Viridiplantae > Streptophyta > Magnoliopsida > Malpighiales > Salicaceae > Populus > Populus nigra. Next base: position 28,466,779 of record NC_084853.1, read on the forward strand.
ATGTTTTAAAATAATAAAATTTAAAACAAATTTAAAAAAAGTGATTTCTGTTTTGGATTCCTCAAGAATAGTTTAAATGTTTTAAAATAATAAAATTTAAAAGAAATTTTAAAAAAGTAATTAGGATTTCTGTTTTGGATTCCTCAAGGATAGTTTAAATGTTTTAAAATAATAAAATTTAAAGGAAATTTTAAAAAAGTAATTAGGATTTCTGTTTTGGATTCCTCAAGAATAGTTTAAATGGTTTAAAATAATAAAATTTAAAAGAAATTTTAAAAAAGTAATTAGGATTTCTGTTTTGGATTCCTCAAGGATAGTTTAAATGTTTTAGAATAATAAAATTTAAAACAAATTTAAAAAAAGTGATTTCTGTTTTGGATTCTTCAGGATAGTTTAAATGTTTTAAAATTATAAAATTTAAAAGAAATTTTAAAAAAGTAATTACGATTTCTGTTTTGGATTCCTCAATGATAGTTTAAATGTTTTAAAATAATAAAATTTAAAACAAATTTAAAAAAGTGATTTCTGTTTTGGATTCCTCAAGAATAGTTTAAATGTTTTAAAATAATAAAATTTAAAAGAAATTTTAAAAAAGTAATTAGGATTTCTGTTTTGGATTCCTCAAGGATAGTTTAAATGTTTTAAAATAATAAAATTTAAAAGAAATTTTAAAAAAGTAATTAGGATTTCTGTTTTGGATTCCTCAAGAATAGTTTAAATGGTTTAAAATAATAAAATTTAAAAGAAATTTTAAAAAAGTAATTAGGATTTCTGTTTTGGATTCCTCAAGGATAGTTTAAATGTTTTAAAATAATAAAATTTAAAACAAATTTTAAAAAAGTGATTTCTGTTTTGGATTCTTCAAGGATAGTTTAAATGTTTTAAAATTATAAAATTTAAAAGAAATTTTAAAAAAGTAATTACGATTTCTGTTTTGGATTCCTCAATGATAGTTTAAATGTTTTAAAATAATAAAATTTAAAACAAATTTAAAAAAGTGATTTCTGTTTTGGATTCCTCAAGAATAGTTTAAATGTTTTAAAATAATAAAATTTAAAAGAAATTTTAAAAAAGTAATTAGGATTTCTGTTTTGGATTCCTCAAGGATAGTTTAAATGTTTTAAAATAATAAAATTTAAAACAAATTTAAAAAAAGTGATTTCTGTTTTGGATTCCTCAAGGATAGTTTAAATGTTTTAAAATAATAAAATTTAAAACAAATTTAAAAAAAGTGATTTCTGTTTTGGATTCCTCAAGGATAGTTTAAATGTTTTAAAATAATAAAATTTAAAACAAATTTAAAAAAAGTGATTTCTGTTTTGGATTCCTCAAGGATAGTTTAAATGTTTTAAAATAATAAAATTTAAAAGAAATTTTAAAAAAGTAATTAGGATTTCTGTTTTGGATTCCTCAAGGATAGTTTAAATGTTTTAAAATAATAAAATTTAAAACAAATTTAAAAAAAGTGATTTCTGTTTTGGATTCCTCAAGGATAGTTTAAATGTTTTAAAATAATAAAATTTAAAAGAAATTTTAAAAAAGTAATTAGGATTTCTGTTTTGGATTCCTCAAGGATAGTTTAAATGTTTTAGAATAATAAAATTTAAAACAAATTTAAAAAAAGTGATTTCTGTTTTGGATTCCTCAAGGATAGTTTAAATGTTTTAAAATAATAAAATTTAAAAGAAATTTTAAAAAAGTAATTAGGATTTCTGTTTTGGATTCCTCAAGGATAGTTTAAATGTTTTAAAATAATAAAATTTAAAACAAATTTAAAAAAAGTGATTTCTGTTTTGGATTCCTCAAGGATAGTTTAAATGTTTTAAAATTATAAAATTTAAAAGAAATTTTAAAAAAGTAATTAGGATTTCTGTTTTGGATTCCTTAAGGATAGTTTAAATGTTTTAAAATAATAAAATTTAAAAGAAATTTTAAAAAAGTAATTAGGATTTCTGTTTTGCATTCCTCAAGGATAGTTTAAATGTTTTAAAATAATAAAATTTAAAAGAAATTTTAAAAAAGTAATTAGGATTTCTGTTTTGGATTCCTCAAGGATAGTTTAAATGTTTTAAAATAATAAAATTTAAAAGAAATTTTAAAAAAGTAATTAGGATTTCTGTTTTGGATTCCTCAAGAATAGTTTAAATGGTTTAAAATAATAAAATTTAAAAGAAATTTTAAAAAAGTAATTAGGATTTCTGTTTTGGATTCCTCAAGGATAGTTTAAATGTTTTAAAATAATAAAATTTAAAACAAATTTTAAAAAAGTGATTTCTGTTTTGGATTCTTCAAGGATAGTTTAAATGTTTTAAAATTATAAAATTTAAAAGAAATTTTAAAAAAGTAATTACGATTTCTGTTTTGGATTCCTCAATGATAGTTTAAATGTTTTAAAATAATAAAATTTAAAACAAATTTAAAAAAGTGATTTCTGTTTTGGATTCCTCAAGAATAGTTTAAATGTTTTAAAATAATAAAATTTAAAAGAAATTTTAAAAAAGTAATTAGGATTTCTGTTTTGGATTCCTCAAGGATAGTTTAAATGTTTTAAAATAATAAAATTTAAAACAAATTTAAAAAAAGTGATTTCTGTTTTGGATTCCTCAAGGATAGTTTAAATGTTTTAAAATAATAAAATTTAAAACAAATTTAAAAAAAGTGATTTCTGTTTTGGATTCCTCAAGGATAGTTTAAATGTTTTAAAATAATAAAATTTAAAACAAATTTAAAAAAAGTGATTTCTGTTTTGGATTCCTCAAGGATAGTTTAAATGTTTTAAAATAATAAAATTTAAAAGAAATTTTAAAAAAGTAATTAGGATTTCTGTTTTGGATTCCTCAAGGATAGTTTAAATGTTTTAAAATAATAAAATTTAAAACAAATTTAAAAAAAGTGATTTCTGTTTTGGATTCCTCAAGGATAGTTTAAATGTTTTAAAATAATAAAATTTAAAAGAAATTTTAAAAAAGTAATTAGGATTTCTGTTTTGGATTCCTCAAGGATAGTTTAAATGTTTTAGAATAATAAAATTTAAAACAAATTTAAAAAAAGTGATTTCTGTTTTGGATTCCTCAAGGATAGTTTAAATGTTTTAAAATAATAAAATTTAAAAGAAATTTTAAAAAAGTAATTAGGATTTCTGTTTTGGATTCCTCAAGGATAGTTTAAATGTTTTAAAATAATAAAATTTAAAACAAATTTTAAAAAAGTGATTTCTGTTTTGGATTCTTCAAGGATAGTTTAAATGTTTTAAAATTATAAAATTTAAAAGAAATTTTCAAAAAGTAATTACGATTTCTGTTTTGGATTCCTCAATGATAGTTTAAATGTTTTAAAATAATAAAATTTAAAACAAATTTAAAAAAAGTGATTTCTGTTTTGGATTCCTCAAGAATAGTTTAAATGTTTTAAAATAATAAAATTTAAAAGAAATTTTAAAAAAGTAATTAGGATTTCTGTTTTGGATTCCTCAAAGATAGTTTAAATGTTTTAAAATAATAAAATTTAAAAGAAATTTTAAAAAAGTAATTAGGATTTCTGTTTTGGATTCCTCAAGGATAGTTTAAATGTTTTAAAATAATAAAATTTTAAAGAAATTTTATAAAAGTAATTACGATTTCTGTTTTGGATTCCTCAAGGATAGTTTAAATGTTTTAAAATAATAAAATTTAAAACAAATTTAAAAAAAGTGATTTCTGTTTTGGATTCTTCAGGATAGTTTAAATGTTTTAAAATTATAAAATTTAAAAGAAATTTTAAAAAAGTAATTACGATTTCTGTTTTGGATTCCTCAATGATAGTTTAAATGTTTTAAAATAATAAAATTTAAAACAAATTTAAAAAAGTGATTTCTGTTTTGGATTCCTCAAGAATAGTTTAAATGTTTTAAAATAATAAAATTTAAAAGAAATTTTAAAAAAGTAATTAGGATTTCTGTTTTGGATTCCTCAAGGATAGTTTAAATGTTTTAAAATAATAAAATTTAAAACAAATTTTAAAAAAGTAATTAGGATTTCTGTTTTGGATTCCTCAAGAATAGTTTAAATGGTTTAAAATAATAAAATTTAAAAGAAATTTTAAAAAAGTAATTACGATTTCTGTTTTGGATTCCTCAAGGATAGTTTAAATGTTTTAAAATAATAAAATTTAAAACAAATTTTAAAAAAGTGATTTCTGTTTTGGATTCTTCAAGGATAGTTTAAATGTTTTAAAATTATAAAATTTAAAAGAAATTTTAAAAAAGTAATTACGATTTCTGTTTTGGATTCCTCAATGATAGTTTAAATGTTTTAAAATAATAAAATTTAAAACAAATTTAAAAAAAGTGATTTCTGTTTTGGATTCCTCAAGAATAGTTTAAATGTTTTAAAATAATAAAATTTAAAAGAAATTTTAAAAAAGTAATTAGGATTTCTGTTTTGGATTCCTCAAAGATAGTTTAAATGTTTTAAAATAATAAAATTTAAAAGAAATTTTAAAAAAGTAATTAGGATTTCTGTTTTGCATTCCTCAAGGATAGTTTAAATGTTTTAAAATAATAAAATTTAAAAGAAATTTTATAAAAGTAATTACGATTTCTGTTTTGGATTCCTCAAGGATAGTTTAAATGTTTTAAAATAATAAAATTTAAAACAAATTTAAAAAAAGTGATTTCTGTTTTGGATTCCTCAAGGATAGTTTAAATGTTTTAAAATAATAAAATTTAAAACAAATTTAAAAAAAGTGATTTCTGTTTTGGATTCCTCAAGGATAGTTTAAATGTTTTAAAATAATAAAATTTAAAACAAATTTAAAAAAAGTGATTTCTGTTTTGGATTCCTCAAGGATAGTTTAAATGTTTTAAAATAATAAAATTTAAAAGAAATTTTAAAAAAGTAATTAGGATTTCTGTTTTGGATTCCTCAAGGATAGTTTAAATGTTTTAAAATAATAAAATTTAAAACAAATTTTAAAAAAAGTAATAAGGATTTCTGTTTTGAATTCCTTAAGGATAGTTTAAATGTTTTAAAATAATAAAATTTAAAACAAATTTAAAAAAAGTGATTTCTGTTTTGGATTCCTCAAGGATAGTTTAAATGTTTTAAAATAATAAAATTTAAAACAAATTTAAAAAAAGTGATTTCTGTTTTGGATTCCTCAAGGATAGTTTAAATGTTTTAAAATAATAAAATTTAAAAGAAATTTTAAAAAAGTAATTAGGATTTCTGTTTTGGATTCCTCAAGGATAGTTTAAATGTTTTAAAATAATAAAATTTAAAACAAATTTTAAAAAAGTGATTTCTGTTTTGGATTCTTCAAGGATAGTTTAAATGTTTTAAAATTATAAAATTTAAAAGAAATTTTAAAAAAGTAATTACGATTTCTGTTTTGGATTCCTCAATGATAGTTTAAATGTTTTAAAATAATAAAATTTAAAACAAATTTAAAAAAAGTGATTTCTGTTTTGGATTCCTCAAGAATAGTTTAAATGTTTTAAAATAATAAAATTTAAAAGAAATTTTAAAAAAGTAATTAGGATTTCTGTTTTGGATTCCTCAAAGATAGTTTAAATGTTTTAAAATAATAAAATTTAAAAGAAATTTTAAAAAAGTAATTAGGATTTCTGTTTTGCATTCCTCAAGGATAGTTTAAATGTTTTAAAATAATAAAATTTAAAAGAAATTTTATAAAAGTAATTACGATTTCTGTTTTGGATTCCTCAAGGATAGTTTAAATGTTTTAAAATAATAAAATTTAAAACAAATTTAAAAAAAGTGATTTCTGTTTTGGATTCCTCAAGGATAGTTTAAATGTTTTAAAATAATAAAATTTAAAACAAATTTAAAAAAAGTGATTTCTGTTTTGGATTCCTCAAGGATAGTTTAAATGTTTTAAAATAATAAAATTTAAAACAAATTTAAAAAAAGTGATTTCTGTTTTGGATTCCTCAAGGATAGTTTAAATGTTTTAAAATAATAAAATTTAAAAGAAATTTTAAAAAAGTAATTAGGATTTCTGTTTTGGATTCCTCAAGGATAGTTTAAATGTTTTAAAATAATAAAATTTAAAACAAATTTTAAAAAAAGTAATAAGGATTTCTGTTTTGAATTCCTTAAGGATAGTTTAAATGTTTTAAAATAATAAAATTTAAAACAAATTTAAAAAAAGTGATTTCTGTTTTGGATTCCTCAAGGATAGTTTAAATGTTTTAAAATAATAAAATTTAAAACAAATTTAAAAAAAGTGATTTCTGTTTTGGATTCCTCAAGGATAGTTTAAATGTTTTAAAATAATAAAATTTAAAAGAAATTTTAAAAAAGTAATTAGGATTTCTGTTTTGGATTCCTCAAGGATAGTTTAAATGTTTTAAAATAATAAAATTTAAAACAAATTTAAAAAAAGTGATTTCTGTTTTGGATTCCTCAAGGATAGTTTAAATGTTTTAAAATAATAAAATTTAAAACAAATTTAAAAAACGTGATTTCTGTTTTGGATTCCTCAAGGATAGTTTAAATGTTTTAAAATAATAAAATTTAAAACAAATTTAAAAAAAGTGATTTCTGTTTTGGATTCCTCAAGGATAGTTTAAATGTTTTAAAATAATAAAATTTAAAAGAAATTTTAAAAAAGTAATTAGGATTTCTGTTTTGGATTCCTCAAGGATAGTTTAAATGTTTTAAAATAATAAAATTTAAAACAAATTTAAAAAAAGTGATTTCTGTTTTGGATTCCTCAAGGATAGTTTAAATGTTTTAAAATAATAAAATTTAAAAGAAATTTTAAAAAAGTAATTAGGATTTCTGTTTTGGATTCCTCAAGGATAGTTTAAATGTTTTAGAATAATAAAATTTAAAACAAATTTAAAAAAAGTGATTTCTGTTTTGGATTCCTCAAGGATAGTTTAAATGTTTTAAAATAATAAAATTTAAAAGAAATTTTAAAAAAGTAATTAGGATTTCTGTTTTGGATTCCTCAAGGATAGTTTAAATGTTTTAAAATAATAAAATTTAAAACAAATTTAAAAAAAGTGATTTCTGTTTTGGATTCCTCAAGGATAGTTTAAATGTTTTAAAATTATAAAATTTAAAAGAAATTTTAAAAAAGTAATTAGGATTTCTGTTTTGGATTCCTTAAGGATAGTTTAAATGTTTTAAAATAATAAAATTTAAAAGAAATTTTAAAAAAGTAATTAGGATTTCTGTTTTGCATTCCTCAAGGATAGTTTAAATGTTTTAAAATAATAAAATTTAAAAGAAATTTTAAAAAAGTAATTACGATTTCTGTTTTGGATTCCTCAAGGATAGTTTAAATGTTTTAAAATAATAAAATTTAAAACAAATTTAAAAAAAGTGATTTCTGTTTTGGATTTCTCAAGGATAGTTTAAATGTTTTAAAATAATAAAATTTAAAAGAAATTTTATAAAAGTAATTACGATTTCTGTTTTGGATTCCTCAAGGATAGTTTAAATGTTTTAAAATAATAAAATTTAAAACAAATTTTAAAAAAGTGATTTCTGTTTTGGATTCTTCAAGGATAGTTTAAATGTTTTAAAATTATAAAATTTAAAAGAAATTTTCAAAAAGTAATTACGATTTCTGTTTTGGATTCCTCAATGATAGTTTAAATGTTTTAAAATAATAAAATTTAAAACAAATTTAAAAAAAGTGATTTCTGTTTTGGATTCCTCAAGGATAGTTTAAATGTTTTAAAATAATAAAATTTAAAACAAATTTAAAAAAGTGATTTCTGTTTTGGATTCCTCAAGAATAGTTTAAATGTTTTAAAATAATAAAATTTAAAAGAAATTTTAAAAAAGTAATTAGGATTTCTGTTTTGGATTCCTCAAGGATAGTTTAAATGTTTTAAAATAATAAAATTTAAAACAAATTTTAAAAAAGTAATTAGGATTTCTGTTTTGGATTCCTCAAGAATAGTTTAAATGGTTTAAAATAATAAAATTTAAAAGAAATTTTAAAAAAGTAATTACGATTTCTGTTTTGGATTCCTCAAGGATAGTTTAAATGTTTTAAAATAATAAAATTTAAAACAAATTTTAAAAAAGTGATTTCTGTTTTGGATTCTTCAAGGATAGTTTAAATGTTTTAAAATTATAAAATTTAAAAGAAATTTTAAAAAAGTAATTACGATTTCTGTTTTGGATTCCTCAATGATAGTTTAAATGTTTTAAAATAATAAAATTTAAAACAAATTTAAAAAAAGTGATTTCTGTTTTGGATTCCTCAAGAATAGTTTAAATGTTTTAAAATAATAAAATTTAAAAGAAATTTTAAAAAAGTAATTAGGATTTCTGTTTTGGATTCCTCAAAGATAGTTTAAATGTTTTAAAATAATAAAATTTAAAAGAAATTTTAAAAAAGTAATTAGGATTTCTGTTTTGCATTCCTCAAGGATAGTTTAAATGTTTTAAAATAATAAAATTTAAAAGAAATTTTATAAAAGTAATTACGATTTCTGTTTTGGATTCCTCAAGGATAGTTTAAATGTTTTAAAATAATAAAATTTAAAACAAATTTAAAAAAAGTGATTTCTGTTTTGGATTCCTCAAGGATAGTTTAAATGTTTTAAAATAATAAAATTTAAAACAAATTTAAAAAAAGTGATTTCTGTTTTGGATTCCTCAAGGATAGTTTAAATGTTTTAAAATAATAAAATTTAAAACAAATTTAAAAAAAGTGATTTCTGTTTTGGATTCCTCAAGGATAGTTTAAATGTTTTAAAATAATAAAATTTAAAAGAAATTTTAAAAAAGTAATTAGGATTTCTGTTTTGGATTCCTCAAGGATAGTTTAAATGTTTTAAAATAATAAAATTTAAAACAAATTTTAAAAAAAGTAATAAGGATTTCTGTTTTGAATTCCTTAAGGATAGTTTAAATGTTTTAAAATAATAAAATTTAAAACAAATTTAAAAAAAGTGATTTCTGTTTTGGATTCCTCAAGGATAGTTTAAATGTTTTAAAATAATAAAATTTAAAACAAATTTAAAAAAAGTGATTTCTGTTTTGGATTCCTCAAGGATAGTTTAAATGTTTTAAAATAATAAAATTTAAAAGAAATTTTAAAAAAGTAATTAGGATTTCTGTTTTGGATTCCTCAAGGATAGTTTAAATGTTTTAAAATAATAAAATTTAAAACAAATTTTAAAAAAGTGATTTCTGTTTTGGATTCTTCAAGGATAGTTTAAATGTTTTAAAATTATAAAATTTAAAAGAAATTTTAAAAAAGTAATTACGATTTCTGTTTTGGATTCCTCAATGATAGTTTAAATGTTTTAAAATAATAAAATTTAAAACAAATTTAAAAAAAGTGATTTCTGTTTTGGATTCCTCAAGAATAGTTTAAATGTTTTAAAATAATAAAATTTAAAAGAAATTTTAAAAAAGTAATTAGGATTTCTGTTTTGGATTCCTCAAAGATAGTTTAAATGTTTTAAAATAATAAAATTTAAAAGAAATTTTAAAAAAGTAATTAGGATTTCTGTTTTGCATTCCTCAAGGATAGTTTAAATGTTTTAAAATAATAAAATTTAAAAGAAATTTTATAAAAGTAATTACGATTTCTGTTTTGGATTCCTCAAGGATAGTTTAAATGTTTTAAAATAATAAAATTTAAAACAAATTTAAAAAAAGTGATTTCTGTTTTGGATTCCTCAAGGATAGTTTAAATGTTTTAAAATAATAAAATTTAAAACAAATTTAAAAAAAGTGATTTCTGTTTTGGATTCCTCAAGGATAGTTTAAATGTTTTAAAATAATAAAATTTAAAACAAATTTAAAAAAAGTGATTTCTGTTTTGGATTCCTCAAGGATAGTTTAAATGTTTTAAAATAATAAAATTTAAAAGAAATTTTAAAAAAGTAATTAGGATTTCTGTTTTGGATTCCTCAAGGATAGTTTAAATGTTTTAAAATAATAAAATTTAAAACAAATTTTAAAAAAAGTAATAAGGATTTCTGTTTTGAATTCCTTAAGGATAGTTTAAATGTTTTAAAATAATAAAATTTAAAACAAATTTAAAAAAAGTGATTTCTGTTTTGGATTCCTCAAGGATAGTTTAAATGTTTTAAAATAATAAAATTTAAAACAAATTTAAAAAAAGTGATTTCTGTTTTGGATTCCTCAAGGATAGTTTAAATGTTTTAAAATAATAAAATTTAAAAGAAATTTTAAAAAAGTAATTAGGATTTCTGTTTTGGATTCCTCAAGGATAGTTTAAATGTTTTAAAATAATAAAATTTAAAACAAATTTAAAAAAAGTGATTTCTGTTTTGGATTCCTCAAGGATAGTTTAAATGTTTTAAAATAATAAAATTTAAAACAAATTTAAAAAACGTGATTTCTGTTTTGGATTCCTCAAGGATAGTTTAAATGTTTTAAAATAATAAAATTTAAAACAAATTTAAAAAAAGTGATTTCTGTTTTGGATTCCTCAAGGATAGTTTAAATGTTTTAAAATAATAAAATTTAAAAGAAATTTTAAAAAAGTAATTAGGATTTCTGTTTTGGATTCCTCAAGGATAGTTTAAATGTTTTAAAATAATAAAATTTAAAACAAATTTAAAAAAAGTGATTTCTGTTTTGGATTCCTCAAGGATAGTTTAAATGTTTTAAAATAATAAAATTTAAAAGAAATTTTAAAAAAGTAATTAGGATTTCTGTTTTGGATTCCTCAAGGATAGTTTAAATGTTTTAGAATAATAAAATTTAAAACAAATTTAAAAAAAGTGATTTCTGTTTTGGATTCCTCAAGGATAGTTTAAATGTTTTAAAATAATAAAATTTAAAAGAAATTTTAAAAAAGTAATTAGGATTTCTGTTTTGGATTCCTCAAGGATAGTTTAAATGTTTTAAAATAATAAAATTTAAAACAAATTTAAAAAAAGTGATTTCTGTTTTGGATTCCTCAAGGATAGTTTAAATGTTTTAAAATTATAAAATTTAAAAGAAATTTTAAAAAAGTAATTAGGATTTCTGTTTTGGATTCCTTAAGGATAGTTTAAATGTTTTAAAATAATAAAATTTAAAAGAAATTTTAAAAAAGTAATTAGGATTTCTGTTTTGCATTCCTCAAGGATAGTTTAAATGTTTTAAAATAATAAAATTTAAAAGAAATTTTAAAAAAGTAATTACGATTTCTGTTTTGGATTCCTCAAGGATAGTTTAAATGTTTTAAAATAATAAAATTTAAAACAAATTTAAAAAAAGTGATTTCTGTTTTGGATTTCTCAAGGATAGTTTAAATGTTTTAAAATAATAAAATTTAAAAGAAATTTTATAAAAGTAATTACGATTTCTGTTTTGGATTCCTCAAGGATAGTTTAAATGTTTTAAAATAATAAAATTTAAAACAAATTTTAAAAAAGTGATTTCTGTTTTGGATTCTTCAAGGATAGTTTAAATGTTTTAAAATTATAAAATTTAAAAGAAATTTTCAAAAAGTAATTACGATTTCTGTTTTGCATTCCTCAATGATAGTTTAAATGTTTTAAAATAATAAAATTTAAAACAAATTTAAAAAAAGCGATTTCTGTTTTGGATTCCTCAAGAATAGTTTAAATGTTTTAAAATAATAAAATTTAAAAGACATTTTAAAAAAGTAATTAGGATTTCTGTTTTGGATTCCTCAAAGATAGTTTAAATGTTTTAAAATAATAAAATTTAAAAGAAATTTTAAAAAAGTAATTAGGATTTCTGTTTTGGATTCCTCAAGGATAGTTTAAATGTTTTAAAATAATAAAATTTAAAAGAAATTTTATAAAACTAATTACGATTTCTGTTTTGGATTCCTCAAGGATAGTTTAAATGTTTTAAAATAATAAAATTTAAAACAAATTTAAAAAAAGTGATTTCTGTTTTGGATTCCTCAAGAATAGTTTAAATGTTTTAAAATAATAAAATTTAAAAGAAATTTTAAAAAAGTAATTAGGATTTCTGTTTTGGATTCCTCAAGGATAGTTTAAATGTTTTAAAATAATAAAATTTAAAAGAAATTTTAAAAAAGTAATTAGGATTTCTGTTTTGGATTCCTCAAGAATAGTTTAAATGGTTTAAAATAATAAAATTTAAAAGAAATTTTAAAAAAGTGATTTCTGTTTTGGATTCTTCAAGGATAGTTTAAATGTTTTAAAATTATAAAATTTAAAAGAAATTTTAAAAAAGTAATTACGATTTCTGTTTTGGATTCCTCAATGATAGTTTAAATGTTTTAAAATAATAAAATTTAAAACAAATTTAAAAAAAGTGATTTCTGTTTTGGATTCCTCAAGAATAGTTTAAATGTTTTAAAATAATAAAATTTAAAAGAAATTTTAAAAAAGTAATTAGGATTTCTGTTTTGGATTCCTCAAAGATAGTTTAAATGTTTTAAAATAATAAAATTTAAAAGAAATTTTAAAAAAGTAATTAGGATTTCTGTTTTGGATTCCTCAAGGATAGTTTAAATGTTTTAAAATAATAAAATTTAAAAGAAATTTTATAAAAGTAATTACGATTTCTGTTTTGGATTCCTCAAGGATAGTTTAAATGTTTTAAAATAATAAAATTTAAAACAAATTTAAAAAAAGTGATTTCTGTTTTGGATTCTTCAGGATAGTTTAAATGTTTTAAAATTATAAAATTTAAAAGAAATTTTAAAAAAGTAATTACGATTTCTGTTTTGGATTCCTCAATGATAGTTTAAATATTTTAAAATAATAAAATTTAAAACAAATTTAAAAAAGTGATTTCTGTTTTGGATTCCTCAAGCATAGTTTAAATGTTTTAAAATAATAAAATTTAAAAGAAATTTTAAAAAAGTAATTAGGATTTCTGTTTTGGATTCCTCAAGGATAGTTTAAATGTTTTAAAATAATAAAATTTAAAAGAAATTTTAAAAAAGTAATTAGGATTTCTGTTTTGGATTCCTCAAGCATAGTTTAAATGGTTTAAAATAATAAAATTTAAAAGAAATTTTAAAAAAGTAATTAGGATTTCTGTTTTGGATTCCTCAAGGATAGTTTAAATGTTTTAAAATAATAAAATTTAAAACAAATTTTAAAAAAGTGATTTCTGTTTTGGATTCTTCAAGGATAGTTTAAATGTTTTAAAATTATAAAATTTAAAAGAAATTTTAAAAAAGTAATTACGATTTCTGTTTTGGATTCCTCAATGATAGTTTAAATGTTTTAAAATAATAAAATTTAAAACAAATTTAAAAAAAGTGATTTCTGTTTTGGATTCCTCAAGAATAGTTTAAATGTTTTAAAATAATAAAATTTAAAAGAAATTTTAAAAAAGTAATTAGGATTTCTGTTTTGGATTCCTCAAAGATAGTTTAAATGTTTTAAAATAATAAAATTTAAAAGAAATTTTAAAAAAGTAATTACGATTTCTGTTTTGGATTCCTCAAGGATAGTTTAAATGTTTTAAAATAATAAAATTTAAAAGAAATTTTATAAAAGTAATTACGATTTCTGTTTTGGATTCCTCAAGGATAGTTTAAATGTTTTAAAATAATAAAATTTAAAACAAATTTAAAAAAAGTGATTTCTGTTTTGGATTCCTCAAGGATAGTTTAAATGTTTTAAAATAATAAAATTTAAAAGAAATTTTAAAAAAGTAATTAGGATTTCTGTTTTGGATTCCTCAAGGATAGTTTAAATGTTTTAAAATAATAAAATTTAAAAGAAATTTTAAAAAAGTAATTAGGATTTCTGTTTTGCATTCCTCAAGGATAGTTTAAATGTTTTAAAATAATGATATTTAAAAGAAATTTTAAAAAAGTAATTACGATTTCTGTTTTGGATTCCTCAAGGATAGTTTAAATGTTTTAAAATAATAAAATTTAAAACAAATTTAAAAAAAGTGATTTCTGTTTTGGATTTCTCAAGGATAGTTTAAATGTTTTAAAATAATAAAATTTAAAAGAAATTTTAAAAAAGTAATTAGGATTTCTGTTTTGGATTCCTCAAGGATAGTTTAAATGTTTTAAAATAATAAAATTTAAAAGAAATTTTAAAAAAGTAATTAGGATTTCTGTTTTGCATTCCTCAAGGATAGTTTAAATGTTTTAAAATAATAAAATTTAAAAGAAATTTTAAAAAAGTAATTACGATTTCTGTTTTGGATTCCTCAAGGATAGTTTAAATGTTTTAAAATTATAAAATTTAAAAGAAAGCTTAAAAAAGTAATTAGGATTTCTGTTTTGCATTCCTCAAGGATAGTTTAAATGTTTTAAAATAATAAAATTTAAAAGAAATTTTAAAAAAGTAATTACGATTTCTGTTTTGGATTCCTCAAGGATAGTTTAAATGTTTTAAAATAATAAAATTTAAAACAAATTTAAAAAAAGTGATTTCTGTTTTGGATTCCTCAAGAATAGTTTAAATGTTTTAAAATAATAAAATTTAAAAGAAATTTTAAAAAAGTAATTAGGATTTCTGTTTTGGATTCCTCAAGGATAGTTTAAATGTTTTAAAATAATAAAATTTAAAAGAAATTTTAAAAAAGTAATTAGGATTTCTGTTTTGCATTCCTCAAGGATAGTTTAAATGTTTTAAAATAATAAAATTTAAAAGAAATTTTATAAAAGTAATTACGATTTCTGTTTTGGATTCCTCAAGGATAGTTTAAATGTTTTAAAATAATAAAATTTAAAACAAATTTAAAAAAAGTGATTTCTGTTTTGGATTCCTCAAGGATAGTTTAAATGTTTTAAAATAATAAAATTTAAAACAAATTTAAAAAAAGTGATTTCTGTTTTGGATTCCTCAAGGATAGTTTAAATGTTTTAAAATAATAAAATTTAAAACAAATTTAAAAAAAGTGATTTCTGTTTTGGATTCCTCAAGGATAGTTTAAATGTTTTAAAATAATAAAATTTAAAAGAAATTTTAAAAAAGTAATTAGGATTTCTGTTTTGGATTCCTCAAAGATAGTTTAAATGTTTTAAAATAATAAAATTTAAAACAAATTTTAAAAAAAGTAATAAGGATTTCTGTTTTGAATTCCTTAAGGATAGTTTAAATGTTTTAAAATAATAAAATTTAAAACAAATTTAAAAAAAGTGATTTCTGTTTTGGATTCCTCAAGGATAGTTTAAATGTTTTAAAATAATAAAATTTAAAACAAATTTAAAAAAAGTGATTTCTGTTTTGGATTCCTCAAGGATAGTTTAAATGTTTTAAAATAATAAAATTTAAAAGAAATTTTAAAAAAGTAATTAGGATTTCTGTTTTGGATTCCTCAAGGATAGTTTAAATGTTTTAAAATAATAAAATTTAAAAGAAATTTTAAAAAAGTAATTAGGATTTCTGTTTTGCATTCCTCAAGGATAGTTTAAATGTTTTAAAATAATGAAATTTAAAAGAAATTTTAAAAAAGTAATTACGATTTCTGTTTTGGATTCCTCAAGGATAGTTTAAATGTTTTAAAATAATAAAATTTAAAACAAATTTAAAAAAAGTGATTTCTGTTTTGGATTTCTCAAGGATAGTTTAAATGTTTTAAAATAATAAAATTTAAAAGAAATTTTAAAAAAGTAATTAGGATTTCTGTTTTGGATTCCTCAAGGATAGTTTAAATGTTTTAAAATAATAAAATTTAAAAGAAATTTTAAAAAAGTAATTAGGATTTCTGTTTTGCATTCCTCAAGGATAGTTTAAATGTTTTAAAATAATAAAATTTAAAGGAAATTTTAAAAAAGTAATTACGATTTCTGTTTTGGATTCCTCAAGGATAGTTTAAATGTTTTAAAATTATAAAATTTAAAAGAAAGCTTAAAAAAGTAATTAGGATTTCTGTTTTGCATTCCTCAAGGATAGTTTAAATGTTTTAAAATAATAAAATTTAAAAGAAATTTTAAAAAAGTAATTACGATTTCTGTTTTGGATTCCTCAAGGATAGTTTAAATGTTTTAAAATAATAAAATTTAAAACAAATTTAAAAAAAGTGATTTCTGTTTTGGATTCCTCAAGAATAGTTTAAATGTTTTAAAATAATAAAATTTAAAAGAAATTTTAAAAAAGTAATTAGGATTTCTGTTTTGGATTCCTCAAGGATAGTTTAAATGTTTTAAAATAATAAAATTTAAAAGAAATTTTAAAAAAGTAATTAGGATTTCTGTTTTGCATTCCTCAAGGATAGTTTAAATGTTTTAAAATAATAAAATTTAAAAGAAATTTTAAAAAAGTAATTACGATTTCTGTTTTGGATTCCTCAAGGATAGTTTAAATGTTTTAAAATAATAAAATTTAAAACAAATTGAAAAAAAGTGATTTCTGTTTTGGATTCCTCAAGAATAGTTTAAATGTTTTAAAATAATAAAATTTAAAAGAAATTTTAAAAAAGTAATTAGGATTTCTGTTTTGGATTCCTCAAGGATAGTTTAAATGTTTTAAAATAATAAAATTTAAAAGAAATTTTAAAAAAGTAATTAGGATTTCTGTTTTGCATTCCTCAAGGATAGTTTAAATGTTTTAAAATAATAAAATTTAAAAGAAATTTTAAAAAAGTAATTACGATTTCTGTTTTGGATTCCTCAAGGATAGTTTAAATGTTTTAAAATAATAAAATTTAAAACAAATTTAAAAAAAGTGATTTCTGTTTTGGATTCCTCAAGGATAGTTTAAATGTTTTAAAATAATAAAATTTAAAAGAAATTTTAAAAAAGTAATTAGGATTTCTGTTTTGGATTCCTCAATGATAGTTTAAATGTTTTAAAATAATAAAATTTAAAACTAATTTAAAAAAAGTGATTTCTGTTTTGGATTCTTCAAGGATAGTTTAAATGTTTTAAAATTATAAAATTTAAAAGAAATTTTAAAAAAGTAATTACGATTTCTGTTTTGGATTCCTCAATGATAGTTTAAATGTTTTAAAATAATAAAATTTAAAATAAATTTAAAAAAAGTGATTTCTGTTTTGGATTCCTCAAGAATAGTTTAAATGTTTTAAAATAATAAAATTTAAAAGAAATTTTAAAAAAGTAATTAGGATTTCTGTTTTGGATTCCTCAAGGATAGTTTAAATGTTTTAAAATTATAAAATTTAAAAGAAATTTTAAAAAATTAATTACGATTTCTGTTTTGGATTCCTCAAGGATAGTTTAAATGTTTTAAAATAATAAAATTTAAAACAAATTTAAAAAAAGTGATTTCTGTTTTGGATTCCTCAAGGATAGTTTAAATGTTTTAAAATAATAAAATTTAAAAGAAATTTTAAAAAAGTAATTAGGATTTCTGTTTTGCATTCCTCAAGGATAGTTTAAATGTTTTAAAATAATAAAATTTAAAAGAAATTTTAAAAAAGTAATTAGGATTTCTGTTTTGAATTCCTTAAGGATAGTTTAAATGTTTTAAAATAATAAAATTTAAAAGAAATTTTAAAAAAGTAATTAGGATTTCTGTTTTGGATTCCTCAAGGATAGTTTAAATGTTTTAAAATAATAAAATTTAAAACAAATTTAAAAAAAGTGATTTCTGTTTTGGATTCTTCAAGGATAGTTTAAATGTTTTAAAATTATAAAATTTAAAAGAAATTTTAAAAAAGTAATTACGATTTCTGTTTTGGATTCCTCAATGATAGTTTAAATGTTTTAAAATAATAAAATTTAAAACAAATTTAAAAAAAGTGATTTCTGTTTTGGATTCCTCAAGAATAGTTTAAATGTTTTAAAATAATAAAATTTAAAAGAAATTTTAAAAAAGTAATTAGGATTTCTGTTTTGGATTCCTCAAGGATAGTTTAAATGTTTTAAAATAATAAAATTTAAAACAAATTTAAAAAAAGTGATTTCTGTTTTGGATTCCTCAAGGATAGTTTAAATGTTTTAAAATAATAAAATTTAAAAGAAATTTTAAAAAAGTGATTAGGATTTCTGTTTTGGATTCCTCAAGGATAGTTTAAATGTTTTAAAATAATAAAATTTAAAAGAAATTTTAAAAAAGTTATTAGGATTTCTGTTTTGGATTCCTCAAGGATAGTTTAAATGTTTTAAAATAATAAAATTTAAAACTAATTTAAAAAAAGTGATTTCTGTTTTGGATTCTTCAAGGATAGTTTAAATGTTTTAAAATTATAAAATTTAAAAGAAATTTTAAAAAAGTAATTACGATTTCTGTTTTGGATTCCTCAATAATAGTTTAAATGTTTTAAAATAATAAAATTTAAAACAAATTTAAAAAAAGTGATTTCTGTTTTGGATTCCTCAAGAATAGTTTAAATGTTTTAAAATAATAAAATTTAAAAGAAATTTTAAAAAAGTAATTACGATTTCTGTTTTGGATTCCTCAATGATAGTTTAAATGTTTTAAAATAATAAAATTTAAAACAAATTTAAAAAAAGTGATTTCTGTTTTGGATTCCTCAAGAATAGTTTAAATGTTTTAAAATAATAAAATTTAAAAGAAATTTTAAAAAAGTAATTAGGATTTCTGTTTTGGATTCCTCAAAGATAGTTTAAATGTTTTAAAATAATAAAATTTAAAAGAAATTTTAAAAAAGTAATTACGATTTCTGTTTTGGATTCCTCAAGGATAGTTTAAATGTTTTAAAATAATAAAATTTAAAAGAAATTTTATAAAAGTAATTACGATTTCTGTTTTGGATTCCTCAAGGATAGTTTAAATGTTTTAAAATAATAAAATTTAAAACAAATTTAAAAAAAGTGATTTCTGTTTTGGATTCCTCAAGGATAGTTTAAATGTTTTAAAATAATAAAATTTAAAAGAAATTTTAAAAAAGTAATTAGGATTTCTGTTTTGGATTCCTCAAGGATAGTTTAAATGTTTTAAAATAATAAAATTTAAAAGAAATTTTAAAAAAGTAATTAGGATTTCTGTTTTGCATTCCTCAAGGATAGTTTAAATGTTTTAAAATAATGAAATTTAAAAGAAATTTTAAAAAAGTAATTACGATTTCTGTTTTGGATTCCTCAAGGATAGTTTAAATGTTTTAAAATAATAAAATTTAAAACAAATTTAAAAAAAGTGATTTCTGTTTTGGATTTCTCAAGGATGGTTTAAATGTTTTAAAATAATAAAATTTAAAAGAAATTTTAAAAAAGTAATTAGGATTTCTGTTTTGGATTCCTCAAGGATAGTTTAAATGTTTTAAAATAATAAAATTTAAAAGAAATTTTAAAAAAGTAATTAGGATTTCTGTTTTGCATTCCTCAAGGATAGTTTAAATGTTTTAAAATAATAAAATTTAAAAGAAATTTTAAAAAAGTAATTACGATTTCTGTTTTGGATTCCTCAAGGATAGTTTAAATGTTTTAAAATTATAAAATTTAAAAGAAAGCTTAAAAAAGTAATTAGGATTTCTGTTTTGCATTCCTCAAGGATAGTTTAAATGTTTTAAAATAATAAAATTTAAAAGAAATTTTAAAAAAGTAATTACGATTTCTGTTTTGGATTCCTCAAGGATAGTTTAAATGTTTTAAAATAATAAAATTTAAAACAAATTTAAAAAAAGTGATTTCTGTTTTGGATTCCTCAAGAATAGTTTAAATGTTTTAAAATAATAAAATTTAAAAGAAATTTTAAAAAAGTAATTAGGATTTCTGTTTTGGATTCCTCAAGGATAGTTTAAATGTTTTAAAATAATAAAATTTAAAAGAAATTTTAAAAAAGTAATTAGGATTTCTGTTTTGCATTCCTCAAGGATAGTTTAAATGTTTTAAAATAATAAAATTTAAAAGAAATTTTAAAAAAGTAATTACGATTTCTGTTTTGGATTCCTCAAGGATAGTTTAAATGTTTTAAAATTATAAAATTTAAAAGAAATTTTAAAAAAGTAATTACGATTTCTGTTTTGGATTCCTCAATGATAGTTTAAATGTTTTAAAATAATAAAATTTAAAACAAATTTAAAAAAAGTGATTTCTGTTTTGGATTCCTCAAGGATAGTTTAAATGTTTTAAAATAATAAAATTTAAAAGAAATTTTAAAAAAGTAATTAGGATTTCTGTTTTGGATTCCTCAAGGATAGTTTAAATGTTTTAAAATAATAAAATTTAAAACAAATTTAAAAAAAGTGATTTCTGTTTTGGATTCCTCAAGGATAGTTTAAATGTTTTAAAAGTATAAAACTTAAATGAAATTTTAAAAAAGAAATTATGATTTCTGTTTTGAATTCTTCAAGCATAGTCTAAAAGTTTTAAAACAATAAAATTTAAAATAAAATTTAAAAAAGTAATTAGGATTTCTGTTTTGGATTCCTCAAGGATAGTTTAAATGTTTTAAAATTATAAAATTTTAAAGAAATATTAAAAAAGTAATTACGATTTCTGTTTTGGATTCCTCAAGGATAGTTTAAATGTTTTAAAATAATAAAATTTAAAAGAAATTTTAAAAAAGTAATTAGGATTTCTGTTTTGGATTCCTCAAGGATAGTTTAAATGTTTTAAAATAATAAAATTTAAAACAAATTTAAAAAATGTGATTTCTGTTTTGGATTCCTCAAGGATAGTTTAAATGTTTTAAAATAATAAAATTTAAAAGAAATTTTAAAAAAGTAATTAGGATTTCTGTTTTGGATTCCTCAAGGATAGTTTAAATGTTTTAAAATAATAAAATTTAAAACTAATTTAAAAAAAGTGATTTCTGTTTTGGATTCTTCAAGGATAGTTTAAATGTTTTAAAATTATAAAATTTAAAAGAAATTTTAAAAAAGTAATTACGATTTCTGTTTTGGATTCCTCAATGATAGTTAAAATGTTTTAAAATAATAAAATTTAAAATAAATTTAAAAAAAGTGATTTCTGTTTTGGATTCCTCAAGAATAGTTTAAATGTTTTAAAATAATAAAATTTAAAAGAAATTTTAAAAAAGTAATTAGGATTTCTGTTTTGGATTCCTCAAGGATAGTTTAAATGTTTTAAAATAATAAAATTTAAAAGAAATTTTAAAAAAGTAATTAGGATTTCTGTTTTGCATTCCTCAACGATAGTTTAAATGTTTTAAAATAATAAAATTTAAAAGAAATTTTAAAAAAGTAATTACGATTTCTGTTTTGGATTCCTCAAGGATAATTTAAATGTTTTAAAATTATAAAATTTAAAAGAAAGCTTAAAAAAGTAATTAGGATTTCTGTTTTGCATTCCTGAAGGATAGTTTAAATGTTTTAAAATAATAAAATTTAAAAGAAATTTTAAAAAAGTAATTAGGATTTCTGTTTTGGATTCCTCAAGGATAGTTTAAATGTTTTAAAATAATAAAATTTAAAACAAATTTAAAAAAAGTGATTTCTGTTTTGGATTCCTCAAGGATAGTTTAAATGTTTTAAAAGTATAAAACTTAAATGAAATTTTAAAAAAGAAATTATGATTTCTGTTTTGAATTCTTCAAGCATAGTCTAAAAGTTTTAAAACAATAAAATTTAAAATAAAATTTAAAAAAGTAATTAGGATTTCTGTTTTGGACTCCTCAAGGATAGTTTAAATGTTTTAAAATTATAAAATTTTAAAGAAATATTAAAAAAGTAATTACGATTTCTGTTTTGGATTCCTCAAGGATAGTTTAAATGTTTTAAAATAATAAAATTTAAAAGAAATTTTAAAAAAGTAATTAGGATTTCTGTTTTGGATTCCTCAAGGATAGTTTAAATGTTTTAAAATAATAAAATTTAAAACAAATTTAAAAAATGTGATTTCTGTTTTGGATTCCTCAAGGATAGTTTAAATGTTTTAAAATAATAAAATTTAAAAGAAATTTTAAAAAAGTAATTAGGATTTCTGTTTTGGATTCCTCAAGGATAGTTTAAATGTTTTAAAATAATAAAATTTAAAACTAATTTAAAAAAAGTGATTTCTGTTTTGGATTCTTCAAGGATAGTTTAAATGTTTTAAAATTATAAAATTTAAAAGAAATTTTAAAAAAGTAATTACGATTTCTGTTTTGGATTCCTCAATGATAGTTAAAATGTTTTAAAATAATAAAATTTAAAATAAATTTAAAAAAAGTGATTTCTGTTTTGGATTCCTCAAGAATAGTTTAAATGTTTTAAAATAATAAAATTTAAAAGAAATTTTAAAAAAGTAATTAGGATTTCTGTTTTGGATTCCTCAAGGATAGTTTAAATGTTTTAAAATAATAAAATTTAAAAGAAATTTTAAAAAAGTAATTAGGATTTCTGTTTTGCATTCCTCAACGATAGTTTAAATGTTTTAAAATAATAAAATTTAAAAGAAATTTTAAAAAAGTAATTACGATTTCTGTTTTGGATTCCTCAAGGATAATTTAAATGTTTTAAAATTATAAAATTTAAAAGAAAGCTTAAAAAAGTAATTAGGATTTCTGTTTTGCATTCCTGAAGGATAGTTTAAATGTTTTAAAATAATAAAATTTAAAAGAAATTTTAAAAAAGTAATTACGATTTCTGTTTTGGATTCCTCAAGGATAGTTTAAATGTTTTAAAATAATAAAATTTAAAACAAATTTAAAAAAAGTGATTTCTGTTTTGGATTCCTCAAGAATAGTTTAAATGTTTTAAAATAATAAAATTTAAAAGAAATTTTAAAAAAGTAATTAGGATTTCTGTTTTGGATTCCTCAAGGATAGTTTAAATGTTTTAAAATAATAAAATTTAAAAGAAATTTTAAAAAAGTAATTAGGATTTCTGTTTTGGATTCCTCAAGGATAGTTTAAATGTTTTAAAATAATAAAATTTAAAAGAAATTTTAAAAAAGTAATTACGATTTCTGTTTTGGATTCCTCAAGGATAGTTTAAATGTTTTAAAATAATAAAATTTAAAAGAAATTTTAAAAAAGTAATTACGATTTCTGTTTTGGATTCCTCAATGATAGTTTAAATGTTTTAAAATAATAAAATTTAAAACAAATTTAAAAAAAGTGATTTCTGTTTTGGATTCCTCAAGGATAGTTTAAATGTTTTAAAATAATAAAATTTAAAAGAAATTTTAAAAAAGTAATTAGGATTTCTGTTTTGGATTCCTCAAGGATAGTTTAAATGTTTTAAAATAATAAAATTTAAAACAAATTTAAAAAAAGTGATTTCTGTTTTGGATTCCTCAAGGATAGTTTAAATGTTTTAAAAGTATAAAACTTAAATGAAATTTTAAAAAAGAAATTATGATTTCTGTTTTGAATTCTTCAAGCATAGTCTAAAAGTTTTAAAACAATAAAATTTAAAATAAAATTTAAAAAAGTAATTAGGATTTCTGTTTTGGATTCCTCAAGGATAGTTTAAATGTTTTAAAATTATAAAATTTAAAAGAAATTTTAAAAAAGTAATTACGATTTCTGTTTTGGATTCCTCAAGGATAGTTTAAATGTTTTAAAATAATAAAATTTAAAAGAAATTTTAAAAAAGTGATTTCTGTTTTGGATTCCTCAAGGATAGTTTAAATGTTTTAAAATAATAAAATTTAAAAGAAATTTTAAAAAAGTAATTAGGATTTCTGTTTTGGATTCCTCAAAGATAGTTTAAATGTTTTAAAATAATAAAATTTAAAAGAAATTTTAAAAAAGTAATTAGGATTTCTGTTTTGGATTCCTCGAGGATAGTTTAAATGTTTTAAAATAATAAAATTTAAAAGAAATTTTAAAAAAGTAATTACGATTTCTGTTTTGGATTCCTCAAGGATAGTTTAAATGTTTTAAAATAATAAAATTTAAAACAAATTTAAAAAAAGTAATTAGGATTTCTGTTTTGAATTCCTGAAGGATAGTTTAAATGTTTTAAAATAATAAAATTTAAAACAAATTTAAAAAAAGTGATTTCTGTTTTGGATTCCTCAAGGATAGTTTAAATGTTTTAAAATTATAAAATTTAAAAGAAATTTTAAAAAATTAATTACGATTTCTGTTTTGGATTCCTCAAGGATAGTTTAAATGTTTTAAAATAATAAAATTTAAAACAAATTTAAAAAAAGTGATTTCTGTTTTGGATTCCTCAAGGATAGTTTAAATGTTTTAAAATAATAAAATTTAAAAGAAATTTTAAAAAAGTAATTAGGATTTCTGTTTTGCATTCCTCAAGGATAGTTTAAATGTTTTAAAATAATAAAATTTAAAAGAAATTTTAAAAAAGTAATTAGGATTTCTGTTTTGGATTCCTCAAAGATAGTTTAAATGTTTTAAAATAATAAAATTTAAAAGAAATTTTAAAAAAGTAATTAGGATTTCTGTTTTGGATTCCTCGAGGATAGTTTAAATGTTTTAAAATAATAAAATTTAAAAGAAATTTTAAAAAAGTAATTATGATTTCTGTTTTGGATTCCTCAAGGATAGTTTAAATGTTTTAAAATAATAAAATTTAAAACAAATTTAAAAAAAGTAATTAGGATTTCTGTTTTGAATTCCTGAAGGATAGTTTAAATGTTTTAAAATAATAAAATTTAAAACAAATTTAAAAAAAGTGATTTCTGTTTTGGATTCCTCAAGGATAGTTTAAATGTTTTAAAATTATAAAATTTAAAAGAAATTTTAAGAAATTAATTACGATTTCTGTTTTGGATTCCTCAAGGATAGTTTAAATGTTTTAAAATAATAAAATTTAAAACAAATTTAAAAAAAGTGATTTCTGTTTTGGATTCCTCAAGGATAGTTTAAATGTTTTAAAATAATAAAATTTAAAAGAAATTTTAAAAAAGTAATTAGGATTTCTGTTTTGCATTCCTCAAGGATAGTTTAAATGTTTTAAAATAATAAAATTTAAAAGAAATTTTAAAAAAGTAATTAGGATTTCTGTTTTGGATTCCTCAAGGATAGTTTAAATGTTTTAAAATAATAAAATTTAAAAAAAATTTAAAAAAAGTGATTTCTGTTTTGGATTCTTCAAGGATAGTTTAAATGTTTTAAAATTATAAAATTTAAAAGAAATTTTAAAAAAGTAATTACGATTTCTGTTTTGGATTCCTCAATGATCGTTTAAATGTTTTAAAATAATAAAATTTAAAACAAATTTAAAAAAAGTGATTTCTGTTTTGGATTCCTCAAGAATAGTTTAAATGTTTTAAAATAATAAAATTTAAAAGAAATTTTAAAAAAGTAATTAGGATTTCTGTTTTGGATTCCTCAAGGATAGTTTAAATGTTTTAAAATTATAAAATTTAAAAGAAATTTTAAAAAAGTAATTACGATTTCTGTTTTGGATTCCTCAAGGATAGTTTAAATGTTTTAAAATTATAAAATTTAAAAGAAATTTTAAAAAAGAAATTACGATTTCTGTTTTGGATTCCTCAATGATAGTTTAAATGTTTTAAAATAATAAAATTTAAAACAAATTTAAAAAAAGTGATTTCTGTTTTGGATTCCTCAAGGATAGTTTAAATGTTTTAAAAGTATAAAACTTAAATGAAATTTTAAAAAAGAAATTATGATTTCTGTTTTGAATTCTTCAAGCATAGTCTAAAAGTTTTAAAACAATAAAATTTAAAATAAAATTTAAAAAAGTAATTAGGATTTCTGTTTTGGATTCCTCAAGGATAGTTTAAATGTTTTAAAATTATAAAATTTAAAAGAAATTTTAAAAAAGTAATTACGATTTCTGTTTTGGATTCCTCAAGGATAGTTTAAATGTTTTAAAATAATAAAATTTAAAAGAAATTTTAAAAAAGTAATTAGGATTTCTGTTTTGGATTCCTCAAGGATAGTTTAAATGTTTTAAAATAATAAAATTTAAAACAAATTTAAAAAATGTGATTTCTGTTTTGGATTCTTCAGGATAGTTTAAATGTTTTAAAATTATAAAATTTAAAAGAAATTTTAAAAAAGTAATTACGATTTCTGTTTTGGATTCCTCAAGGATAGTTTAAATGTTTTAAAATAATAAAATTTAAAACAAATTTAAAAAAAGTGATTTCTGTTTTGGATTTCTCAAGGATAGTTTAAATGTTTTAAAATAATAAAATTTAAAAGAAATTTTAAAAAAATAATTAGGATTTCTGTTTTGGATTCCTCAAGGATAGTTTAAATGTTTTAAAATAATAAAATTTAAAAGAAATTTTAAAAAAGTAATTAGGATTTCTGTTTTGAATTCCTTAAGGATAGTTTAAATGTTTTAAAATAATAAAATTTAAAACAAATTTAAAAAAAGTGATTTCTGTTTTGGATTCCTCAAGGATAGTTTACATGTTTTAAAATTATAAAATTTAAATGAAATTTTAAAAAAGTAATTACGATTTCTGTTTTGGATTCCTTAAGGATAGTTTAAATGTTTTAAAATAATAAAATTTAAAAGAAATTTTAAAAAAGTAATTAGGATTTCTGTTTTGGATTCCTCAAGGATAGTTTATATGTTTTAAAATAATAAAATTTAAAACAAATTTAAAAAAAGTGATTTCTGTTTTGGATTCTTCAAGGATAGTTTAAATGTTTTAAAATTATAAAATTTAAAAGAAATTTTAAAAAAGTAATTACGATTTCTGTTTTGGATTCCTCAATGATAGTTTAAATGTTTTAAAATAATAAAATTTAAAAGAAATTTTAAAAAAGTGATTTCTGTTTTGGATTCCTCAAGGATAGTTTAAATGTTTTAAAATAATAAAATTTAAAAGAAATTTTAAAAAAGTAATTAGGATTTCTGTTTTGGATTCCTCAAAGATAGTTTAAATGTTTTAAAATAATAAAATTTAAAAGAAATTTTAAAAAAGTAATTAGGATTTCTGTTTTGGATTCCTCGAGGATAGTTTAAATGTTTTAAAATAATAAAATTTAAAAGAAATTTTAAAAAAGTAATTACGATTTCTGTTTTGGATTCCTCAAGGATAGTTTAAATGTTTTAAAATAATAAAATTTAAAACAAATTTAAAAAAAGTAATTAGGATTTCTGTTTTGAATTCCTGAAGGATAGTTTAAATGTTTTAAAATAATAAAATTTAAAACAAATTTAAAAAAAGTGATTTCTGTTTTGGATTCCTCAAGGATAGTTTAAATGTTTTAAAATTATAAAATTTAAAAGAAATTTTAAAAAATTAATTACGATTTCTGTTTTGGATTCCTCAAGGATAGTTTAAATGTTTTAAAATAATAAAATTTAAAACAAATTTAAAAAAAGTGATTTCTGTTTTGGATTCCTCAAGGATAGTTTAAATGTTTTAAAATAATAAAATTTAAAAGAAATTTTAAAAAAGTAATTAGGATTTCTGTTTTGCATTCCTCAAGGATAGTTTAAATGTTTTAAAATAATAAAATTTAAAAGAAATTTTAAAAAAGTAATTAGGATTTCTGTTTTGGATTCCTCAAGGATAGTTTAAATGTTTTAAAATAATAAAATTTAAAAAAAATTTAAAAAAAGTGATTTCTGTTTTGGATTCTTCAAGGATAGTTTAAATGTTTTAAAATTATAAAATTTAAAAGAAATTTTAAAAAAGTAATTACGATTTCTGTTTTGGATTCCTCAATGATAGTTTAAATGTTTTAAAATAATAAAATTTAAAACAAATTTAAAAAAAGTGATTTCTGTTTTGGATTCCTCAAGAATAGTTTAAATGTTTTAAAATAATAAAATTTAAAACAAATTTAAAAAAAGTGATTTCTGTTTTGGATTCCTCAAGAATAGTTTAAATGTTTTAAAATTATAAAATTTAAAAGAAATTTTAAAAAAGTAATTACGATTTCTGTTTTGGATTCCTCAATGATAGTTTAAATGTTTTAAAATAATAAAATTTAAAACAAATTTAAAAAAAGTGATTTCTGTTTTGGATTCCTCAAGAATAGTTTAAATGTTTTAAAATAATAAAATTTAAAAGAAATTTTAAAAAAGTAATTAGGATTTCTGTTTTGCATTCCTCAAGGATAGTTTAAATGTTTTAAAATAATAAAATTTAAAAGAAATTTTAAAAAAGTAATTAGGATTTCTGTTTTGGATTCCTCAAGGATAGTTTAAATGTTTTAAAATAATAAAATTTAAAAAAAATTTAAAAAAAGTGATTTCTGTTTTGGATTCTTCAAGGATAGTTTAAATGTTTTAAAATTATAAAATTTAAAAGAAATTTTAAAAAAGTAATTACGATTTCTGTTTTGGATTCCTCAATGATCGTTTAAATGTTTTAAAATAATAAAATTTAAAACAAATTTAAAAAAAGTGATTTCTGTTTTGGATTCCTCAAGAATAGTTTAAATGTTTTAAAATAATAAAATTTAAAAGAAATTTTAAAAAAGTAATTAGGATTTCTGTTTTGGATTCCTCAAGGATAGTTTAAATGTTTTAAAATTATAAAATTTAAAAGAAATTTTAAAAAAGTAATTACGATTTCTGTTTTGGATTCCTCAAGGATAGTTTAAATGTTTTAAAATTATAAAATTTAAAAGAAATTTTAAAAAAGAAATTACGATTTCTGTTTTGGATTCCTCAATGATAGTTTAAATGTTTTAAAATAATAAAATTTAAAACAAATTTAAAAAAAGTGATTTCTGTTTTGGATTCCTCAAGGATAGTTTAAATGTTTTAAAAGTATAAAACTTAAATGAAATTTTAAAAAAGAAATTATGATTTCTGTTTTGAATTCTTCAAGCATAGTCTAAAAGTTTTAAAACAATAAAATTTAAAATAAAATTTAAAAAAGTAATTAGGATTTCTGTTTTGGATTCCTCAAGGATAGTTTAAATGTTTTAAAATTATAAAATTTAAAAGAAATTTTAAAAAAGTAATTACGATTTCTGTTTTGGATTCCTCAAGGATAGTTTAAATGTTTTAAAATAATAAAATTTAAAAGAAATTTTAAAAAAGTAATTAGGATTTCTGTTTTGGATTCCTCAAGGATAGTTTAAATGTTTTAAAATAATAAAATTTAAAACAAATTTAAAAAATGTGATTTCTGTTTTGGATTCTTCAGGATAGTTTAAATGTTTTAAAATTATAAAATTTAAAAGAAATTTTAAAAAAGTAATTACGATTTCTGTTTTGGATTCCTCAAGGATAGTTTAAATGTTTTAAAATAATAAAATTTAAAACAAATTTAAAAAAAGTGATTTCTGTTTTGGATTTCTCAAGGATAGTTTAAATGTTTTAAAATAATAAAATTTAAAAGAAATTTTAAAAAAATAATTAGGATTTCTGTTTTGGATTCCTCAAGGATAGTTTAAATGTTTTAAAATAATAAAATTTAAAAGAAATTTTAAAAAAGTAATTAGGATTTCTGTTTTGAATTCCTTAAGGATAGTTTAAATGTTTTAAAATAATAAAATTTAAAACAAATTTAAAAAAAGTGATTTCTGTTTTGGATTCCTCAAGGATAGTTTACATGTTTTAAAATTATAAAATTTAAATGAAATTTTAAAAAAGTAATTACGATTTCTGTTTTGGATTCCTTAAGGATAGTTTAAATGTTTTAAAATAATAAAATTTAAAAGAAATTTTAAAAAAGTAATTAGGATTTCTGTTTTGGATTCCTCAAGGATAGTTTATATGTTTTAAAATAATAAAATTTAAAACAAATTTAAAAAAAGTGATTTCTGTTTTGGATTCTTCAAGGATAGTTTAAATGTTTTAAAATTATAAAATTTAAAAGAAATTTTAAAAAAGTAATTACGATTTCTGTTTTGGATTCCTCAATGATAGTTTAAATGTTTTAAAATAATAAAATTTAAAAGAAATTTTAAAAAAGTGATTTCTGTTTTGGATTCCTCAAGGATAGTTTAAATGTTTTAAAATAATAAAATTTAAAAGAAATTTTAAAAAAGTAATTAGGATTTCTGTTTTGGATTCCTCAAAGATAGTTTAAATGTTTTAAAATAATAAAATTTAAAAGAAATTTTAAAAAAGTAATTAGGATTTCTGTTTTGGATTCCTCGAGGATAGTTTAAATGTTTTAAAATAATAAAATTTAAAAGAAATTTTAAAAAAGTAATTACGATTTCTGTTTTGGATTCCTCAAGGATAGTTTAAATGTTTTAAAATAATAAAATTTAAAACAAATTTAAAAAAAGTAATTAGGATTTCTGTTTTGAATTCCTGAAGGATAGTTTAAATGTTTTAAAATAATAAAATTTAAAACAAATTTAAAAAAAGTGATTTCTGTTTTGGATTCCTCAAGGATAGTTTAAATGTTTTAAAATTATAAAATTTAAAAGAAATTTTAAAAAATTAATTACGATTTCTGTTTTGGATTCCTCAAGGATAGTTTAAATGTTTTAAAATAATAAAATTTAAAACAAATTTAAAAAAAGTGATTTCTGTTTTGGATTCCTCAAGGATAGTTTAAATGTTTTAAAATAATAAAATTTAAAAGAAATTTTAAAAAAGTAATTAGGATTTCTGTTTTGCATTCCTCAAGGATAGTTTAAATGTTTTAAAATAATAAAATTTAAAAGAAATTTTAAAAAAGTAATTAGGATTTCTGTTTTGGATTCCTCAAGGATAGTTTAAATGTTTTAAAATAATAAAATTTAAAAAAAATTTAAAAAAAGTGATTTCTGTTTTGGATTCTTCAAGGATAGTTTAAATGTTTTAAAATTATAAAATTTAAAAGAAATTTTAAAAAAGTAATTACGATTTCTGTTTTGGATTCCTCAATGATAGTTTAAATGTTTTAAAATAATAAAATTTAAAACAAATTTAAAAAAAGTGATTTCTGTTTTGGATTCCTCAAGAATAGTTTAAATGTTTTAAAATAATAAAATTTAAAACAAATTTAAAAAAAGTGATTTCTGTTTTGGATTCCTCAAGAATAGTTTAAATGTTTTAAAATTATAAAATTTAAAAGAAATTTTAAAAAAGTAATTACGATTTCTGTTTTGGATTCCTCAATGATAGTTTAAATGTTTTAAAATAATAAAATTTAAAACAAATTTAAAAAAAGTGATTTCTGTTTTGGATTCCTCAAGAATAGTTTAAATGTTTTAAAATAATAAAATTTAAAAGAAATTTTAAAAAAGTAATTAGGATTTCTGTTTTGCATTCCTCAAGGATAGTTTAAATGTTTTAAAATAATAAAATTTAAAAGAAATTTTAAAAAAGTAATTAGGATTTCTGTTTTGGATTCCTCAAGGATAGTTTAAATGTTTTAAAATAATAAAATTTAAAACAAATTTAAAAAAAGTGATTTCTGTTTTGGATTCCTCAAGGATAGTTTACATGTTTTAAAATTATAAAATTTAAATGAAATTTTAAAAAAGTAATTACGATTTCTGTTTTGGATTCCTTAAGGATAGTTTAAATGTTTTAAAATAATAAAATTTAAAAGAAATTTTAAAAA
Source organism: Populus nigra (assembly GCF_951802175.1). NCBI lineage: Eukaryota > Viridiplantae > Streptophyta > Magnoliopsida > Malpighiales > Salicaceae > Populus > Populus nigra. The sequence continues at coordinate 28,497,916 of NC_084853.1, forward strand.
AGTAATTAGGATTTCTGTTTTGGATTCCTCAAGGATAGTTTATATGTTTTAAAATAATAAAATTTAAAACAAATTTAAAAAAAGTGATTTCTGTTTTGGATTCTTCAAGGATAGTTTAAATGTTTTAAAATTATAAAATTTAAAAGAAATTTTAAAAAAGTAATTACGATTTCTGTTTTGGATTCCTCAATGATAGTTTAAATGTTTTAAAATAATAAAATTTAAAAGAAATTTTAAAAAAGTGATTTCTGTTTTGGATTCCTCAAGGATAGTTTAAATGTTTTAAAATAATAAAATTTAAAAGAAATTTTAAAAAAGTAATTAGGATTTCTGTTTTGGATTCCTCAAAGATAGTTTAAATGTTTTAAAATAATAAAATTTAAAAGAAATTTTAAAAAAGTAATTAGGATTTCTGTTTTGGATTCCTCGAGGATAGTTTAAATGTTTTAAAATAATAAAATTTAAAAGAAATTTTAAAAAAGTAATTACGATTTCTGTTTTGGATTCCTCAAGGATAGTTTAAATGTTTTAAAATAATAAAATTTAAAACAAATTTAAAAAAAGTAATTAGGATTTCTGTTTTGAATTCCTGAAGGATAGTTTAAATGTTTTAAAATAATAAAATTTAAAACAAATTTAAAAAAAGTGATTTCTGTTTTGGATTCCTCAAGGATAGTTTAAATGTTTTAAAATTATAAAATTTAAAAGAAATTTTAAAAAATTAATTACGATTTCTGTTTTGGATTCCTCAAGGATAGTTTAAATGTTTTAAAATAATAAAATTTAAAACAAATTTAAAAAAAGTGATTTCTGTTTTGGATTCCTCAAGGATAGTTTAAATGTTTTAAAATAATAAAATTTAAAAGAAATTTTAAAAAAGTAATTAGGATTTCTGTTTTGCATTCCTTAAGGATAGTTTAAATGTTTTAAAATAATAAAATTTAAAAGAAATTTTAAAAAAGTAATTAGGATTTCTGTTTTGGATTCCTCAAAGATAGTTTAAATGTTTTAAAATAATAAAATTTAAAAGAAATTTTAAAAAAGTAATTAGGATTTCTGTTTTGGATTCCTCGAGGATAGTTTAAATGTTTTAAAATAATAAAATTTAAAAGAAATTTTAAAAAAGTAATTATGATTTCTGTTTTGGATTCCTCAAGGATAGTTTAAATGTTTTAAAATAATAAAATTTAAAACAAATTTAAAAAAAGTAATTAGGATTTCTGTTTTGAATTCCTGAAGGATAGTTTAAATGTTTTAAAATAATAAAATTTAAAACAAATTTAAAAAAAGTGATTTCTATTTTGGATTCCTCAAGGATAGTTTAAATGTTTTAAAATTATAAAATTTAAAAGAAATTTTAAGAAATTAATTACGATTTCTGTTTTGGATTCCTCAAGGATAGTTTAAATGTTTTAAAATAATAAAATTTAAAACAAATTTAAAAAAAGTGATTTCTGTTTTGGATTCCTCAAGGATAGTTTAAATGTTTTAAAATAATAAAATTTAAAAGAAATTTTAAAAAAGTAATTAGGATTTCTGTTTTGCATTCCTCAAGGATAGTTTAAATGTTTTAAAATAATAAAATTTAAAAGAAATTTTAAAAAAGTAATTAGGATTTCTGTTTTGGATTCCTCAAGGATAGTTTAAATGTTTTAAAATAATAAAATTTAAAAAAAATTTAAAAAAAGTGATTTCTGTTTTGGATTCTTCAAGGATAGTTTAAATGTTTTAAAATTATAAAATTTAAAAGAAATTTTAAAAAAGTAATTACGATTTCTGTTTTGGATTCCTCAATGATCGTTTAAATGTTTTAAAATAATAAAATTTAAAACAAATTTAAAAAAAGTGATTTCTGTTTTGGATTCCTCAAGAATAGTTTAAATGTTTTAAAATAATAAAATTTAAAAGAAATTTTAAAAAAGTAATTAGGATTTCTGTTTTGGATTCCTCAAGGATAGTTTAAATGTTTTAAAATTATAAAATTTAAAAGAAATTTTAAAAAAGTAATTACGATTTCTGTTTTGGATTCCTCAAGGATAGTTTAAATGTTTTAAAATTATAAAATTTAAAAGAAATTTTAAAAAAGAAATTACGATTTCTGTTTTGGATTCCTCAATGATAGTTTAAATGTTTTAAAATAATAAAATTTAAAACAAATTTAAAAAAAGTGATTTCTGTTTTGGATTCCTCAAGGATAGTTTAAATGTTTTAAAAGTATAAAACTTAAATGAAATTTTAAAAAAGAAATTATGATTTCTGTTTTGAATTCTTCAAGCATAGTCTAAAAGTTTTAAAACAATAAAATTTAAAATAAAATTTAAAAAAGTAATTAGGATTTCTGTTTTGGATTCCTCAAGGATAGTTTAAATGTTTTAAAATTATAAAATTTAAAAGAAATTTTAAAAAAGTAATTACGATTTCTGTTTTGGATTCCTCAAGGATAGTTTAAATGTTTTAAAATAATAAAATTTAAAAGAAATTTTAAAAAAGTAATTAGGATTTCTGTTTTGGATTCCTCAAGGATAGTTTAAATGTTTTAAAATAATAAAATTTAAAACAAATTTAAAAAATGTGATTTCTGTTTTGGATTCTTCAGGATAGTTTAAATGTTTTAAAATTATAAAATTTAAAAGAAATTTTAAAAAAGTAATTACGATTTCTGTTTTGGATTCCTCAAGGATAGTTTAAATGTTTTAAAATAATAAAATTTAAAACAAATTTAAAAAAAGTGATTTCTGTTTTGGATTTCTCAAGGATAGTTTAAATGTTTTAAAATAATAAAATTTAAAAGAAATTTTAAAAAAATAATTAGGATTTCTGTTTTGGATTCCTCAAGGATAGTTTAAATGTTTTAAAATAATAAAATTTAAAAGAAATTTTAAAAAAGTAATTAGGATTTCTGTTTTGAATTCCTTAAGGATAGTTTAAATGTTTTAAAATAATAAAATTTAAAACAAATTTAAAAAAAGTGATTTCTGTTTTGGATTCCTCAAGGATAGTTTACATGTTTTAAAATTATAAAATTTAAATGAAATTTTAAAAAAGTAATTACGATTTCTGTTTTGGATTCCTTAAGGATAGTTTAAATGTTTTAAAATAATAAAATTTAAAAGAAATTTTAAAAAAGTAATTAGGATTTCTGTTTTGGATTCCTCAAGGATAGTTTATATGTTTTAAAATAATAAAATTTAAAACAAATTTAAAAAAAGTGATTTCTGTTTTGGATTCTTCAAGGATAGTTTAAATGTTTTAAAATTATAAAATTTAAAAGAAATTTTAAAAAAGTAATTACGATTTCTGTTTTGGATTCCTCAATGATAGTTTAAATGTTTTAAAATAATAAAATTTAAAAGAAATTTTAAAAAAGTGATTTCTGTTTTGGATTCCTCAAGGATAGTTTAAATGTTTTAAAATAATAAAATTTAAAAGAAATTTTAAAAAAGTAATTAGGATTTCTGTTTTGGATTCCTCAAAGATAGTTTAAATGTTTTAAAATAATAAAATTTAAAAGAAATTTTAAAAAAGTAATTAGGATTTCTGTTTTGGATTCCTCGAGGATAGTTTAAATGTTTTAAAATAATAAAATTTAAAAGAAATTTTAAAAAAGTAATTACGATTTCTGTTTTGGATTCCTCAAGGATAGTTTAAATGTTTTAAAATAATAAAATTTAAAACAAATTTAAAAAAAGTAATTAGGATTTCTGTTTTGAATTCCTGAAGGATAGTTTAAATGTTTTAAAATAATAAAATTTAAAACAAATTTAAAAAAAGTGATTTCTGTTTTGGATTCCTCAAGGATAGTTTAAATGTTTTAAAATTATAAAATTTAAAAGAAATTTTAAAAAATTAATTACGATTTCTGTTTTGGATTCCTCAAGGATAGTTTAAATGTTTTAAAATAATAAAATTTAAAACAAATTTAAAAAAAGTGATTTCTGTTTTGGATTCCTCAAGGATAGTTTAAATGTTTTAAAATAATAAAATTTAAAAGAAATTTTAAAAAAGTAATTAGGATTTCTGTTTTGCATTCCTCAAGGATAGTTTAAATGTTTTAAAATAATAAAATTTAAAAGAAATTTTAAAAAAGTAATTAGGATTTCTGTTTTGGATTCCTCAAGGATAGTTTAAATGTTTTAAAATAATAAAATTTAAAAAAAATTTAAAAAAAGTGATTTCTGTTTTGGATTCTTCAAGGATAGTTTAAATGTTTTAAAATTATAAAATTTAAAAGAAATTTTAAAAAAGTAATTACGATTTCTGTTTTGGATTCCTCAATGATAGTTTAAATGTTTTAAAATAATAAAATTTAAAACAAATTTAAAAAAAGTGATTTCTGTTTTGGATTCCTCAAGAATAGTTTAAATGTTTTAAAATAATAAAATTTAAAACAAATTTAAAAAAAGTGATTTCTGTTTTGGATTCCTCAAGAATAGTTTAAATGTTTTAAAATTATAAAATTTAAAAGAAATTTTAAAAAAGTAATTACGATTTCTGTTTTGGATTCCTCAATGATAGTTTAAATGTTTTAAAATAATAAAATTTAAAACAAATTTAAAAAAAGTGATTTCTGTTTTGGATTCCTCAAGAATAGTTTAAATGTTTTAAAATAATAAAATTTAAAAGAAATTTTAAAAAAGTAATTAGGATTTCTGTTTTGCATTCCTCAAGGATAGTTTAAATGTTTTAAAATAATAAAATTTAAAAGAAATTTTAAAAAAGTAATTAGGATTTCTGTTTTGGATTCCTCAAGGATAGTTTAAATGTTTTAAAATAATAAAATTTAAAAAAAATTTAAAAAAAGTGATTTCTGTTTTGGATTCTTCAAGGATAGTTTAAATGTTTTAAAATTATAAAATTTAAAAGAAATTTTAAAAAAGTAATTACGATTTCTGTTTTGGATTCCTCAATGATCGTTTAAATGTTTTAAAATAATAAAATTTAAAAGAAATTTTAAAAAAGTAATTAGGATTTCTGTTTTGGATTCCTCAATGATAGTTTAAATGTTTTAAAATAATAAAATTTAAAACAAATTTAAAAAAAGTGATTTCTGTTTTGGATTCCTCAAGGATAGTTTAAATGTTTTAAAAGTATAAAACTTAAATGAAATTTTAAAAAAGAAATTATGATTTCTGTTTTGAATTCTTCAAGCATAGTCTAAAAGTTTTAAAACAATAAAATTTAAAATAAAATTTAAAAAAGTAATTAGGATTTCTGTTTTGGATTCCTCAAGGATAGTTTAAATGTTTTAAAATTATAAAATTTAAAAGAAATTTTAAAAAAGTAATTACGATTTCTGTTTTGGATTCCTCAAGGATAGTTTAAATGTTTTGAAATAATAAAATTTAAAAAAAATTTAAAAAAAGTGATTTCTGTTTTGGATTCTTCAAGGATAGTTTAAATGTTTTAAAATTATAAAATTTAAAAGAAATTTTAAAAAAGTAATTACGATTTCTGTTTTGGATTCCTCAATGATAGTTTAAATGTTTTAAAATAATAAAATTTAAAACAAATTTAAAAAAAGTGATTTCTGTTTTGGATTCTTCAAGGATAGTTTAAATGTTTTAAAATTATAAAATTTAAAAGAAATTTTAAAAAAGTAATTACGATTTCTGTTTTGGATTCCTCAATGATAGTTTAAATGTTTTAAAATAATAAAATTTAAAAGAAATTTTAAAAAAGTGATTTCTGTTTTGGATTCCTCAAGGATAGTTTAAATGTTTTAAAATAATAAAATTTAAAAGAAATTTTAAAAAAGTAATTAGGATTTCTGTTTTGGATTCCTCAAAGATAGTTTAAATGTTTTAAAATAATAAAATTTAAAAGAAATTTTAAAAAAGTAATTAGGATTTCTGTTTTGGATTCCTCGAGGATAGTTTAAATGTTTTAAAATAATAAAATTTAAAAGAAATTTTAAAAAAGTAATTACGATTTCTGTTTTGGATTCCTCAAGGATAGTTTAAATGTTTTAAAATAATAAAATTTAAAACAAATTTAAAAAAAGTAATTAGGATTTCTGTTTTGAATTCCTGAAGGATAGTTTAAATGTTTTAAAATAATAAAATTTAAAACAAATTTAAAAAAAGTGATTTCTGTTTTGGATTCCTCAAGGATAGTTTAAATGTTTTAAAATAATAAAATTTAAAAGAAATTTTAAAAAAGTAATTAGGATTTCTGTTTTGAATTCCTTAAGGATAGTTTAAATGTTTTAAAATAATAAAATTTAAAACAAATTTAAAAAAAGTGATTTCTGTTTTGGATTCCTCAAGGATAGTTTACATGTTTTAAAATTATAAAATTTAAATGAAATTTTAAAAAAGTAATTACGATTTCTGTTTTGGATTCCTTAAGGATAGTTTAAATGTTTTAAAATAATAAAATTTAAAAGAAATTTTAAAAAAGTAATTAGGATTTCTGTTTTGGATTCCTCAAGGATAGTTTATATGTTTTAAAATAATAAAATTTAAAACAAATTTAAAAAAAGTGATTTCTGTTTTGGATTCTTCAAGGATAGTTTAAATGTTTTAAAATTATAAAATTTAAAAGAAATTTTAAAAAAGTAATTACGATTTCTGTTTTGGATTCCTCAATGATAGTTTAAATGTTTTAAAATAATAAAATTTAAAAGAAATTTTAAAAAAGTGATTTCTGTTTTGGATTCCTCAAGGATAGTTTAAATGTTTTAAAATAATAAAATTTAAAAGAAATTTTAAAAAAGTAATTAGGATTTCTGTTTTGGATTCCTCAAAGATAGTTTAAATGTTTTAAAATAATAAAATTTAAAAGAAATTTTAAAAAAGTAATTAGGATTTCTGTTTTGGATTCCTCGAGGATAGTTTAAATGTTTTAAAATAATAAAATTTAAAAGAAATTTTAAAAAAGTAATTACGATTTCTGTTTTGGATTCCTCAAGGATAGTTTAAATGTTTTAAAATAATAAAATTTAAAACAAATTTAAAAAAAGTAATTAGGATTTCTGTTTTGAATTCCTGAAGGATAGTTTAAATGTTTTAAAATAATAAAATTTAAAACAAATTTAAAAAAAGTGATTTCTGTTTTGGATTCCTCAAGGATAGTTTAAATGTTTTAAAATTATAAAATTTAAAAGAAATTTTAAAAAATTAATTACGATTTCTGTTTTGGATTCCTCAAGGATAGTTTAAATGTTTTAAAATAATAAAATTTAAAACAAATTTAAAAAAAGTGATTTCTGTTTTGGATTCCTCAAGGATAGTTTAAATGTTTTAAAATAATAAAATTTAAAAGAAATTTTAAAAAAGTAATTAGGATTTCTGTTTTGCATTCCTCAAGGATAGTTTAAATGTTTTAAAATAATAAAATTTAAAAGAAATTTTAAAAAAGTAATTAGGATTTCTGTTTTGGATTCCTCAAGGATAGTTTAAATGTTTTAAAATAATAAAATTTAAAAAAATTTTAAAAAAAGTGATTTCTGTTTTGGATTCTTCAAGGATAGTTTAAATGTTTTAAAATTATAAAATTTAAAAGAAATTTTAAAAAAGTAATTACGATTTCTGTTTTGGATTCCTCAATGATAGTTTAAATGTTTTAAAATAATAAAATTTAAAACAAATTTAAAAAAAGTGATTTCTGTTTTGGATTCCTCAAGAATAGTTTAAATGTTTTAAAATAATAAAATTTAAAAGAAATTTTAAAAAAGTAATTAGGATTTCTGTTTTGGATTCCTCAAAGATAGTTTAAATGTTTTAAAATAATAAAATTTAAAAGAAATTTTAAAAAAGTAATTAGGATTTCTGTTTTGGATTCCTCAAGGATAGTTTAAATGTTTTAAAATAATAAAATTTAAAAGAAATTTTATAAAAGTAATTACGATTTCTGTTTTGGATTCCTCAAGGATAGTTTAAATGTTTTAAAATAATAAAATTTAAAACAAATTTAAAAAAAGTGATTTCTGTTTTGGATTCCTCAAGGATAGTTTAAATGTTTTAAAATAATAAAATTCAAAAGAAATTTTAAAAAAGTAATTAGGATTTCTGTTTTGGATTCCTCAAGGATAGTTTAAATGTTTTAAAATAATAAAATTTAAAAGAAATTTTAAAAAAGTAATTAGGATTTCTGTTTTGGATTCCTCAAGGATAGTTTAAATGTTTTAAAATAATAAAATTTAAAAGAAATTTTAAAAAAGTAATTAGGATTTCTGTTTTGGATTCCTCAAGGATAGTTTAAATGTTTTAAAATAATAAAATTTAAAACAAATTTAAAAAAAGTGATTTCTGTTTTGGATTCTTCAAGGATAGTTTAAATGTTTTAAAATTATAAAATTTAAAAGAAATTTTAAAAAAGTAATTACGATTTCTGTTTTGGATTCCTCAATGATAGTTTAAATGTTTTAAAATAATAAAATTTAAAACAAATTTAAAAAAAGTGATTTCTGTTTTGGATTCCTCAAGAATAGTTTAAATGTTTTAAAATAATAAAATTTAAAAGAAATTTTAAAAAAGTAATTAGGATTTCTGTTTTGGATTCCTCAAGGATAGTTTAAATGTTTTAAAATAATAAAATTTAAAACAAATTTAAAAAAAGTGATTTCTGTTTTGGATTCTTCAAGGATAGTTTAAATGTTTTAAAATTATAAAATTTAAAAGAAATTTTAAAAAAGTAATTACGATTTCTGTTTTGGATTCCTCAATGATAGTTTAAATGTTTTAAAATAATAAAATTTAAAACAAATTTAAAAAAAGTGATTTCTGTTTTGGATTCCTCAAGAATAGTTTAAATGTTTTAATATAATAAAATTTAAAAGAAATTTTAAAAAAGTAATTAGGATTTCTGTTTTGGATTCCTCAAAGATAGTTTAAATGTTTTAAAATAATAAAATTTAAAAGAAATTTTAAAAAAGTAATTAGGATTTCTGTTTTGGATTCCTCAAGGATAGTTTAAATGTTTTAAAATAATAAAATTTAAAAGATATTTTATAAAAGTAATTACGATTTCTGTTTTGGATTCCTCAAGGATAGTTTAAATGTTTTAAAATAATAAAATTTAAAACAAATTTAAAAAAAGTGATTTCTGTTTTGGATTCCTCAATGATAGTTTAAATGTTTTAAAATAATAAAATTTAAAAGAAATTTTAAAAAAGTAATTAGGTTTTCTGTTTTGGATTCCTCAAGGATAGTTTAAATGTTTTAAAATAATAAAATTTAAAAGAAATTTTAAAAAAGTAATTAGGATTTCTGTTTTGGATTCCTCAAGGATAGTTTAAATGTTTTAAAATAATAAAATTTAAAACAAATTTAAAAAAAGTGATTTCTGTTTTGGATTCCTCAAGGATAGTTTAAATGTTTTAAAATAATAAAATTTAAAACAAATTTAAAAAAAGTGATTTCTGTTTTGGATTCCTCAAGCATAGTTTAAATGTTTTAAAATAATAAAATTTAAAAGAAATTTAAGGATAGTTTAAATGTTTTAAAATAATAAAATTTAAAACAAATTTAAAAAAAGTGATTTCTGTTTTGGATTCCTCAAGGATAGTTTAAATGTTTTAAAATAATAAAATTTAAAAGAAATTTTAAAAAAGTAATTAGGATTTCTGTTTTGGATTCCTCAAGGATAGTTTAAATGTTTTAAAATAATAAAATTTAAAACAAATTTAAAAAAAGTGATTTCTGTTTTGGATTCTTCAAGGATAGTTTAAATGTTTTAAAATTATAAAATTTAAAACAAATTTAAAAAAAGTGATTTCTGTTTTGGATTCCTCAAGAATAGTTTAAATGTTTTAAAATAATAAAATTTAAAAGAAATTTTAAAAAAGTAATTAGGATTTCTGTTTTGGATTCCTCAAAGATAGTTTAAATGTTTTAAAATAATAAAATTTAAAAGAAATTTTAAAAAAGTAATTAGGATTTCTGTTTTGGATTCCTCAAGGATAGTTTAAATGTTTTAAAATAATAAAATTTAAAACAAATTTAAAAAAAGTGATTTCTGTTTTGGATTCCTCAAGGATAGTTTAAATGTTTTAAAATAATAAAATTTAAAAGAAATTTTAAAAAAGTAATTAGGATTTCTGTTTTGGATTCCTCAAGGATAGTTTAAATGTTTTAAAATAATAAAATTTAAAAGAAATTTTAAAAAAGTAATTAGGATTTCTGTTTTGGATTCCTCAAGGATAGTTTAAATGTTTTAAAATAATAAAATTTAAAACAAATTTAAAAAAAGTGATTTCTGTTTTGGATTCCTCAAGGATAGTTTAAATGTTTTAAAATAATAAAATTTAAAACAAATTTAAAAAAAGTGATTTCTGTTTTGGATTCCTCAAGCATAGTTTAAATGTTTTAAAATAATAAAATTTAAAAGAAATTTAAGGATAGTTTAAATGTTTTAAAATAATAAAATTTAAAACAAATTTAAAAAAAGTGATTTCTGTTTTGGATTCCTCAAGGATAGTTTAAATGTTTTAAAATAATAAAATTTAAAAGAAATTTTAAAAAAGTAATTAGGATTTCTGTTTTGGATTCCTCAAGGATAGTTTAAATGTTTTAAAATAATAAAATTTAAAACAAATTTAAAAAAAGTGATTTCTGTTTTGGATTCCTCAAGGATAGTTTAAATGTTTTAAAATAATAAAATTCAAAAGAAATTTTAAAAAAGTAATTAGGATTTCTGTTTTGGATTCCTCAAGGATAGTTTAAATGTTTTAAAATAATAAAATTTAAAACAAATTTAAAAAAAGTGATTTCTGTTTTGGATTCCTCAAGGATAGGTTAAATATTTTAAATGTATAAAACTTAAATGAAATTTAAAAAAAGAAATTATGATTTCTGTTTTGAATTCTTCAAGCATAGTCTAAAAGTTTTAAAACAATAAAATTTAAAATAAATTTTAAAAAAGTAATTAGGATTTCTGTTTTGGATTCCTCAAGGATATGTTAAATATTTTAAAAGTATAAAACTTAAATGAAATTTAAAAAAAGAAATTATGATTTCTGTTTTGAATTCTTCAAGCATAGTCTAAAAGTTTTAAAACAATAAAATTTAAAATAAATTTTAAAAAAGTAATTAGGATTTCTGTTTTGGATTCCTCAAGGATAGTTTAAATGTTTTAAAATTATAAAATTTAAAAGAAATTTTAAAAAAGTAATTACGATTTCTGTTTTGGATTTCTCAAGGATAGTTTAAATGTTTTAAAATAATAAAATTTAAAAAAAATTTTAAAAAAGTAATTAGGATTTCTGTTTTGGATTCCTCAAGGATAGTTTAAATATTTTAAAATAATAAAATTTAAAACAAATTTAAAAAAAGTGATTTCTGTTTTGGATTCTTCAAGGATAGTTTAAATGTTTTAAAATTATAAAATTTAAAAGAAATTTTAAAAAAGTAATTACGATTTCTGTTTTGGATTCCTCAATGATAGTTTAAATGTTTTAAAATAATAAAATTTAAAAGAAATTTTAAAAAAGTAATTAGGATTTCTGTTTTGGATTCCTCAAGGATAGTTTAAATGTTTTAAAATAATAAAATTTAAAAGAAATTTTAAAAAAGTAATTAGGATTTCTGTTTTGCATTCCTCAAGGATAGTTTAAATGTTTTAAAATAATAAAATTTAAAAGAAATTTTAAAAAAGTAATTACGATTTCTGTTTTGGATTCCTCAAGGATAGTTTAAATGTTTTAAAATAATAAAATTTAAAACAAATTTAAAAAAAGTGATTTCTGTTTTGAATTCTTCAAGGATAGTTTAAATGTTTTAAAATTATAAAATTTAAAAGAAATTTTAAAAAAGTAATTACGATTTCTGTTTTGGATTCCTCAATGATAGTTTAAATGTTTTAAAATAATAAAATTTAAAACAAATTTAAAAAAAGTGATTTCTGTTTTGGATTCCTAAAGAATAGTTTAAATGTTTTAAAATAATAAAATTTAGAAGAAATTATAAAAAAGTAATTAGGATTTCTGTTTTGGATTCCTCAAGGATAGTTTAAATGTTTTAAAATAATAAAATTTAAAAGAAATTTTAAAAAAGTAATTAGGATTTCTGTTTTCGATTCCTCAAGGATAGTTTAAATGTTTTAAAATTATAAAATTTAAAAGAAATTTTAAAAAAGTAATTAGGATTTCTGTTTTGGATTCCTCAAGGATAGTTTAAATGTTTTAAAATTATAAAATTTAAAAGAAATTTTAAAAAATTAATTACGATTTCTGTTTTGGATTCCTCAAGGATAGTTTAAATGTTTTAAAATAATAAAATTTAAAAGAAATTTTAAAAAAGTAATTAGGATTTCTGTTTTGAATTCCTTAAGGATAGTTTAAATGTTTTAAAATAATAAAATTTAAAACAAATTTAAAAAAAGTGATTTCTGTTTTGGATTCCTCAATGATAGTTTAAATGTTTTAAAATTATAAAATTTAAAAGAAATTTTAAAAAAGTAATTACGATTTCTGTTTTGGATTCCTCAAGGATAGTTTAAATGTTTTAAAATAATAAAATTTAAAAGAAATTTTAAAAAAGTAATTACGATTTCTGTTTTGGATTCCTCAATGATAGTTTAAATGTTTTAAAATAATAAAATTTAAAACAAATTTAAAAAAGTGATTTTTGTTTTGGATTCCTCAAGAATAGTTTAAATGTTTTAAAATAATAAAATTTAAAAGAAATTTTAAAAAAGTAATTAGGATTTCTGTTTTGGATTCCTCAAGGATAGTTTAAATGTTTTAAAATAATAAAATTTAAAACAAATTTAAAAAAAGTGATTTCTGTTTTGGATTCTTCAAGGATAGTTTAAATGTTTTAAAATTATAAAATTTAAAAGAAATTTTAAAAAAGTAATTACGATTTCTGTTTTGGATTCCTCAATGATAGTTTAAATGTTTTAAAATAATAAAATTTAAAACAAATTTAAAAAAAGTGATTTCTGTTTTGGATTCCTCAAGGATAGTTTAAATGTTTTAAAATAATAAAATTTAAAACAAATTTAAAAAAAGTGATTTCTGTTTTGGATTCCTCAAGGATAGTTTAAATGTTTTAAAATAATAAAATTTAAAACAAATTTAAAAAAAGTAATTAGGATTTCTGTTTTGGATTCCTCAAGGATAGTTTAAATGTTTTAAAATAATAAAATTTAAAACAAATTTAAAAAAAGTGATTTCTGTTTTGGATTCCTCAAGGATAGTTTAAATGTTTTAAAATAATAAAATTTAAAACAAATTTAAAAAAAGTGATTTCTGTTTTGGATTACTCAAGCATAGTTTAAATGTTTTAAAATAATAAAATTTAAAAGAAATTTTAAAAAAGTAATTAGGATTTCTGTTTTGAATTCCTTAAGGATAGTTTAAATGTTTTAAAATTATAAAATTTAAAAGAAATTTCAAAAAAGTGATTTCTGTTTTGGATTCCTCAAGAATAGTTTAAATGTTTTAAAATAATAAAATTTAAAAGAAATTTTAAAAAAGTAATTAGGATTTCTGTTTTGGATTCCTCAAGGATAGTTTAAATGTTTTAAAATAATAAAATTTAAAACAAATTTAAAAAAAGTGATTTCAGTTTTGGATTCCTCAAGGATAGTTTAAATGTTTTAAAATAATAAAATTTAAAACAAATTTAAAAAAAGTGATTTCTGTTTTGGATTACTCAAGCATAGTTTAAATGTTTTAAAATAATAAAATTTAAAAGAAATTTTAAAAAAGTAATTAGGATTTCTGTTTTGGATTCCTCAAGGATAGTTTAAATGTTTTAAAATAATAAAATTTAAAACAAATTTAAAAAAAGTGATTTCTGTTTTGGATTCCTCAAGGATAGTTTAAATGTTTTAAAATTATAAAATTTAAAAGAAATTTCAAAAAAAGTAATTAGGATTTCTGTTTTGGATTCCTCAAGGATAGTTTAAATGTTTTAAAATAATAAAATTTAAAAGAAATTTTAAAAAAGTAATTAGGATTTCTGTTTTGAATTCCTTAAGGATAGTTTAAATGTTTTAAAATAATAAAATTTAAAACAAATTTAAAAAAAGTGATTTCTGTTTTGGATTCCTCAAGGATAGTTTAAATGTTTTAAAATTATAAAATTTAAAAGAAATTTTAAAAAATTAATTACGATTTCTGTTTTGGATTCCTCAAGGATAGTTTAAATGTTTTAAAATAATAAAATTTAAAAGAAATTTTAAAAAAGTAATTAGGATTTCTGTTTTGGATTCCTCAAGGATAGTTTAAATGTTTTAAAATAATAAAATTTAAAACAAATTTAAAAAAAGTGATTTCTGTTTTGGATTCTTCAAGGATAGTTTAAATGTTTTAAAATTATAAAATTTAAAAGAAATTTTAAAAAAGTAATTACGATTTCTGTTTTGGATTCCTCAATGATAGTTTAAATGTTTTAAAATAATAAAATTTAAAACAAATTTAAAAAAAGTGATTTCTGTTTTGGATTCCTCAAGGATAGTTTAAATGTTTTAAAATTATAAAATTTAAAACAAATTTAAAAAAAGTGATTTCTGTTTTGGATTCCTCAAGGATAGTTTAAATGTTTTAAAATAATAAAATTTAAAAGAAATTTTGAAAAAGTAATTAGGATTTCTGTTTTGGATTCCTCAAGGATAGTTTAAATGTTTTAAAATAATAAAATTTAAAACAAATTTAAAAAAAGTGATTTCTGTTTTAGATTCCTCAAGGATAGTTTAAATGTTTTAAAATAATAAAATTTAAAAGAAATTTTAAAAAAGTAATTAGGATTTCTGTTTTGGATTCCTCAAGGATAGTTTAAATGTTTTAAAATAATAAAATTTAAAACAAATTTAAAAAAAAGTGATTTCTGTTTTGGATTCCTTAAGGATAGTTTAAATGTTTTAAAAGTATAAAACTTAAATGAAATTTAAAAAAAGAAATTATGATTTCTGTTTTGCATTCTTCAAGCATAGTCTAAAAGTTTTAAAACAATAAAATTTAAAATAAATTTTAAAAAAGTAATTAGGATTTCTGTTTTGGATTCCTCAAGGATAGTTTAAATGTTTTAAAATTATAAAATTTAAAAGAAATTTTAAAAAAGTAATTACGATTTCTGTTTTGGATTCCTCAAGGATAGTTTAAATGTTTTAAAATAATAAAATTTAAAAGAAATTTTAAAAAAGTAATAAGGATTTCTGTTTTGGATTCCTCAAGGATAGTTTAAATGTTTTAAAATAATAAAATTTAAAACAAATTTAAAAAAAGTGATTTCTGTTTTGGATTCCTCAACGATAGTTTAAATGTTTTAAAATAATAAAATTTAAAAGAAATTTTAAAAAAGTAATTAGGATTTCTGTTTTGGATTCCTCAAGGATAGTTTAAATGTTTTAAAATAATAAAATTTAAAACAAATTTAAAAAAAGTGATTTCTGTTTTGGATTCCTCAAGGATAGTTTAAATGTTTTAAAAGTATAAAACTTAAATGAAATTTAAAAAAAGAAATTATGATTTCTGTTTTGCATTCTTCAAGCATAGTCTAAAAGTTTTAAAACAATAAAATTTAAAATAAATTTTAAAAAAGTAATTAGGATTTCTGTTTTGGATTCCTCAAGGATAGTTTAAATGTTTTAAAATTATAAAATTTAAAAGAAATTTTAAAAATGTAATTACGATTTCTGTTTTGGATTCCTCAAGGATAGTTTAAATGTTTTAAAATGATAAAATTTAAAAGAAATTTTAAAAAAGTAATTAGGATTTCTGTTTTGGATTCCTCAAGGATAGTTTAAATGTTTTAAAATAATAAAATTTAAAACAAATTTAAAAAAAGTGATTTCTGTTTTGGATTCCTCAAGGATAGTTTAAATGTTTTAAAATAATAAAATTTAAAAGAAATTTTAAAAAAGTAATTACGATTTCTGTTTTGGATTCCTCAAGGATAGTTTAAATGTTTTAAAATAATAAAATTTAAAAGAAATTTTAAAAAAGTAATTACGATTTCTGTTTTGGATTCCTCAAGGATAGTTTAAATGTTTTAAAATAATAAAATTTAAAACAAATTTAAAAAAAGTGATTTATGTTTTGAATTCGTCAAGGATAGTTTAAATGTTTTAAAATTATAAAATTTAAAAGAAATTTTAAAAAATTAATTACGATTTCTGTTTTGGATTCCTCAAGGATAGTTTAAATGTTTTAAAATTATAAAATTTAAAAGAAATTTTAAAAAAGTAATTAGGATTTCTGTTTTGGATTCCTCAAGGATAGTTTAAATGTTTTAAAATAATAAAATTTAAAAGAAATTTAAAAAAAGTGATTTCTGTTTTGGATTCCTCAAGGATAGTTTAAATGTTTTAAAATTATAAAATTTAAAAGAAATTTTAAAAAAGTAATTACGATTTCTGTTTTGGATTCCTCAATGATAGTTTACATGTTTTAAAATAATAAAATTTAAAACAAATTTAAAAAAAGTGATTTCTGTTTTGGATTCCTAAAGAATAGTTTAAATGTTTTAAAATAATAAAATTTAGAAGAAATTATAAAAAAGTAATTAGGATTTCTGTTTTGGATTCCTCAAGGATAGTTTAAATGTTTTAAAATAATAAAATTTAAAAGAAATTTTAAAAAAGTAATTAGGATTTCTGTTTTGGATTCCTCAAGGATAGTTTAAATGTTTTAAAATTATAAAATTTAAAAGAAATTTTAAAAAAGTAATTAGGATTTCTGTTTTGGATTCCTCAAGGATAGTTTAAATGTTTTAAAATAATAAAATTTAAAACAAATTTTAAAAAAGTGATTTCTGTTTTGGATTCCTCAAGGATAGTTTAAATGTTTTAAAATTATAAAATTTAAAAGAAATTTCAAAAAAGTGATTTCTGTTTTGGATTCCTCAAGAATAGTTTAAATGTTTTAAAATAATAAAATTTAAAAGAAATTTTAAAAAAGTAATTAGGATTTCTGTTTTGGATTCCTCAAGGATAGTTTAAATGTTTTAAAATAATAAAATTTAAAACAAATTTAAAAAAAGTGATTTCAGTTTTGGATTCCTCAAGGATAGTTTAAATGTTTTAAAATAATAAAATTTAAAACAAATTTAAAAAAAGTGATTTCTGTTTTGGATTACTCAAGCATAGTTTAAATGTTTTAAAATAATAAAATTTAAAAGAAATTTTAAAAAAGTAATTAGGATTTCTGTTTTGGATTCCTCAAGGATAGTTTAAATGTTTTAAAATAATAAAATTTAAAACAAATTTAAAAAAAGTGATTTCTGTTTTGGATTCCTCAAGGATAGTTTAAATGTTTTAAAATTATAAAATTTAAAAGAAATTTCAAAAAAAGTAATTAGGATTTCTGTTTTGGATTCCTCAAGGATAGTTTAAATGTTTTAAAATAATAGAATTTAAAAGAAATTTTAAAAAAGTAATTAGGATTTCTGTTTTGAATTCCTTAAGGATAGTTTAAATGTTTTAAAATAATAAAATTTAAAACAAATTTAAAAAAAGTGATTTCTGTTTTGGATTCCTCAAGGATAGTTTAAATGTTTTAAAATTATAAAATTTAAAAGAAATTTTAAAAAATTAATTACGATTTCTGTTTTGGATTCCTCAAGGATAGTTTAAATGTTTTAAAATAATAAAATTTAAAAGAAATTTTAAAAAAGTAATTAGGATTTCTGTTTTGGATTCCTCAAGGATAGTTTAAATGTTTTAAAATAATAAAATTTAAAACAAATTTAAAAAAAGTGATTTCTGTTTTGGATTCTTCAAGGATAGTTTAAATGTTTTAAAATTATAAAATTTAAAAGAAATTTTAAAAAAGTAATTACGATTTCTGTTTTGGATTCCTCAATGATAGTTTAAATGTTTTAAAATAATAAAATTTAAAACAAATTTAAAAAAAGTGATTTCTGTTTTGGATTCCTCAAGGATAGTTTAAATGTTTTAAAATTATAAAATTTAAAACAAATTTAAAAAAAGTGATTTCTGTTTTGGATTCCTCAAGGATAGTTTAAATGTTTTAAAATAATAAAATTTAAAAGAAATTTTGAAAAAGTAATTAGGATTTCTGTTTTGGATTCCTCAAGGATAGTTTAAATGTTTTAAAATAATAAAATTTAAAACAAATTTAAAAAAAGTGATTTCTGTTTTAGATTCCTCAAGGATAGTTTAAATGTTTTAAAATAATAAAATTTAAAAGAAATTTTAAAAAAGTAATTAGGATTTCTGTTTTGGATTCCTCAAGGATAGTTTAAATGTTTTAAAATAATAAAATTTAAAACAAATTTAAAAAAAAGTGATTTCTGTTTTGGATTCCTTAAGGATAGTTTAAATGTTTTAAAAGTATAAAACTTAAATGAAATTTAAAAAAAGAAATTATGATTTCTGTTTTGCATTCTTCAAGCATAGTCTAAAAGTTTTAAAACAATAAAATTTAAAATAAATTTTAAAAAAGTAATTAGGATTTCTGTTTTGGATTCCTCAAGGATAGTTTAAATGTTTTAAAATAATAAAATTTAAAAGAAATTTTAAAAAAGTAATTACGATTTCTGTTTTGGATTCCTCAAGGATAGTTTAAATGTTTTAAAATAATAAAATTTAAAAGAAATTTTAAAAAAGTAATTAGGATTTCTGTTTTGGATTCCTCAAGGATAGTTTAAATGTTTTAAAATAATAAAATTTAAAACAAATTTAAAAAAAGTGATTTCTGTTTTGGATTCCTCAAGGATAGTTTAAATGTTTTAAAATTATAAAATTTAAAAGAAATTTCAAAAAAGTAATTAGGATTTCTGTTTTGGATTCCTCAAGGATAGTTTAAATGTTTTAAAATAATAAAATTTAAAAGAAATTTTAAAAAAGTAATTAGGATTTCTGTTTTGAATTCCTTAAGGATAGTTTAAATGTTATAAAATAATAAAATTTAAAACAAATTTAAAAAAAGTGATTTCTGTTTTGGATTCCTCAAGGATAGTTTAAATGTTTTAAAATTATAAAATTTAAAAGAAATTTTAAAAAATTAATTACGATTTCTGTTTTGGATTCCTCAAGGATAGGTTAAATATTTTAAATGTATAAAACTTAAATGAAATTTAAAAAAAGAAATTATGATTTCTGTTTTGAATTCTTCAAGCATAGTCTAAAAGTTTTAAAACAATAAAATTTAAAATAAATTTTAAAAAAGTAATTAGGATTTCTGTTTTGGATTCCTCAAGGATATGTTAAATATTTTAAAAGTATAAAACTTAAATGAAATTTAAAAAAAGAAATTATGATTTCTGTTTTGAATTCTTCAAGCATAGTCTAAAAGTTTTAAAACAATAAAATTTAAAATAAATTTTAAAAAAGTAATTACGATTTCTGTTTTGGATTCCTCAAGGATAGTTTAAATGTTTTAAAATTATAAAATTTAAAAGAAATTTTAAAAAAGTAATTACGATTTCTGTTTTGGATTTCTCAAGGATAGTTTAAATGTTTTAAAATAATAAAATTTAAAACAAATTTAAAAAAAGTGATTTCTGTTTTGGATTCCTAAAGAATAGTTTAAATGTTTTAAAATAATAAAATTTAGAAGAAATTATAAAAAAGTAATTAGGATTTCTGTTTTGGATTCCTCAAGGATAGTTTAAATGTTTTAAAATAATAAAATTTAAAAGAAATTTTAAAAAAGTAATTAGGATTTCTGTTTTGGATTCCTCAAGGATAGTTTAAATGTTTTAAAATTATAAAATTTAAAAGAAATTTTAAAAAAGTAATTACGATTTCTGTTTTGGATTTCTCAAGGATAGTTTAAATGTTTTAAAATAATAAAATTTAAAAAAAATTTTAAAAAAGTAATTAGGATTTCTGTTTTGGATTCCTCAAGGATAGTTTAAATATTTTAAAATAATAAAATTTAAAACAAATTTAAAAAAAGTGATTTCTGTTTTGGATTCTTCAAGGATAGTTTAAATGTTTTAAAATTATAAAATTTAAAAGAAATTTTAAAAAAGTAATTACGATTTCTGTTTTGGATTCCTCAATGATAGTTTAAATGTTTTAAAATAATAAAATTTAAAAGAAATTTTAAAAAAGTAATTAGGATTTCTGTTTTGGATTCCTCAAGGATAGTTTAAATGTTTTAAAATAATAAAATTTAAAAGAAATTTTAAAAAAGTAATTAGGATTTCTGTTTTGGATTCCTCAAGGATAGTTTAAATGTTTTAAAATTATAAAATTTAAAAGAAATTTTAAAAAAGTAATTACGATTTCTGTTTTGGATTCCTCAAGGATAGTTTAAATGTTTTAAAATAATAAAATTTAAAACAAATTTAAAAAAAGTGATTTCTGTTTTGAATTCTTCAAGGATAGTTTAAATGTTTTAAAATTATAAAATTTAAAAGAAATTTTAAAAAAGTAATTACGATTTCTGTTTTGGATTCCTCAATGATAGTTTAAATGTTTTAAAATAATAAAATTTAAAACAAATTTAAAAAAAGTGATTTCTGTTTTGGATTCCTAAAGAATAGTTTAAATGTTTTAAAATAATAAAATTTAGAAGAAATTATAAAAAAGTAATTAGGATTTCTGTTTTGGATTCCTCAAGGATAGTTTAAATGTTTTAAAATAATAAAATTTAAAAGAAATTTTAAAAAAGTAATTAGGATTTCTGTTTTGGATTCCTCAAGGATAGTTTAAATGTTTTAAAATTATAAAATTTAAAAGAAATTTTAAAAAAGTAATTAGGATTTCTGTTTTGGATTCCTCAAGGATAGTTTAAATGTTTTAAAATTATAAAATTTAAAAGAAATTTTAAAAAATTAATTACGATTTCTGTTTTGGATTCCTCAAGGATAGTTTAAATGTTTTAAAATAATAAAATTTAAAAGAAATTTTAAAAAAGTAATTAGGATTTCTGTTTTGAATTCCTTAAGGATAGTTTAAATGTTTTAAAATAATAAAATTTAAAACAAATTTAAAAAAAGTGATTTCTGTTTTGGATTCCTCAATGATAGTTTAAATGTTTTAAAATTATAAAATTTAAAAGAAATTTTAAAAAAGTAATTACGATTTCTGTTTTGGATTCCTCAAGGATAGTTTAAATGTTTTAAAATAATAAAATTTAAAAGAAATTTTAAAAAAGTAATTACGATTTCTGTTTTGGATTCCTCAATGATAGTTTAAATGTTTTAAAATAATAAAATTTAAAACAAATTTAAAAAAGTGATTTTTGTTTTGGATTCCTCAAGAATAGTTTAAATGTTTTAAAATAATAAAATTTAAAAGAAATTTTAAAAAAGTAATTAGGATTTCTGTTTTGGATTCCTCAAGGATAGTTTAAATGTTTTAAAATAATAAAATTTAAAACAAATTTAAAAAAAGTGATTTCTGTTTTGGATTCTTCAAGGATAGTTTAAATGTTTTAAAATTATAAAATTTAAAAGAAATTTTAAAAAAGTAATTACGATTTCTGTTTTGGATTCCTCAATGATAGTTTAAATGTTTTAAAATAATAAAATTTAAAACAAATTTAAAAAAAGTGATTTCTGTTTTGGATTCCTCAAGGATAGTTTAAATGTTTTAAAATAATAAAATTTAAAACAAATTTAAAAAAAGTGATTTCTGTTTTGGATTCCTCAAGGATAGTTTAAATGTTTTAAAATAATAAAATTTAAAACAAATTTAAAAAAAGTGATTTCTGTTTTGGATTACTCAAGCATAGTTTAAATGTTTTAAAATAATAAAATTTAAAAGAAATTTTAAAAAAGTAATTAGGATTTCTGTTTTGGATTCCTCAAGGATAGTTTAAATGTTTTAAAATAATAAAATTTAAAACAAATTTTAAAAAAGTGATTTCTGTTTTGGATTCCTCAAGGATAGTTTAAATGTTTTAAAATTATAAAATTTAAAAGAAATTTCAAAAAAGTGATTTCTGTTTTGGATTCCTCAAGAATAGTTTAAATGTTTTAAAATAATAAAATTTAAAAGAAATTTTAAAAAAGTAATTAGGATTTCTGTTTTGGATTCCTCAAGGATAGTTTAAATGTTTTAAAATAATAAAATTTAAAACAAATTTAAAAAAAGTGATTTCAGTTTTGGATTCCTCAAGGATAGTTTAAATGTTTTAAAATAATAAAATTTAAAACAAATTTAAAAAAAGTGATTTCTGTTTTGGATTACTCAAGCATAGTTTAAATGTTTTAAAATAATAAAATTTAAAAGAAATTTTAAAAAAGTAATTAGGATTTCTGTTTTGGATTCCTCAAGGATAGTTTAAATGTTTTAAAATAATAAAATTTAAAACAAATTTAAAAAAAGTGATTTCTGTTTTGGATTCCTCAAGGATAGTTTAAATGTTTTAAAATTATAAAATTTAAAAGAAATTTTAAAAAAGTAATTACGATTTCTGTTTTGGATTCCTCAAGGATAGTTTAAATGTTTTAAAATAATAAAATTTAAAAGAAATTTTAAAAAAGTAATAAGGATTTCTGTTTTGGATTCCTCAAGGATAGTTTAAATGTTTTAAAATAATAAAATTTAAAACAAATTTAAAAAAAGTGATTTCTGTTTTGGATTCCTCAACGATAGTTTAAATGTTTTAAAATAATAAAATTTAAAAGAAATTTTAAAAAAGTAATTAGGATTTCTGTTTTGGATTCCTCAAGGATAGTTTAAATGTTTTAAAATAATAAAATTTAAAACAAATTTAAAAAAAGTGATTTCTGTTTTGGATTCCTCAAGGATAGTTTAAATGTTTTAAAAGTATAAAACTTAAATGAAATTTAAAAAAAGAAATTATGATTTCTGTTTTGCATTCTTCAAGCATAGTCTAAAAGTTTTAAAACAATAAAATTTAAAATAAATTTTAAAAAAGTAATTAGGATTTCTGTTTTGGATTCCTCAAGGATAGTTTAAATGTTTTAAAATTATAAAATTTAAAAGAAATTTTAAAAATGTAATTACGATTTCTGTTTTGGATTCCTCAAGGATAGTTTAAATGTTTTAAAATGATAAAATTTAAAAGAAATTTTAAAAAAGTAATTAGGATTTCTGTTTTGGATTCCTCAAGGATAGTTTAAATGTTTTAAAATAATAAAATTTAAAACAAATTTAAAAAAAGTGATTTCTGTTTTGGATTCCTCAAGGATAGTTTAAATGTTTTAAAATAATAAAATTTAAAAGAAATTTTAAAAAAGTAATTACGATTTCTGTTTTGGATTCCTCAAGGATAGTTTAAATGTTTTAAAATAATAAAATTTAAAAGAAATTTTAAAAAAGTAATTACGATTTCTGTTTTGGATTCCTCAAGGATAGTTTAAATGTTTTAAAATAATAAAATTTAAAACAAATTTAAAAAAAGTGATTTATGTTTTGAATTCGTCAAGGATAGTTTAAATGTTTTAAAATTATAAAATTTAAAAGAAATTTTAAAAAATTAATTACGATTTCTGTTTTGGATTCCTCAAGGATAGTTTAAATGTTTTAAAATTATAAAATTTAAAAGAAATTTTAAAAAAGTAATTAGGATTTCTGTTTTGGATTCCTCAAGGATAGTTTAAATGTTTTAAAATAATAAAATTTAAAAGAAATTTAAAAAAAGTGATTTCTGTTTTGGATTCCTCAAGGATAGTTTAAATGTTTTAAAATTATAAAATTTAAAAGAAATTTTAAAAAAGTAATTACGATTTCTGTTTTGGATTCCTCAATGATAGTTTACATGTTTTAAAATAATAAAATTTAAAACAAATTTAAAAAAAGTGATTTCTGTTTTGGATTCCTAAAGAATAGTTTAAATGTTTTAAAATAATAAAATTTAGAAGAAATTATAAAAAAGTAATTAGGATTTCTGTTTTGGATTCCTCAAGGATAGTTTAAATGTTTTAAAATAATAAAATTTAAAAGAAATTTTAAAAAAGTAATTAGGATTTCTGTTTTGGATTCCTCAAGGATAGTTTAAATGTTTTAAAATTATAAAATTTAAAAGAAATTTTAAAAAATTAATTACGATTTCTGTTTTGGATTCCTCAAGGATAGGTTAAATATTTTAAATGTATAAAACTTAAATGAAATTTAAAAAAAGAAATTATGATTTCTGTTTTGAATTCTTCAAGCATAGTCTAAAAGTTTTAAAACAATAAAATTTAAAATAAATTTTAAAAAAGTAATTAGGATTTCTGTTTTGGATTCCTCAAGGATATGTTAAATATTTTAAAAGTATAAAACTTAAATGAAATTTAAAAAAAGAAATTATGATTTCTGTTTTGAATTCTTCAAGCATAGTCTAAAAGTTTTAAAACAATAAAATTTAAAATAAATTTTAAAAAAGTAATTATGATTTCTGTTTTGGATTCCTCAAGGATAGTTTAAATGTTTTAAAATAATAAAATTTAAAAGAAATTTTAAAAAAGTAATTAGGATTTCTGTTTTGGATTCCTCAAGGATAGTTTAAATGTTTTAAAATAATAAAATTTAAAACAAATTTCAAAAAAGTGATTTCTGTTTTGGATTCTTCAAGGATAGTTTAAATGTTTTAAAATTATAAAATTTAAAAGAAATTTTAAAAAAGTAATTACGATTTCTGTTTTGGATTCCTCAATGATAGTTTAAATGTTTTAAAATAATAAAATTTAAAACAAATTTAAAAAAAGTGATTTCTGTTTTGGATTCCTCAAGGATAGTTTAAATGTTTTAAAATAATAAAATTTAAAAGAAATTTTAAAAAAGTAATTAGGATTTCTGTTTTGGATTCCTCAAGGATAGTTTAAATGTTTTAAAATAATAAAATTTAAAACAAATTTAAAAAAAGTAATTAGGATTTCTGTTTTGGATTCCTCAAGGATAGTTTAAATGTTTTAAAATAATAAAATTTAAAACAAATTTAAAAAAAGTGATTTCTGTTTTGGATTCCTCAAGGATAGTTTAAATGTTTTAAAATAATAAAATTTAAAACAAATTTAAAAAAAGTGATTTCTGTTTTGGATTACTCAAGCATAGTTTAAATGTTTTAAAATAATAAAATTTAAAAGAAATTTTAAAAAAGTAATTAGGATTTCTGTTTTGGATTCCTCAAGGATAGTTTAAATGTTTTAAAATAATAAAATTTAAAACAAATTTAAAAAAAGTGATTTCTGTTTTGGATTCCTCAAGGATAGTTTAAATGTTTTAAAATTATAAAATTTAAAAGAAATTTCAAAAAAGTAATTAGGATTTCTGTTTTGGATTCCTCAAGGATAGTTTAAATGTTTTAAAATAATAAAATTTAAAAGAAATTTTAAAAAAGTAATTAGGATTTCTGTTTTGAATTCCTTAAGGATAGTTTAAATGTTATAAAATAATAAAATTTAAAACAAATTTAAAAAAAGTGATTTCTGTTTTGGATTCCTCAAGGATAGTTTAAATGTTTTAAAATTATAAAATTTAAAAGAAATTTTAAAAAATTAATTACGATTTCTGTTTTGGATTCCTCAAGGATAGGTTAAATATTTTAAATGTATAAAACTTAAATGAAATTTAAAAAAAGAAATTATGATTTCTGTTTTGAATTCTTCAAGCATAGTCTAAAAGTTTTAAAACAATAAAATTTAAAATAAATTTTAAAAAAGTAATTAGGATTTCTGTTTTGGATTCCTCAAGGATATGTTAAATATTTTAAAAGTATAAAACTTAAATGAAATTTAAAAAAAGAAATTATGATTTCTGTTTTGAATTCTTCAAGCATAGTCTAAAAGTTTTAAAACAATAAAATTTAAAATAAATTTTAAAAAAGTAATTATGATTTCTGTTTTGGATTCCTCAAGGATAGTTTAAATGTTTTAAAATTATAAAATTTAAAAGAAATTTTAAAAAAGTAATTACGATTTCTGTTTTGGATTTCTCAATGATAGTTTAAATGTTTTAAAATAATAAAATTTAAAAAAAATTTAAAAAAAGTAATTAGGATTTCTGTTTTGGATTCCTCAAGGATAGTTTAAATATTTTAAAATAATAAAATTTAAAACAAATTTTAAAAAAGTGATTTCTGTTTTGGATTCTTCAAGGATAGTTTAAATGTTTTAAAATTATAAAATTTAAAAGAAATTTTAAAAAAGTAATTACGATTTCTGTTTTGGATTCCTCAATGATAGTTTAAATGTTTTAAAATAATAAAATTTAAAACAAATTTAAAAAAAGTGATTTCTGTTTTGGATTCCTCAAGGATAGTTTAAATGTTTTAAAATTATAAAATTTAAAAGAAATTTCAAAAAAGTGATTTCTGTTTTGGATTCCTCAAGAATAGTTTAAATGTTTTAAAATAATAAAATTTAAAAGAAATTTTAAAAAAGTAATTAGGATTTCTGTTTTGGATTCCTCAAGGATAGTTTAAATGTTTTAAAATTATAAAATTTAAAAGAAATTTTAAAAAATTAATTACGATTTCTGTTTTGGATTCCTCAAGGATAGTTTAAATGTTTTAAAATAATAAAATTTAAAAGAAATTTTAAAAAAGTAATTAGGATTTCTGTTTTGAATTCCTTAAGGATAGTTTAAATGTTTTAAAATAATAAAATTTAAAACAAATTTAAAAAAAGTGATTTCTGTTTTGGATTCCTCAATGATAGTTTAAATGTTTTAAAATAATAAAATTTAAAACAAATTTAAAAAAGTGATTTTTGTTTTGGATTCCTCAAGAATAGTTTAAATGTTTTAAAATAATAAAATTTAAAAGAAATTTTAAAAAAGTAATTAGGATTTCTGTTTTGGATTCCTCAAGGATAGTTTAAATGTTTTAAAATAATAAAATTTAAAACAAATTTAAAAAAAGTGATTTCTGTTTTGGATTCTTCAAGGATAGTTTAAATGTTTTAAAATTATAAAATTTAAAAGAAATTTTAAAAAAGTAATTACGATTTCTGTTTTGGATTCCTCAATGATAGTTTAAATGTTTTAAAATAATAAAATTTAAAACAAATTTTAAAAAAGTGATTTCTGTTTTGGATTCCTCAAGGATAGTTTAAATGTTTTAAAATAATAAAATTTAAAACAAATTTAAAAAAAGTGATTTCTGTTTTGGATTCCTCAAGGATAGTTTAAATGTTTTAAAATAATAAAATTTAAAACAAATTTAAAAAAAGTGATTTCTGTTTTGGATTACTCAAGCATAGTTTAAATGTTTTAAAATAATAAAATTTAAAAGAAATTTTAAAAAAGTAATTAGGATTTCTGTTTTGGATTCCTCAAGGATAGTTTAAATGTTTTAAAATAATAAAATTTAAAACAAATTTAAAAAAAGTGATTTCTGTTTTGGATTCCTCAAGGATAGTTTAAATGTTTTAAAATTATAAAATTTAAAAGAAATTTCAAAAAAGTGATTTCTGTTTTGGATTCCTCAAGAATAGTTTAAATGTTTTAAAATAATAAAATTTAAAAGAAATTTTAAAAAAGTAATTAGGATTTCTGTTTTGGATTCCTCAAGGATAGTTTAAATGTTTTAAAATAATAAAATTTAAAACAAATTTAAAAAAAGTGATTTCTGTTTTGGATTCCTCAAGGATAGTTTAAATGTTTTAAAATTATAAAATTTAAAAGAAATTTCAAAAAAAGTAATTAGGATTTCTGTTTTGGATTCCTCAAGGATAGTTTAAATGTTTTAAAATAATAAAATTTAAAAGAAATTTTAAAAAAGTAATTAGGATTTCTGTTTTGAATTCCTTAAGGATAGTTTAAATGTTTTAAAATAATAAAATTTAAAACAAATTTAAAAAAAGTGATTTCTGTTTTGGATTCCTCAAGGATAGTTTAAATGTTTTAAAATTATAAAATTTAAAAGAAATTTTAAAAAATTAATTACGATTTCTGTTTTGGATTCCTCAAGGATAGTTTAAATGTTTTAAAATAATAAAATTTAAAAGAAATTTTAAAAAAGTAATTAGGATTTGTGTTTTGGATTCCTCAAGGATAGTTTAAATGTTTTAAAATAATAAAATTTAAAACAAATTTAAAAAAAGTGATTTCTGTTTTGGATTCTTCAAGGATAGTTTAAATGTTTTAAAATTATAAAATTTAAAAGAAATTTTAAAAAAGTAATTACGATTTCTGTTTTGGATTCCTCAATGATAGTTTAAATGTTTTAAAATAATAAAATTTAAAACAAATTTAAAAAAAGTGATTTCTGTTTTGGATTCCTCAAGGATAGTTTAAATGTTTTAAAATTATAAAATTTAAAACAAATTTAAAAAAAGTGATTTCTGTTTTGGATTCCTCAAGGATAGTTTAAATGTTTTAAAATAATAAAATTTAAAAGAAATTTTGAAAAAGTAATTAGGATTTCTGTTTTGGATTCCTCAAGGATAGTTTAAATGTTTTAAAATAATAAAATTTAAAACAAATTTAAAAAAAGTGATTTCTGTTTTAGATTCCTCAAGGATAGTTTAAATGTTTTAAAATAATAAAATTTAAAAGAAATTTTAAAAAAGTAATTAGGATTTCTGTTTTGGATTCCTCAAGGATAGTTTAAATGTTTTAAAATAATAAAATTTAAAACAAATTTAAAAAAAAGTGATTTCTGTTTTGGATTCCTTAAGGATAGTTTAAATGTTTTAAAAGTATAAAACTTAAATGAAATTTAAAAAAAGAAATTATGATTTCTGTTTTGCATTCTTCAAGCATAGTCTAAAAGTTTTAAAACAATAAAATTTAAAATAAATTTTAAAAAAGTAATTAGGATTTCTGTTTTGGATTCCTCAAGGATAGTTTAAATGTTTTAAAATTATAAAATTTAAAAGAAATTTTAAAAAAGTAATTACGATTTCTGTTTTGGATTCCTCAAGGATAGTTTAAATGTTTTAAAATAATAAAATTTAAAAGAAATTTTAAAAAAGTAATAAGGATTTCTGTTTTGGATTCCTCAAGGATAGTTTAAATGTTTTAAAATAATAAAATTTAAAACAAATTTAAAAAAAGTGATTTCTGTTTTGGATTCCTCAACGATAGTTTAAATGTTTTAAAATAATAAAATTTAAAAGAAATTTTAAAAAAGTAATTAGGATTTCTGTTTTGGATTCCTCAAGGATAGTTTAAATGTTTTAAAATAATAAAATTTAAAACAAATTTAAAAAAAGTGATTTCTGTTTTGGATTCCTCAAGGATAGTTTAAATGTTTTAAAAGTATAAAACTTAAATGAAATTTAAAAAAAGAAATTATGATTTCTGTTTTGCATTCTTCAAGCATAGTCTAAAAGTTTTAAAACAATAAAATTTAAAATAAATTTTAAAAAAGTAATTAGGATTTCTGTTTTGGATTCCTCAAGGATAGTTTAAATGTTTTAAAATTATAAAATTTAAAAGAAATTTTAAAAATGTAATTACGATTTCTGTTTTGGATTCCTCAAGGATAGTTTAAATGTTTTAAAATGATAAAATTTAAAAGAAATTTTAAAAAAGTAATTAGGATTTCTGTTTTGGATTCCTCAAGGATAGTTTAAATGTTTTAAAATAATAAAATTTAAAACAAATTTAAAAAAAGTGATTTCTGTTTTGGATTCCTCAAGGATAGTTTAAATGTTTTAAAATAATAAAATTTAAAAGAAATTTTAAAAAAGTAATTACGATTTCTGTTTTGGATTCCTCAAGGATAGTTTAAATGTTTTAAAATAATAAAATTTAAAAGAAATTTTAAAAAAGTAATTACGATTTCTGTTTTGGATTCCTCAAGGATAGTTTAAATGTTTTAAAATAATAAAATTTAAAACAAATTTAAAAAAAGTGATTTATGTTTTGAATTCGTCAAGGATAGTTTAAATGTTTTAAAATTATAAAATTTAAAAGAAATTTTAAAAAATTAATTACGATTTCTGTTTTGGATTCCTCAAGGATAGTTTAAATGTTTTAAAATTATAAAATTTAAAAGAAATTTTAAAAAAGTAATTAGGATTTCTGTTTTGGATTCCTCAAGGATAGTTTAAATGTTTTAAAATAATAAAATTTAAAAGAAATTTAAAAAAAGTGATTTCTGTTTTGGATTCCTCAAGGATAGTTTAAATGTTTTAAAATTATAAAATTTAAAAGAAATTTTAAAAAAGTAATTACGATTTCTGTTTTGGATTCCTCAATGATAGTTTAAATGTTTTAAAATAATAAAATTTAAAACAAATTTAAAAAAAGTGATTTCTGTTTTGGATTCCTAAAGAATAGTTTAAATGTTTTAAAATAATAAAATTTAGAAGAAATTATAAAAAAGTAATTAGGATTTCTGTTTTGGATTCCTCAAGGATAGTTTAAATGTTTTAAAATAATAAAATTTAAAAGAAATTTTAAAAAAGTAATTAGGATTTCTGTTTTGGATTCCTCAAGGATAGTTTAAATGTTTTAAAATTATAAAATTTAAAAGAAATTTTAAAAAAGTAATTAGGATTTCTGTTTTGGATTCCTCAAGGATAGTTTAAATGTTTTAAAATTATAAAATTTAAAAGAAATTTTAAAAAATTAATCACGATTTCTGTTTTGGATTCCTCAAGGATAGTTTAAATGTTTTAAAATAATAAAATTTAAAAGAAATTTTAAAAAAGTAATTAGGATTTCTGTTTTGAATTCCTTAAGGATAGTTTAAATGTTTTAAAATAATAAAATTTAAAACAAATTTAAAAAAAGTGATTTCTGTTTTGGATTCCTCAATGATAGTTTAAATGTTTTAAAATTATAAAATTTAAAAGAAATTTTAAAAAAGTAATTACGATTTCTGTTTTGGATTCCTCAAGGATAGTTTAAATGTTTTAAAATAATAAAATTTAAAAGAAATTTTAAAAAAGTAATTAGGATTTCTGTTTTGGATTCCTCAAGGATAGTTTAAATGTTTTAAAATAATAAAATTTAAAACAAATTTCAAAAAAGTGATTTCTGTTTTGGATTCTTCAAGGATAGTTTAAATGTTTTAAAATTATAAAATTTAAAAGAAATTTTAAAAAAGTAATTACGATTTCTGTTTTGGATTCCTCAATGATAGTTTAAATGTTTTAAAATAATAAAATTTAAAACAAATTTAAAAAAAGTGATTTCTGTTTTGGATTCCTCAAGGATAGTTTAAATGTTTTAAAATAATAAAATTTAAAAGAAATTTTAAAAAAGTAATTAGGATTTCTGTTTTGGATTCCTCAAGGATAGTTTAAATGTTTTAAAATAATAAAATTTAAAACAAATTTAAAAAAAGTAATTAGGATTTCTGTTTTGGATTCCTCAAGGATAGTTTAAATGTTTTAAAATAATAAAATTTAAAACAAATTTAAAAAAAGTGATTTCTGTTTTGGATTCCTCAAGGATAGTTTAAATGTTTTAAAATAATAAAATTTAAAACAAATTTAAAAAAAGTGATTTCTGTTTTGGATTACTCAAGCATAGTTTAAATGTTTTAAAATAATAAAATTTAAAAGAAATTTTAAAAAAGTAATTAGGATTTCTGTTTTGGATTCCTCAAGGATAGTTTAAATGTTTTAAAATAATAAAATTTAAAACAAATTTAAAAAAAGTGATTTCTGTTTTGGATTCCTCAAGGATAGTTTAAATGTTTTAAAATTATAAAATTTAAAAGAAATTTCAAAAAAGTAATTAGGATTTCTGTTTTGGATTCCTCAAGGATAGTTTAAATGTTTTAAAATAATAAAATTTAAAAGAAATTTTAAAAAAGTAATTAGAATTTCTGTTTTGAATTCCTTAAGGATAGTTTAAATGTTATAAAATAATAAAATTTAAAACAAATTTAAAAAAAGTGATTTCTGTTTTGGATTCCTCAAGGATAGTTTAAATGTTTTAAAATTATAAAATTTAAAAGAAATTTTAAAAAATTAATTACGATTTCTGTTTTGGATTCCTCAAGGATAGTTTAAATGTTTTAAAATAATAAAATTTAAAAGAAATTTTAAAAAAGTAATTAGGATTTCTGTTTTGGATTCCTCAAGGATAGTTTAAATGTTTTAAAATAATAAAATTTAAAACAAATTTAAAAAAAGTGATTTCTGTTTTGGATTCTTCAAGGATAGTTTAAATGTTTTAAAATTATAAAATTTAAAAGAAATTTTAAAAAAGTAATTACGATTTCTGTTTTGGATTCCTCAATGATAGTTTAAATGTTTTAAAATAATAAAATTTAAAACAAATTTAAAAAAAGTGATTTCTGTTTTGGATTCCTCAAGGATAGTTTAAATGTTTTAAAATAATAAAATTTAAAACAAATTTAAAAAAAGTGATTTCTGTTTTGGATTCCTCAAGGATAGTTTAAATGTTTTAAAATAATAAAATTTAAAAGAAATTTTGAAAAAGTAATTAGGATTTCTGTTTTGGATTCCTCAAGGATAGTTTAAATGTTTTAAAATAATAAAATTTAAAACAAATTTAAAAAAAGTGATTTCTGTTTTAGATTCCTCAAGGATAGTTTAAATGTTTTAAAATAATAAAATTTAAAAGAAATTTTAAAAAAGTAATTAGGATTTCTGTTTTGGATTCCTCAAGGATAGTTTAAATGTTTTAAAATAATAAAATTTAAAACAAATTTAAAAAAAGTGATTTCTGTTTTGGATTCCTTAAGGATAGTTTAAATGTTTTAAAAGTATAAAACTTAAATGAAATTTAAAAAAAGAAATTATGATTTCTGTTTTGCATTCTTCAAGCATAGTCTAAAAGTTTTAAAACAATAAAATTTAAAATAAATTTTAAAAAAGTAATTAGGATTTCTGTTTTGGATTCCTCAAGGATAGTTTAAATGTTTTAAAATTATAAAATTTAAAAGAAATTTTAAAAAAGTAATTAGGATTTCTGTTTTGGATTCCTCAAGGATAGTTTAAATGTTTTAAAATAATAAAATTTAAAAAAAATTTAAAAAAAGTAATAAGGATTTCTGTTTTGGATTCCTCAAGGATAGTTTAAATGTTTTAAAATAATAAAATTTAAAACAAATTTAAAAAAAGTGATTTCTGTTTTGGATTCCTCAACGATAGTTTAAATGTTTTAAAATAATAAAATTTAAAAGAAATTTTAAAAAAGTAATTAGAATTTCTGTTTTGGATTCCTCAAGGATAGTTTAAATGTTTTAAAATAATAAAATTTAAAACAAATTTAAAAAAAGTGATTTCTGTTTTGGATTCCTCAAGGATAGTTTAAATGTTTTAAAAGTATAAAACTTAAATGAAATTTAAAAAAAGAAATTATGATTTCTGTTTTGCATTCTTCAAGCATAGTCTAAAAGTTTTAAAACAATAAAATTTAAAATAAATTTTAAAAAAATAATTAGGATTTCTGTTTTGGATTCCTCAAGGATAGTTTAAATGTTTTAAAATTATAAAATTTAAAAGAAATTTTAAAAATGTAATTACGATTTCTGTTTTGGATTCCTCAAGGATAGTTTAAATGTTTTAAAATGATAAAATTTAAAAGAAATTTTAAAAAAGTAATTAGGATTTCTGTTTTGGATTCCTCAAGGATAGTTTAAATGTTTTAAAATAATAAAATTTAAAACAAATTTAAGAAAAGTGATTTCTGTTTTGGATTCCTCAAGAATAGTTTAAATGTTTTAAAATAATAAAATTTAAAAGAAATTTTAAAAAAGTAATTACGATTTCTGTTTTGGATTCCTCAAGGATAGTTTAAATGTTTTAAAATAATAAAATTTAAAAGAAATTTTAAAAAAGTAATTACGATTTCTGTTTTGGATTCCTCAAGGATAGTTTAAATGTTTTAAAATAATAAAATTTAAAACAAATTTAAAAAAAGTGATTTATGTTTTGAATTCGTCAAGGATAGTTTAAATGTTTTAAAATTATAAAATTTAAAAGAAATTTTAAAAAATTAATTACGATTTCTGTTTTGGATTCCTCAAGGATAGTTTAAATGTTTTAAAATTATAAAATGTAAAAGAAATTTTAAAAAAGTAATTAGGATTTCTGTTTTGGATTCCTCAAGGATAGTTTAAATGTTTTAAAATAATAAAATTTAAAAGAAATTTCAAAAAAGTAATTAGGATTTCTGTTTTGAATTCCTTAAGGATAGCTTAAATGTTTTAAAATAATAAAATTTAAAACAAATTTAAAAAAAGTGATTTCTGTTTTGGATTCCTCAAGGATAGTTTAAATGTTTTAAAATTATAAAATTTAAAAGAAATTTTAAAAAATTAATTACGATTTCTGTTTTGGATTCCTCAAGGATAGTTTAAATGTTTTAAAATAATAAAATTTAAAAGAAATTTTAAAAAAGTAATTAGGATTTCTGTTTTGAATTCCTTAAGGATAGTTTAAATGTTTTAAAATAATAAAATTTAAAACAAATTTAAAAAAAGTGATTTCTGTTTTGGATTCCTCAAGGATAGTTTAAATGTTTTAAAATAATAAAATTTAAAAGAAATTTTAAAAAAGTAATTACGATTTCTGTTTTGGATTCCTCAAGGATAGTTTAAATGTTTTAAAATAATAAAATTTAAAAGAAATTTTAAAAAAGTAATTAGGATTTCTGTTTTGGATTCCTCAAGGATAGTTTAAATGTTTTAAAATAATAAAATTTAAAACAAATTTAAAAAAAGTGATTTCTGTTTTGGATTCTTCAAGGATAGTTTAAATGTTTTAAAATTATAAAATTTAAAAGAAATTTTAAAAAAGTAATTACGATTTCTGTTTTGGATTCCTCAATGATAGTTTAAATGTTTTAAAATAATAAAATTTAAAACAAATTTAAAAAAAGTGATTTCTGTTTTGGATTCCTCAAGGATAGTTTAAATGTTTTAAAATAATAAAATTTAAAAGAAATTTTAAAAAAGTAATTAGGATTTCTGTTTTGGATTCCTCAAGGATAGTTTAAATGTTTTAAAATAATAAAATTTAAAACAAATTTAAAAAAAGTGATTTCTGTTTTGGATTCTTCAAGGATAGTTTAAATGTTTTAAAATTATAAAATTTAAAAGAAATTTTAAAAAAGTAATTACGATTTCTGTTTTGGATTCCTCAATGATAGTTTAAATGTTTTAAAATAATAAAATTTAAAACAAATTTAAAAAAAGTGATTTCTGTTTTGGATTCCTCAAGGATAGTTTAAATGTTTTAAAATAATAAAATTTAAAACAAATTTAAAAAAAGTGATTTCTGTTTTGGATTCCTCAAGGATAGTTTAAATGTTTTAAAATAATAAAATTTAAAAGAAATTTTAAAAAAGTAATTAGGATTTCTGTTTTGGATTCTTCAAGGATAGTTTAAATGTTTTAAAATAATAAAATTTAAAACAAATTTAAAAAAAAGTGATTTCTGTTTTGGATTCCTCAAGGATAGTTTAAATGTTTTAAAAGTATAAAACTTAAATGAAATTTTAAAAAAGTAAATACGATTTCTGTTTTGGATTCCTCAATGATAGTTTAAATGTTTTAAAATATTAAAATTTAAAACAAATTTAAAAAAAGTGATTTCTGTTTTGGATTCCTCAAGAATAGTTTAAATGTTTTAAAATAATAAAATTTAAAAGAAATTTTAAAAAAGTAATTAGGATTTCTGTTTTGGATTCCTCAAGGATAGTTTAAATGTTTTAAAATAATAAAATTTAAAAGAAATTTTAAAAAAGTAATTAGGATTTCTGTTTTGCATTCCTCAAGGATAGTTTAAATGTTTTAAAATAATAAAATTTAAAAGAAATTTTAAAAAAGTAATTACGATTTCTGTTTTGGATTCCTCAAGGATAGTTTAAATGTTTTAAAATTATAAAATTTAAAAGAAATTTTAAAAAAGTAATTACGATTTCTGTTTTGGATTCCTCAAGGATAGTTTAAATGTTTTAAAATAATAAAATTTAAAACAAATTTAAAAAAAGTGATTTCTGTTTTGGATTCCTCAAGGATAGTTTAAATGTTTTAAAATAATAAAATTTAAAAGAAATTTTAAAAAAGTAATTAGGATTTCTGTTTTGGATTCCTCAAGGATAGTTTAAATGTTTTAAAATAATAAAATTTAAAAGAAATTTTAAAAAAGTAATTAGGATTTCTATTTTGCATTCCTTAAGGATAGTTTAAATGTTTTAAAATAATAAAATTTAAAACAAATTTAAAAAAAGTGATTTCTGTTTTGGATTCCTCAAGGATAGTTTAAATGTTTTAAAATTATAAAATTTAAATGAAATTTTAAAAAAGTAATTACGATTTCTGTTTTGGATTCCTTAAGGATAGTTTAAATGTTTTAAAATAATAAAATTTAAAAGAAATTTTAAAAAAGTAATTAGGATTTCTGTTTTGGATTCCTCAAGGATAGTTTAAATGTTTTAAAATAATAAAATTTAAAACAAATTTAAAAAAAGTGATTTCTGTTTTGGATTCTTCAAGGATAGTTTAAATGTTTTAAAATTATAAAATTTAAAAGAAATTTTAAAAAAGTAATTACGATTTCTGTTTTGGATTCCTCAATGATAGTTTAAATGTTTTAAAATAATAAAATTTAAAACAAATTTAAAAAAAGTGATTTCTGTTTTGGATTCCTCAAGAATAGTTTAAATGTTTTAAAATAATAAAATTTAAAAGAAATTTTAAAAAAGTAATTAGGATTTCTGTTTTGGATTCGTCAAGGATAGTTTAAATGTTTTAAAATAATAAAATTTAAAAGAAATTTTAAAAAAGTAATTAGGATTTCTGTTTTGCATTCCTCAAGGATAGTTTAAATGTTTTAAAATAATAAAATTTAAAAGAAATTTTAAAAAAGTAATTACGATTTCTGTTTTGGATTCCTCAAGGATTGTTTAAATGTTTTAAAATTATAAAATTTAAAAGAAATTTTAAAAAAGTAATTACGATTTCTGTTTTGGATTCCTCAAGGATAGTTTAAATGTTTTAAAATAATAAAATTTAAAACAAATTTAAAAAAAGTGATTTCTGTTTTGGATTCCTCAAGGATAGTTTAAATGTTTTAAAATAATAAAATTTAAAAGAAATTTTAAAAAAGTAATTAGGATTTCTGTTTTGGATTCCTCAAGGATAGTTTAAATGTTTTAAAATAATAAAATTTAAAAGAAATTTTAAAAAAGTAATTAGGATTTCTGTTTTGAATTCCTTAAGGATAGTTTAAATGTTTTAAAATAATAAAATTTAAAACAAATTTAAAAAAAGTGATTTCAGTTTTGGATTCCTCAAGGATAGTTTAAATGTTTTAAAATAATAAAATTTAAAACAAATTTAAAAAAAGTGATTTCTGTTTTGGATTCCTCAAGAATAGTTTAAATGTTTTAAAATAATAAAATTTAAAAGAAATTTTAAAAAAATAATTAGGATTTCTGTTTTGGATTCCTCAAGGATAGTTTAAATGTTTTTGAAATAATAAAATTTTGAAACAAATTTAAAAAAAGTGATTTCTGTTTTGGATTCTTCAAGGATAGTTTAAATGTTTTAAAATTATAAAATTTAAAAGAAATTTTAAAAAAGTAATTACGATTTCTGTTTTGGATTCCTCAATGATAGTTTAAATGTTTTAAAATAATAAAATTTAAAACAAATTTAAAAAAAGTGATTTCTGTTTTGGATTCCTCAAGCATAGTTTAAATGTTTTAAAATAATAAAATTTAAAAGAAATTTTAAAAAAGTAATTAGGATTTCTGTTTTGGATTCCTCAAGGATAGTTTAAATGTTTTAAAATAATAAAATTTAAAAGAAATTTTAAAAAAGTAATTAGGATTTCTGTTTTGCATTCCTCAAGGATAGTTTAAATGTTTTAAAATAATAAAATTTAAAACAAATTTAAAAAAAGTGATTTCTGTTTTGGATTCCTCAAGGATAGTTTAAATGTTTTAAAATAATAAAATTTAAAAGAAATTTTAAAAAAGTAATTAGGATTTCTATTTTGAATTCCTTAAGGATAGTTTAAATGTTTTAAAATAATAAAATTTAAAACAAATTTAAAAAAAGTGATTTCTGTTTTGGATTCCTCAAGGATAGTTTAAATGTTTTAAAATTATAAAATTTAAATGAAATTTTAAAAAAGTAATTACGATTTCTGTTTTGGATTCCTTAAGGATAGTTTAAATGTTTTAAAATAATAAAATTTAAAAGAAATTTTAAAAAAGTAATTAGGATTTCTGTTTTGGATTCCTCAAGGATAGTTTAAATGTTTTAAAATAATAAAATTTAAAACTAATTTAAAAAAAGTGATTTCTGTTTTGATTCTTCAAGGATAGTTTAAATGTTTTAAAATTATAAAATTTAAAAGAAATTTTAAAAAAGTAATTACGATTTCTGTTTTGGATTCCTCAATGATAGTTTAAATGTTTTAAAATAATAAAATTTAAAACAAATTTAAAAAAAGTGATTTCTGTTTTGGATTCCTCAAGAATAGTTTAAATGTTTTAAAATAATAAAATTTAAAAGAAATTTTAAAAAAGTAATTAGGATTTCTGTTTTGGATTCCTCAAGGATAGTTTAAATGTTTTAAAATAATAAAATTTAAAAGAAATTTTAAAAAAGTAATTAGGATTTCTGTTTTGCATTCCTCAAGGATAGTTTAAATGTTTTAAAATAATAAAATTTAAAAGAAATTTTAAAAAAGTAATTACGATTTCTGTTTTGGATTCCTCAAGGATTGTTTAAATGTTTTAAAATTATAAAATTTAAAAGAAATTTTAAAAAAGTAATTACGATTTCTGTTTTGGATTCCTCAAGGATAGTTTAAATGTTTTAAAATAATAAAATTTAAAACAAATTTAAAAAAAGTGATTTCTGTTTTGGATTCCTCAAGGATAGTTTAAATGTTTTAAAATAATAAAATTTAAAAGAAATTTTAAAAAAGTAATTAGGATTTCTGTTTTGGATTACTCAAGGATAGTTTAAATGTTTTAAAATAATAAAATTTAAAAGAAATTTTAAAAAAGTAATTAGGATTTCTGTTTTGAATTCCTGAAGGATAGTTTAAATGTTTTAAAATAATAAAATTTAAAACAAATTTAAAAAAAGTGATTTCTGTTTTGGATTCCTCAAGGATAGTTTAAATGTTTTAAAATAATAAAATTTAAAACAAATTTAAAAAAAGTGATTTCTGTTTTGGATTCCTCAAGAATAGTTTAAATGTTTTAAAATAATAAAATTTAAAAGAAATTTTAAAAAAGTAATTAGGATTTCTGTTTTGGATTCCTCAAGGATAGTTTAAATGTTTTAAAATAATAAAATTTTGAAACAAATTTAAAAAAAGTGATTTCTGTTTTGGATTCTTCAAGGATAGTTTAAATGTTTTAAAATTATAAAATTTAAAAGAAATTTTAAAAAAGTAATTACGATTTCTGTTTTGGATTCCTCAATGATAGTTTAATTGTTTTAAAATAATAAAATTTAAAACAAATTTAAAAAAAGTGATTTCTGTTTTGGATTCCTCAAGAATAGTTTAAATGTTTTAAAATAATAAAATTTAAAAGAAATTTTAAAAAAGTAATTAGGATTTCTGTTTTGGATTCGTCAAGGATAGTTTAAATGTTTTAAAATAATAAAATTTAAAAGAAATTTTAAAAAAGTAATTAGGATTTCTGTTTTGCATTCCTCAAGGATAGTTTAAATGTTTTAAAATAATAAAATTTAAAAGAAATTTTAAAAAAGTAATTACGATTTCTGTTTTGGATTCCTCAAGGATAGTTTAAATGTTTTAAAATTATAAAATTTAAAAGAAATTTTAAAAAAGTAATTACGATTTCTGTTTTGGATTCCTCAAGGATAGTTTAAATGTTTTAAAATAATAAAATTTAAAACAAATTTAAAAAAAGTGATTTCTGTTTTGGATTCCTCAAGGATAGTTTAAATGTTTTAAAATAATAAAATTTAAAAGAAATTTTAAAAAAGTAATTAGGATTTCTGTTTTGGATTCCTCAAGGATATTTTAAATGTTTTAAAATAATAAAATTTAAAAGAAATTTTAAAAAAGTAATTAGGATTTCTGTTTTGAATTCCTTAAGGATAGTTTAAATGTTTTAAAATAATAAAATTTAAAACAAATTTAAAAAAAGTGATTTCTGTTTTGGATTCCTCAAGGATAGTTTAAATGTTTTAAAATTATAAAATTTAAATGAAATTTTAAAAAAGTAATTACGATTTCTGTTTTGGATTCCTTAAGGATAGTTTAAATGTTTTAAAATAATAAAATTTAAAAGAAATTTTAAAAAAGTAATTAGGATTTCTGTTTTGGATTCCTCAAGGATAGTTTAAATGTTTTAAAATAATAAAATTTAAAACAAATTTAAAAAAAGTGATTTCTGTTTTGGATTCTTCAAGGATAGTTTAAATGTTTTAAAATTATAAAATTTAA
The DNA here is from genome assembly GCF_951802175.1 of Populus nigra. Classification (NCBI taxonomy): domain Eukaryota; kingdom Viridiplantae; phylum Streptophyta; class Magnoliopsida; order Malpighiales; family Salicaceae; genus Populus; species Populus nigra. The sequence goes on from NC_084853.1 coordinate 28,538,046, forward strand.
AAGAAATTTTAAAAAAGTAATTACGATTTCTGTTTTGGATTCCTCAATGATAGTTTAAATGTTTTAAAATAATAAAATTTAAAACAAATTTAAAAAAAGTGATTTCTGTTTTGGATTCCTCAAGAATAGTTTAAATGTTTTAAAATAATAAAATTTAAAAGAAATTTTAAAAAAGTAATTAGGATTTCTGTTTTGGATTCCTCAAGGATAGTTTAAATGTTTTAAAATAATAAAATTTAAAAGAAATTTTAAAAAAGTAATTAGGATTTCTGTTTTGCATTCCTCAAGGATAGTTTAAATGTTTTAAAATAATAAAATTTAAAAGAAATTTTAAAAAAGTAATTACGATTTCTGTTTTGGATTCCTCAAGGATAGTTTAAATGTTTTAAAATTATAAAATTTAAAAGAAATTTTAAAAAAGTAATTACGATTTCTGTTTTGGATTCCTCAAGGATAGTTTAAATGATTTAAAATTATAAAATTTAAAAGAAATTTTAAAAAAGTAATTAGGATTTCTGTTTTGAATTCCTTAAGGATAGTTTAAATGTTTTAAAATAATAAAATTTAAAACAAATTTAAAGAAAGTGATTTCTGTTTTGGATTCCTCAAGGATAGTTTAAATGTTTTAAAATAATAAAATTTAAAACAAATTTAAAAAAAGTGATTTCTGTTTTGGATTCCTCAAGAATAGTTTAAATGTTTTAAAATAATAAAATTTAAAAGAAATTTTAAAAAAGTAATTACGATTTCTGTTTTGGATTCCTCAAGGATAGTTTAAATGTTTTAAAATAATAAAATTTAAAACAAATTTAAAAAAAGTGATTTCTGTTTTGGATTCTTCAAGGATAGTTTAAATGTTTTAAAATTATAAAATTTAAAAGAAATTTTAAAAAAGTAATTACGATTTCTGTTTTGGATTCCTCAAGGATAGTTTAAATGTTTTAAAATAATAAAATTTAAAAGAAATTTTAAAAAAGTAATTAGGATTTCTGTTTTGGATTCCTCAAGGATAGTTTAAATGTTTTAAAATAATAAAATTTAAAAGAAATTTTAAAAAAGTAATTAGGATTTCTGTTTTGAATTCCTCAAGGATAGTTTAAATGTTTTAAAATTATAAAATTTAAAAGAAATTTTAAAAAAGTAATTAGGATTTCTGTTTTGAATTCCTCAAGGATAGTTTAAATGTTTTAAAATAATAAAATTTAAAAGAAATTTTAAAAAAGTAATTAGGATTGCTGTTTTGGATTCCTCAATGATAGTTTAAATGTTTTAAAATAATAAAATTTAAAACAAATTTAAAAAAAGTGATTTCTGTTTTGGATTCCTCAAGGATAGTTTAAATGTTTTAAAAAAATAAAATTTAAAAGAAATTTTAAAAAAGTAATTACGATTTCTGTTTTGGATTCCTCAAGGATAGTTTAAATGTTTTAAAATTATAAAATTTAAAAGAAATTTTAAAAAAGTAATTAGGATTTCTGTTTTGAATTCCTCAAGGATAGTTTAAATGTTTTAAAATAATAAAATTTAAAAGAAATTTTAAAAAAGTAATTAGGATTTCTGTTTTGCATTCCTCAAGGATAGTTTAAATGTTTTAAAATAATAAAATTTAAAAGAAATTTTAAAAAAGTAATTACGATTTCTGTTTTGGATTCCTCAAGGATAGTTTAAATGTTTTAAAATTATAAAATTTAAAAGAAATTTTAAAAAAGTAATTACGATTTCTGTTTTGGATTCCTCAAGGATAGTTTAAATGTTTTAAAATTATAAAATTTAAAAGAAATTTTAAAAAAGTAATTACGATTTCTGTTTTGGATTCCTCAAGGATAGTTTAAATGTTTTAAAATAATAAAATTTAAAACAAATTTAAAAAAAGTGATTTCTGTTTTGGATTCCTCAAGGATAGTTTAAATGTTTTAAAATAATAAAATTTAAAAGAAATTTTAAAAAAGTAATTAGGATTTCTGTTTTGGATTCCTCAAGGATAGTTTAAATGATTTAAAATTATAAAATTTAAAAGAAATTTTAAAAAAGTAATTAGGATTTCTGTTTTGAATTCCTTAAGGATAGTTTAAATGTTTTAAAATAATAAAATTTAAAACAAATTTAAAGAAAGTGATTTCTATTTTGGATTCCTCAAGGATAGTTTAAATGTTTTAAAATAATAAAATTTAAAACAAATTTAAAAAAAGTGATTTCTGTTTTGGATTCCTCAAGAATAGTTTAAATGTTTTAAAATAATAAAATTTAAAAGAAATTTTAAAAAAGTAATTACGATTTCTGTTTTGGATTCCTCAAGGATAGTTTAAATGTTTTAAAATAATAAAATTTAAAACAAATTTAAAAAAAGTGATTTCTGTTTTGGATTCCTCAAGGATAGTTTAAATGTTTTAAAATAATAAAATTTAAAAGAAATTTTAAAAAAGTAATTAGGATTTCTGTTTTGGATTCCTCAAGGATAGTTTAAATGTTTTAAAATAATAAAATTTAAAACAAATTTAAAAAAAGTGATTTCTGTTTTGGATTCCTCAAGGATAGTTTAAATGTTTTAAAATAATAAAATTTAAAAGAAATTTTAAAAAAGTAATTAGGATTTCTGTTTTGGATTCCTCAAGGATAGTTTAAATGTTTTAAAATAATAAAATTTAAAACAAATTTAAAAAAAGTGATTTCTGTTTTGGATTCCTCAAGGATAGTTTAAATGTTTTAAAATAATAAAATTTAAAAGAAATTTTAAAAAAGTAATTAGGATTTCTGTTTTGGATTCCTCAAGGATAGTTTAAATGTTTTAAAATAATAAAATTTAAAAGAAATTTAAAAAAAGTGATTTCTGTTTTGGATTCCTCAAGGATAGTTTAAATGTTTTAAAATAATAAAATTTAAAAGAAATTTTAAAAAAGTAATTAGGATTTCTGTTTTGGATTCCTCAAGGATAGTTTAAATGTTTTAAAATAATAAAATTTAAAAGAAATTTAAAAAAAGTGATTTCTGTTTTGGATTCCTCAAGGATAGTTTAAATGTTTTAAAAGTATAAAACTTAAATGAAATTTAAAAAAAGAAATTATGATTTCTGTTTTGCATTCTTCAAGCATAGTCTAAAAGTTTTAAAACAATAAAATTTAAAATAAATTTTAAAAAAGTAATTAGGATTCTGTTTTGGATTCCTCAAGGATAGTTTAAATGTTTTAAAATTATAAAATTTAAAAGAAATTTTAAAAAAGTAATTACGATTTCTGTTTTGGATTCCTCAAGGATAGTTTAAATGTTTTAAAATAATAAAATTTAAAAGAAATTTTAAAAAAAAGTAATTAGGATTTCTGTTTTGGATTCCTCAAGGATAGTTTAAATGTTTTAAAATAATAAAATTTAAAAGAAATTTTAAAAAAATAATTAGGATTTCTGTTTTGAATTCCTTAAGGATAGTTTAAATGTTTTAAAATAATAAAATTTAAAACAAATTTAAAAAAAGTGATTTCTGTTTTGGATTCCTCAAGGATAGTTTAAATGTTTTAAAATAATAAAATTTAAAACAAATTTAAAAAAAGTGATTTCTGTTTTGGATTCCTCAAGAATAGTTTAAATGTTTTAAAATAATAAAATTTAAAAGAAATTTTAAAAAAGTAATTAGGATTTCTGTTTTGGATTCCTCAAGGATAGTTTAAATGTTTTAAAATAATAAAATTTAAAACAAATTTAAAAAAAGTGATTTCTGTTTTGGATTCCTCAAGGATAGTTTAAATGTTTTAAAATAATAAAATTTAAAAGAAATTTTAAAAAAGTAATTAGGATTTCTGTTTTGGATTCCTCAAGGATAGTTTAAATGTTTTAAAATAATAAAATTTAAAACAAATTTAAAAAAAGTGATTTCTGTTTTGGATTCCTCAAGGATAGTTTAAATGTTTTAAAAGTATAAAATTTAAAAGAAATTTTAAAAAAGTAATTAGGATTTCTGTTTTGGATTCCTCAAGGATAGTTTAAATGTTTTAAAATAATAAAATTTAAAAGAAATTTAAAAAAAGTGATTTCTGTTTTGGATTCCTCAAGGATAGTTTAAATGTTTTAAAAGTATAAAACTTAAATGAAATTTAAAAAAAGAAATTATGATTTCTGTTTTGCATTCTTCAAGCATAGTCTAAAAGTTTTAAAACAATAAAATTTAAAATAAATTTTAAAAAAGTAATTAGGATTTCTGTTTTGGATTCCTCAAGGATAGTTTAAATGTTTTAAAATTATAAAATTTAAAAGAAATTTTAAAAAAGTAATTACGATTTCTGTTTTGGATTCCTCAAGGATAGTTTAAATGTTTTAAAATAATAAAATTTAAAAGAAATTTTAAAAAAGTAATTAGGATTTCTGTTTTGGATTCCTCAAGGATAGTTTAAATGTTTTAAAATAATAAAATTTAAAACAAATTTAAAAAAAGTGATTTCTGTTTTGGATTCTTCAAGGATAGTTTAAATGTTTTAAAATTATAAAATTTAAAAGAAATTTTAAAAAAGTAATTACGATTTCTGTTTTGGATTCCTCAATGATAATTTAAATGTTTTAAAATAATAAAATTTAAAACAAATTTAAAAAAAGTGATTTCTGTTTTGGATTCCACAAGAATAGTTTAAATGTTTTAAAATAATAAAATTTAAAAGAAATTTTAAAAAAGTAATTAGGATTTCTGTTTTGGATTCCTCAAGGATAGTTTAAATGTTTTAAAATAATAAAATTTAAAAGAAATTTTAAAAAAGTAATTAGGATTTCTGTTTTGCATTCCTCAAGGATAGTTTAAATGTTTTAAAATTATAAAATTTAAAAGAAATTTTAAAAAAGTAATTACGATTTCTGTTTTGGATTCCTCAAGGATAGTTTAAATGTTTTAAAATAATAAAATTTAAAACAAATTTAAAAAAAGTGATTTCTGTTTTGGATTCCTCAAGGATAGTTTAAATGTTTTAAAATAATAAAATTTAAAAGAAATTTTAAAAAAGTAATTAGGATTTCTGTTTTGGATTCCTCAAGGATAGTTTAAATGTTTTAAAATAATAAAATTTAAAAGAAATTTTAAAAAAGTAATTAGGATTTCTGTTTTGAATTCCTCAAGGATAGTTTAACTGTTTTAAAATAATAAAATTTAAAACAAATTTAAAAAAAGTGATTTCTGTTTTGGATTCCTCAAGGATAGTTTAAATGTTTTAAAATTATAAAATTTAAATGAAATTTTAAAAAAGTAATTACGATTTCTGTTTTGGATTCCTTAAGGATAGTTTAAATGTTTTAAAATAATAAAATTTAAAAGAAATTTTAAAAAATTAATTAGGATTTCTGTTTTGGATTCCTCAAGGATAGTTTAAATGTTTTAAAATAATAAAATTTAAAACAAATTTAAAAAAAGTGATTTCTGTTTTGGATTCCTCAAGAATAGTTTAAATGTTTTAAAATAATAAAATTTAAAAGAAATTTTAAAAAAGTAATTAGGATTTCTGTTTTGGATTCCTCAAGGATAGTTTAAATGTTTTAAAATAATAAAATTTAAAAGAAATTTTAAAAAAGTAATTAGGATTTCTGTTTTGGATTCCTCAAGGATAGTTTAAATGTTTTAAAATAATAAAATTTAAAACAAATTTAAAAAAAGTGATTTCTGTTTTGGATTCCTCAAGGATAGTTTAAATGTTTTAAAATAATAAAATTTAAAAGAAATTTTAAAAAAGTAATTAGGATTTCTGTTTTGCATTCCTCAAGGATAGTTTAAATGTTTTAAAATAATAAAATTTAAAAGAAATTTTAAAAAAGTAATTACGATTTCTGTTTTGGATTCCTCAAGGATAGTTTAAATGTTTTAAAATTATAAAATTTAAAAGAAATTTTAAAAAAGTAATTACGATTTCTGTTTTGGATTCCTCAAGGATAGTTTAAATGTTTTAAAATAATAAAATTTAAAACAAATTTAAAAAAAGTGATTTCTGTTTTGGATTCCTCAAGGATAGTTTAAATGTTTTAAAATAATAAAATTTAAAAGAAATTTTAAAAAAGTAATTAGGATTTCTGTTTTGGATTCCTCAAGGATAGTTTAAATGTTTTAAAATAATAAAATTTAAAAGAAATTTAAAAAAAGTGATTTCTGTTTTGGATTCCTCAAGGATAGTTTAAATGTTTTAAAAGTATAAAACTTAAATGAAATTTAAAAAAAGAAATTATGATTTCTGTTTTGCATTCTTCAAGCATAGTCTAAAAGTTTTAAAACAATAAAATTTAAAATAAATTTTAAAAAAGTAATTAGGATTTCTGTTTTGGATTCCTCAAGGATAGTTTAAATGTTTTAAAATTATAAAATTTAAAAGAAATTTTAAAAAAGTAATTACGATTTCTGTTTTGGATTCCTCAAGGATAGTTTAAATGTTTTAAAATAATAAAATTTAAAAGAAATTTTAAAAAAGTAATTAGGATTTCTGTTTTGGATTCCTCAAGGATAGTTTAAATGTTTTAAAATAATAAAATTTAAAACAAATTTAAAAAAAGTGATTTCTGTTTTGGATTCCTCAAGGATAGTTTAAATGTTTTAAAATAATAAAATTTAAAAGAAATTTTAAAAAAGTAATTAGGATTTCTGTTTTGGATTCCTCAAGGATAGTTTAAATGATTTAAAATTATAAAATTTAAAAGAAATTTTAAAAAAGTAATTAGGATTTCTGTTTTGAATTCCTTAAGGATAGTTTAAATGTTTTAAAATAATAAAATTTAAAACAAATTTAAAGAAAGTGATTTCTGTTTTGGATTCCTCAAGGATAGTTTAAATGTTTTAAAATAATAAAATTTAAAACAAATTTAAAAAAAGTGATTTCTGTTTTGGATTCCTCAAGAATAGTTTAAATGTTTTAAAATAATAAAATTTAAAAGAAATTTTAAAAAAGTAATTACGATTTCTGTTTTGGATTCCTCAAGGATAGTTTAAATGCTTTAAAATAATAAAATTTAAAACAAATTTAAAAAAAGTGATTTCTGTTTTGGATTCTTCAAGGATAGTTTAAATGTTTTAAAATTATAAAATTTAAAAGAAATTTTAAAAAAGTAATTACGATTTCTGTTTTGGATTCCTCAATGATAGTTTAAATGTTTTAAAATAATAAAATTTAAAACAAATTTAAAAAAAGTGATTTCTGTTTTGGATTCCTCAAGAATAGTTTAAATGTTTTAAAATAATAAAATTTAAAAGAAATTTTAAAAAAGTAATTAGGATTTCTGTTTTGGATTCGTCAAGGATAGTTTAAATGTTTTAAAATAATAAAATTTAAAAGAAATTTTAAAAAAGTAATTAGGATTTCTGTTTTGCATTCCTCAAGGATAGTTTAAATGTTTTAAAATAATAAAATTTAAAAGAAATTTTAAAAAAGTAATTACGATTTCTGTTTTGGATTCCTCAAGGATAGTTTAAATGTTTTAAAAATTATAAAATTTAAAAGAAATTTTAAAAAAGTAATTAGGATTTCTGTTTTGCATTCCTCAAGGATAGTTTAAATGTTTTAAAATAATAAAATTTAAAAGAAATTTTAAAAAAGTAATTACGATTTCTGTTTTGGATTCCTCAAGGATAGTTTAAATGTTTTAAAATTATAAAATTTAAATGAAATTTTAAAAAAGTAATTACGATTTCTGTTTTGGATTCCTCAAGGATAGTTTAAATATTTTAAAATAATAAAATTTAAAAGAAATTTTAAAAAAGTAATTAGCATTTCTGTTTTGAATTCCTTAAGGATAGTTTAAATGTTTTAAAATAATAAAATTTAAAACAAATTTAAAAAAAGTGATTTCTGTTTTAGATTCCTCAAGGATAGTTTAAATGTTTTAAAATAATAAAATTTAAAACAAATTTAAAAAAAGTGATTTCTGTTTTGGATTCCTCAAGAATAGTTTAAATGTTTTAAAATAATAAAATTTAAAAGAAATTTTAAAAAAGTAATTAGGATTTCTGTTTTGGATTCCTCAAGGATAGTTTAAATGTTTTAAAATAATAAAATTTAAAACAAATTTAAAAAAAGTGATTTCTGTTTTGGATTCCTCAAGGATAGTTTAAATGTTTTAAAATAATAAAATTTAAAAGAAATTTTAAAAAAGTAATTAGGATTTCTGTTTTGGATTCCTCAAGGATAGTTTAAATGTTTTAAAATAATAAAATTTAAAACAAATTTAAAAAAAGTGATTTCTGTTTTGGATTCTTCAAGGATAGTTTAAATGTTTTAAAATTATAAAATTTAAAAGAAATTTTAAAAAAGTAATTAGGATTTCTGTTTTGGATTCCTCAAGGATAGTTTAAATGTTTTAAAATAATAAAATTTAAAAGAAATTTTAAAAAAGTAATTAGGATTTCTGTTTTGGATTCCTCAAGGATAGTTTAAATGTTTTAAAATTATAAAATTTAAAAGAAATTTTAAAAAAGTAATTACGATTTCTGTTTTGGATTCCTCAAGGATAGTTTAAATGTTTTAAAATAATAAAATTTAAAACAAATTTAAAAAAAGTGATTTCTGTTTTGGATTCCTCAAGAATAGTTTAAATGTTTTAAAATAATAAAATTTAAAAGAAATTTTAAAAAAGTAATTAGGATTTCTGTTTTGGATTCCTCAAGGATAGTTTAAATGTTTTAAAATAATAAAATTTAAAAGAAATTTTAAAAAAGTAATTAGGATTTCTGTTTTGCATTCCTCAAGGATAGTTTAAATGTTTTAAAATTATAAAATTTAAAAGAAATTTTAAAAAAGTAATTACGATTTCTGTTTTGGATTCCTCAAGGATAGTTTAAATGTTTTAAAATAATAAAATTTAAAACAAATTTAAAAAAAGTGATTTCTGTTTTGGATTCCTCAAGCATAGTTTAAATGTTTTAAAATAATAAAATTTAAAAGAAATTTTAAAAAAGTAATTAGGATTTCTGTTTTGGATTCCTCAAGGATAGTTTAAATGTTTTAAAATAATAAAATTTAAAAGAAATTTTAAAAAAGTAATAACGATTTCTGTTTTGGATTCCTCAAGGATAGTTTAAATGTTTTAAAATTATAAAATTTAAAAGAAATTTTAAAAAAGTAATTAGGATTTCTGTTTTGGATTCCTCAAGGATAGTTTAAATGTTTTAAAATAATAAAATTTAAAACAAATTTAAAAAAAGTGATTTCTGTTTTGGATTCCTCAAGAATAGTTTAAATGTTTTAAAATAATAAAATTTAAAAGAAATTTTAAAAAAGTAATTAGGATTTCTGTTTTGGATTCCTCAAGGATAGTTTAAATGTTTTAAAATAATAAAATTTAAAAGAAATTTAAAAAAAGTGATTTCTGTTTTGGATTCCTCAAGGATAGTTTAAATGTTTTAAAAGTATAAAACTTAAATGAAATTTAAAAAAAGAAATTATGATTTCTGTTTTGCATTCTTCAAGCATAGTCTAAAAGTTTTAAAACAATAAAATTTAAAATAAATTTTAAAAAAGTAATTAGGATTTCTGTTTTGGATTCCTCAAGGATAGTTTAAATGTTTTAAAATTATAAAATTTAAAAGAAATTTTAAAAAAGTAATTACGATTTCTGTTTTGGATTCCTCAAGGATAGTTTAAATGTTTTAAAATAATAAAATTTAAAAGAAATTTTAAAAAAGTAATTAGGATTTCTGTTTTGGATTCCTCAAGGATAGTTTAAATGTTTTAAAATAATAAAATTTAAAACAAATTTAAAAAAAGTGATTTCTGTTTTGGATTCCTCAAGGATAGTTTAAATGTTTTAAAATAATAAAATTTAAAAGAAATTTTAAAAAAGTAATTAGGATTTCTGTTTTGGATTCCTCAAGGATAGTTTAAATGTTTTAAAATAATAAAATTTAAAAGAAATTTTAAAAAAGTAATTAGGATTTCTGTTTTGAATTCCTTAAGGATAGTTTAAATGTTTTAAAATAATAAAATTTAAAACAAATTTAAAAAAAGTGATTTCTGTTTTGGATTCCTCAAGGATAGTTTAAATGTTTTAAAATTATAAAATTTAAATGAAATTTTAAAAAAATAATTACGATTTCTGTTTTGGATTCCTGAAGGATAGTTTAAATGTTTTAAAATAATAAAATTTAAAAGAAATTTTAAAAAAGTAATTAGGATTTCTGTTTTGGATTCCTCAAGGATAGTTTAAATGTTTTAAAATAATAAAATTTAAAACAAATTTAAAAAAAGTGATTTCTGTTTTGGATTCTTCAAGGATAGTTTAAATGTTTTAAAATTATAAAATTTAAAAGAAATTTTAAAAAAGTAATTACGATTTCTGTTTTGGATTCCTCAATGATAGTTTAAATGTTTTAAAATAATAAAATTTAAAACAAATTTAAAAAAACTGATTTCTGTTTTGGATTCCTCAAGAATAGTTTAAATGTTTTAAAATAATAAAATTTAAAAGAAATTTTAAAAAAGTAATTAGGATTTCTGTTTTGGATTCGTCAAGGATAGTTTAAATGTTTTAAAATAATAAAATTTAAAAGAAATTTTAAAAAAGTAATTAGGATTTCTGTTTTGCATTCCTCAAGGATAGTTTAAATGTTTTAAAATAATAAAATTTAAAAGAAATTTTAAAAAAGTAATTACGATTTCTGTTTTGGATTCCTCAAGGATAGTTTAAATGTTTTAAAATTATAAAATTTAAAAGAAATTTTAAAAAAGTAATTACGATTTCTGTTTTGGATTCCTCAAGGATAGTTTAAATGTTTTAAAATAATAAAATTTAAAACAAATTTAAAAAAAGTGATTTCTGTTTTGGATTCCTCAAGGATAGTTTAAATGTTTTAAAATTATAAAATTTAAATGAAATTTTAAAAAAGTAATTACGATTTCTGTTTTGGATTCCTCAAGGATAGTTTAAATATTTTAAAATAATAAAATTTAAAAGAAATTTTAAAAAAGTAATTAGGATTTCTGTTTTGAATTCCTTAAGGATAGTTTAAATGTTTTAAAATAATAAAATTTAAAACAAATTTAAAAAAAGTGATTTCTGTTTTGGATTCCTCAAGGATAGTTTAAATGTTTTAAAATAATAAAATTTAAAACAAATTTAAAAAAAGTGATTTCTGTTTTGGATTCCTCAAGAATAGTTTAAATGTTTTAAAATAATAAAATTTAAAAGAAATTTTAAAAAAGTAATTAGGATTTCTGTTTTGGATTCCTCAAGGATAGTTTAAATGTTTTAAAATAATAAAATTTAAAACAAATTTAAAAAAAGTGATTTCTGTTTTGGATTCCTCAAGGATAGTTTAAATGTTTTAAAATAATAAAATTTAAAAGAAATTTTAAAAAAGTAATTAGGATTTCTGTTTTGGATTCCTCAAGGATAGTTTAAATGTTTTAAAATAATAAAATTTAAAACAAATTTAAAAAAAGTGATTTCTGTTTTGGATTCCTCAAGAATAGTTTAAATGTTTTAAAATAATAAAATTTAAAAGAAATTTTAAAAAAGTAATTAGGATTTCTGTTTTGGATTCCTCAAGGATAGTTTAAATGTTTTAAAATAATAAAATTTAAAAGAAATTTTAAAAAAGTAATTAGGATTTCTGTTTTGCATTCCTCAAGGATAGTTTAAATGTTTTAAAATTATAAAATTTAAAAGAAATTTTAAAAAAGTAATTACGATTTCTGTTTTGGATTCCTCAAGGATAGTTTAAATGTTTTAAAATAATAAAATTTAAAACAAATTTAAAAAAAGTGATTTCTGTTTTGGATTCCTCAAGCATAGTTTAAATGTTTTAAAATAATAAAATTTAAAAGAAATTTTAAAAAAGTAATTAGGATTTCTGTTTTGGATTCCTCAAGGATAGTTTAAATGTTTTAAAATAATAAAATTTAAAAGAAATTTTAAAAAAGTAATTACGATTTCTGTTTTGGATTCCTCAAGGATAGTTTAAATGTTTTAAAATTATAAAATTTAAAAGAAATTTTAAAAAAGTAATTAGGATTTCTGTTTTGGATTCCTCAAGGATAGTTTAAATGTTTTAAAATAATAAAATTTAAAACAAATTTAAAAAAAGTGATTTCTGTTTTGGATTCCTCAAGAATAGTTTAAATGTTTTAAAATAATAAAATTTAAAAGAAATTTTAAAAAAGTAATTAGGATTTCTGTTTTGGATTCCTCAAGGATAGTTTAAATGTTTTAAAATAATAAAATTTAAAAGAAATTTTAAAAAAGTAATTAGGATTTCTGTTTTGGATTCCTCAATGATAGTTTAAATGTTTTAAAATAATATAATTTAAAACAAATTTAAAAAAAGTGATTTCTGTTTTGGATTCCTCAAGGATAGTTTAAATGTTTTAAAATAATAAAATTTAAAAGAAATTTTAAAAAAGTAATTAGGATTTCTGTTTTGGATTCCTCAAGGATAGTTTAAATGTTTTAAAATAATAAAATTTAAAAGAAATTTTAAAAAAGTAATTAGGATTTCTGTTTTGGATTCCTCAAGGATAGTTTAAATGTTTTAAAATAATAAAATTTAAAACAAATTTAAAAAAAGTGATTTCTGTTTTGGATTCCTCAAGGATAGTTTAAATGTTTTAAAATAATAAAATTTAAAAGAAATTTTAAAAAAGTAATTACGATTTCTGTTTTGGATTCCTCAAGGATAGTTTAAATGTTTTAAAATTATAAAATTTAAAAGAAATTTTAAAAAAGTAATTACGATTTCTGTTTTGGATTCCTCAAGGATAGTTTAAATGTTTTAAAATAATAAAATTTAAAACAAATTTAAAAAAAGTGATTTCTGTTTTGGATTCCTCAAGGATAGTTTAAATGTTTTAAAATAATAAAATTTAAAAGAAATTTTAAAAAAGTAATTAGGATTTCTGTTTTGGATTCCTCAAGGATAGTTTAAATGTTTTAAAATAATAAAATTTAAAAGAAATTTAAAAAAAGTGATTTCTGTTTTGGATTCCTCAAGGATAGTTTAAATGTTTTAAAAGTATAAAACTTAAATGAAATTTAAAAAAAGAAATTATGATTTCTGTTTTGCATTCTTCAAGCATAGTCTAAAAGTTTTAAAACAATAAAATTTAAAATAAATTTTAAAAAAGTAATTAGGATTTCTGTTTTGGATTCCTCAAGGATAGTTTAAATGTTTTAAAATTATAAAATTTAAAAGAAATTTTAAAAAAGTAATTACGATTTCTGTTTTGGATTCCTCAAGGATAGTTTAAATGTTTTAAAATAATAAAATTTAAAAGAAATTTTAAAAAAGTAATTAGGATTTCTGTTTTGGATTCCTCAAGGATAGTTTAAATGTTTTAAAATAATAAAATTTAAAACAAATTTAAAAAAAGTGATTTCTGTTTTGGATTCCTCAAGGATAGTTTAAATGTTTTAAAATAATAAAATTTAAAAGAAATTTTAAAAAAGTAATTAGGATTTCTGTTTTGGATTCCTCAAGGATAGTTTAAATGTTTTAAAATAATAAAATTTAAAAGAAATTTTAAAAAAGTAATTAGGATTTCTGTTTTGAATTCCTTAAGGATAGTTTAAATGTTTTAAAATAATAAAATTTAAAACAAATTTAAAAAAAGTGATTTCTGTTTTGGATTCCTCAAGGATAGTTTAAATGTTTTAAAATTATAAAATTTAAATGAAATTTTAAAAAAATAATTACGATTTCTGTTTTGGATTCCTGAAGGATAGTTTAAATGTTTTAAAATAATAAAATTTAAAAGAAATTTTAAAAAAGTAATTAGGATTTCTGTTTTGGATTCCTCAAGGATAGTTTAAATGTTTTAAAATAATAAAATTTAAAACAAATTTAAAAAAAGTGATTTCTGTTTTGGATTCTTCAAGGATAGTTTAAATGTTTTAAAATTATAAAATTTAAAAGAAATTTTAAAAAAGTAATTACGATTTCTGTTTTGGATTCCTCAATGATAGTTTAAATGTTTTAAAATAATAAAATTTAAAACAAATTTAAAAAAAGTGATTTCTGTTTTGGATTCCTCAAGAATAGTTTAAATGTTTTAAAATAATAAAATTTAAAAGAAATTTTAAAAAAGTAATTAGGATTTCTGTTTTGGATTCGTCAAGGATAGTTTAAATGTTTTAAAATAATAAAATTTAAAAGAAATTTTAAAAAAGTAATTAGGATTTCTGTTTTGCATTCCTCAAGGATAGTTTAAATGTTTTAAAATAATAAAATTTAAAAGAAATTTTAAAAAAGTAATTACGATTTCTGTTTTGGATTCCTCAAGGATAGTTTAAATGTTTTAAAATTATAAAATTTAAAAGAAATTTTAAAAAAGTAATTACGATTTCTGTTTTGGATTCCTCAAGGATAGTTTAAATGTTTTAAAATAATAAAATTTAAAACAAATTTAAAAAAAGTGATTTCTGTTTTGGATTCCTCAAGGATAGTTTAAATGTTTTAAAATTATAAAATTTAAATGAAATTTTAAAAAAGTAATTACGATTTCTGTTTTGGATTCCTCAAGGATAGTTTAAATATTTTAAAATAATAAAATTTAAAAGAAATTTTAAAAAAGTAATTAGGATTTCTGTTTTGAATTCCTTAAGGATAGTTTAAATGTTTTAAAATAATAAAATTTAAAACAAATTTAAAAAAAGTGATTTCTGTTTTGGATTCCTCAAGGATAGTTTAAATGTTTTAAAATAATAAAATTTAAAACAAATTTAAAAAAAGTGATTTCTGTTTTGGATTCCTCAAGAATAGTTTAAATGTTTTAAAATAATAAAATTTAAAAGAAATTTTAAAAAAGTAATTAGGATTTCTGTTTTGGATTCCTCAAGGATAGTTTAAATGTTTTAAAATAATAAAATTTAAAACAAATTTAAAAAAAGTGATTTCTGTTTTGGATTCCTCAAGGATAGTTTAAATGTTTTAAAATAATAAAATTTAAAAGAAATTTTAAAAAAGTAATTAGGATTTCTGTTTTGGATTCCTCAAGGATAGTTTAAATGTTTTAAAATAATAAAATTTAAAACAAATTTAAAAAAAGTGATTTCTGTTTTGGATTCCTCAAGAATAGTTTAAATGTTTTAAAATAATAAAATTTAAAAGAAATTTTAAAAAAGTAATTAGGATTTCTGTTTTGGATTCCTCAAGGATAGTTTAAATGTTTTAAAATAATAAAATTTAAAAGAAATTTTAAAAAAGTAATTAGGATTTCTGTTTTGCATTCCTCAAGGATAGTTTAAATGTTTTAAAATTATAAAATTTAAAAGAAATTTTAAAAAAGTAATTACGATTTCTGTTTTGGATTCCTCAAGGATAGTTTAAATGTTTTAAAATAATAAAATTTAAAACAAATTTAAAAAAAGTGATTTCTGTTTTGGATTCCTCAAGCATAGTTTAAATGTTTTAAAATAATAAAATTTAAAAGAAATTTTAAAAAAGTAATTAGGATTTCTGTTTTGGATTCCTCAAGGATAGTTTAAATGTTTTAAAATAATAAAATTTAAAAGAAATTTTAAAAAAGTAATTACGATTTCTGTTTTGGATTCCTCAAGGATAGTTTAAATGTTTTAAAATTATAAAATTTAAAAGAAATTTTAAAAAAGTAATTAGGATTTCTGTTTTGGATTCCTCAAGGATAGTTTAAATGTTTTAAAATAATAAAATTTAAAACAAATTTAAAAAAAGTGATTTCTGTTTTGGATTCCTCAAGAATAGTTTAAATGTTTTAAAATAATAAAATTTAAAAGAAATTTTAAAAAAGTAATTAGGATTTCTGTTTTGGATTCCTCAAGGATAGTTTAAATGTTTTAAAATAATAAAATTTAAAAGAAATTTTAAAAAAGTAATTAGGATTTCTGTTTTGGATTCCTCAAGGATAGTTTAAATGTTTTAAAATAATAAAATTTAAAACAAATTTAAAAAAAGTGATTTCTGTTTTGGATTCCTCAAGGATAGTTTAAATGTTTTAAAATAATAAAATTTAAAAGAAATTTTAAAAAAGTAATTAGGATTTCTGTTTTGCATTCCTCAAGGATAGTTTAAATGTTTTAAAATAATAAAATTTAAAAGAAATTTTAAAAAAGTAATTACGATTTCTGTTTTGGATTCCTCAAGGATAGTTTAAATGTTTTAAAATTATAAAATTTAAAAGAAATTTTAAAAAAGTAATTACGATTTCTGTTTTGGATTCCTGAAGGATAGTTTAAATGTTTTAAAATAATAAAATTTAAAACAAATTTAAAAAAAGTGATTTCTGTTTTGGATTCCTCAAGGATAGTTTAAATGTTTTAAAATAATAAAATTTAAAAGAAATTTTAAAAAAGTAATTAGGATTTCTGTTTTGGATTCCTCAAGGATAGTTTAAATGTTTTAAAATAATAAAATTTAAAAGAAATTTAAAAAAAGTGATTTCTGTTTTGGATTCCTCAAGGATAGTTTAAATGTTTTAAAAGTATAAAACTTAAATGAAATTTAAAAAAAGAAATTATGATTTCTGTTTTGCATTCTTCAAGCATAGTCTAAAAGTTTTAAAACAATAAAATTTAAAATAAATTTTAAAAAAGTAATTAGGATTTCTGTTTTGGATTCCTCAAGGATAGTTTAAATGTTTTAAAATTATAAAATTTAAAAGAAATTTTAAAAAAGTAATTACGATTTCTGTTTTGGATTCCTCAAGGATAGTTTAAATGTTTTAAAATAATAAAATTTAAAAGAAATTTTAAAAAAGTAATTAGGATTTCTGTTTTGGATTCCTCAAGGATAGTTTAAATGTTTTAAAATAATAAAATTTAAAACAAATTTAAAAAAAGTGATTTCTGTTTTGGATTCCTCAAGGATAGTTTAAATGTTTTAAAATAATAAAATTTAAAAGAAATTTTAAAAAAGTAATTAGGATTTCTGTTTTGGATTCCTCAAGGATAGTTTAAATGTTTTAAAATAATAAAATTTAAAAGAAATTTTAAAAAAGTAATTAGGATTTCTGTTTTGAATTCCTTAAGGATAGTTTAAATGTTTTAAAATAATAAAATTTAAAACAAATTTAAAAAAAGTGATTTCTGTTTTGGATTCCTCAAGGATAGTTTAAATGTTTTAAAATTATAAAATTTAAATGAAATTTTAAAAAAATAATTACGATTTCTGTTTTGGATTCCTGAAGGATAGTTTAAATGTTTTAAAATAATAAAATTTAAAAGAAATTTTAAAAAAGTAATTAGGATTTCTGTTTTGGATTCCTCAAGGATAGTTTAAATGTTTTAAAATAATAAAATTTAAAACAAATTTAAAAAAAGTGATTTCTGTTTTGGATTCTTCAAGGATAGTTTAAATGTTTTAAAATTATAAAATTTAAAAGAAATTTTAAAAAAGTAATTACGATTTCTGTTTTGGATTCCTCAATGATAGTTTAAATGTTTTAAAATAATAAAATTTAAAACAAATTTAAAAAAAGTGATTTCTGTTTTGGATTCCTCAAGAATAGTTTAAATGTTTTAAAATAATAAAATTTAAAAGAAATTTTAAAAAAGTAATTAGGATTTCTGTTTTGGATTCGTCAAGGATAGTTTAAATGTTTTAAAATAATAAAATTTAAAAGAAATTTTAAAAAAGTAATTAGGATTTCTGTTTTGCATTCCTCAAGGATAGTTTAAATGTTTTAAAATAATAAAATTTAAAAGAAATTTTAAAAAAGTAATTACGATTTCTGTTTTGGATTCCTCAAGGATAGTTTAAATGTTTTAAAATAATAAAATTTAAAACAAATTTAAAAAAAGTGATTTCTGTTTTGGATTCCTCAAGGATAGTTTAAATGTTTTAAAATAATAAAATTTAAAAGAAATTTTAAAAAAGTAATTAGGATTTCTGTTTTGGATTCCTCAAGGATAGTTTAAATGTTTTAAAATAATAAAATTTAAAAGAAATTTTAAAAAAGTAATTAGGATTTCTGTTTTGGATTCCTCAAGGATAGTTTAAATGTTTTAAAATAATAAAATTTAAAACAAATTTAAAAAAAGTGATTTCTGTTTTGGATTCCTCAAGGATAGTTTAAATGTTTTAAAATAATAAAATTTAAAAGAAATTTTAAAAAAGTAATTAGGATTTCTGTTTTGCATTCCTCAAGGATAGTTTAAATGTTTTAAAATAATAAAATTTAAAAGAAATTTTAAAAAAGTAATTAGGATTTCTGTTTTGGATTCCTCAAGGATAGTTTAAATGTTTTAAAATTATAAAATTTAAAAGAAATTTTAAAAAAGTAATTACGATTTCTGTTTTGGATTCCTCAAGGATAGTTTAAATGTTTTAAAATAATAAAATTTAAAACAAATTTAAAAAAAGTGATTTCTGTTTTGGATTCCTCAAGAATAGTTTAAATGTTTTAAAATAATAAAATTTAAAAGAAATTTTAAAAAAGTAATTAGGATTTCTGTTTTGGATTCCTCAAGGATAGTTTAAATGTTTTAAAATAATAAAATTTAAAAGAAATTTTAAAAAAGTAATTAGGATTTCTGTTTTGCATTCCTCAAGGATAGTTTAAATGTTTTAAAATTATAAAATTTAAAAGAAATTTTAAAAAAGTAATTACGATTTCTGTTTTGGATTCCTCAAGGATAGTTTAAATGTTTTAAAATAATAAAATTTAAAACAAATTTAAAAAAAGTGATTTCTGTTTTGGATTCCTCAAGGATAGTTTAAATGTTTTAAAATAATAAAATTTAAAAGAAATTTTAAAAAAGTAATTAGGATTTCTGTTTTGGATTCCTCAAGGATAGTTTAAATGTTTTAAAATAATAAAATTTAAAAGAAATTTTAAAAAAGTAATTAGGATTTCTGTTTTGAATTCCTCAAGGATAGTTTAAATGTTTTAAAATAATAAAATTTAAAACAAATTTAAAAAAAGTGATTTCTGTTTTGGATTCCTCAAGGATAGTTTAAATGTTTTAAAATTATAAAATTTAAATGAAATTTTAAAAAAGTAATTACGATTTCTGTTTTGGATTCCTTAAGGATAGTTTAAATGTTTTAAAATAATAAAATTTAAAAGAAATTTTAAAAAAGTAATTAGGATTTCTGTTTTGGATTCCTCAAGGATAGTTTAAATGTTTTAAAATAATAAAATTTAAAACAAATTTTAAAAAAGTGATTTCTGTTTTGGATTCTTCAAGGATAGTTTAAATGTTTTAAAATTATAAAATTTAAAAGAAATTTTAAAAAAGTAATTACGATTTCTGTTTTGGATTCCTCAATGATAGTTTAAATGTTTTAAAATAATAAAATTTAAAACAAATTTAAAAAAAGTGATTTCTGTTTTGGATTCCTCAAGCATAGTTTAAATGTTTTAAAATAATAAAATTTAAAAGAAATTTTAAAAAAGTAATTAGGATTTCTGTTTTGGATTCCTCAAGGATAGTTTAAATGTTTTAAAATTATAAAATTTAAAAGAAATTTTAAAAAAGTAATTACGATTTCTGTTTTGGATTCCTCAATGATAGTTTAAATGTTTTAAAATAATAAAATTTAAAACAAATTTAAAAAAAGTGATTTCTGTTTTGGATTCCTCAAGAATAGTTTAAATGTTTTAAAATAATAAAATTTAAAAGAAATTTTAAAAAAGTAATTAGGATTTCTGTTTTGGATTCGTCAAGGATAGTTTAAATGTTTTAAAATAATAAAATTTAAAAGAAATTTTAAAAAAGTAATTAGGATTTCTGTTTTGCATTCCTCAAGGATAGTTTAAATGTTTTAAAATAATAAAATTTAAAAGAAATTTTAAAAAAGTAATTACGATTTCTGTTTTGGATTCCTCAAGGATAGTTTAAATGTTTTAAAATTATAAAATTTAAAAGAAATTTTAAAAAAGTAATTACGATTTCTGTTTTGGATTCCTCAAGGATAGTTTAAATGTTTTAAAATAATAAAATTTAAAAGAAATTTTAAAAAAGTAATTAGGATTTCTGTTTTGGATTCCTCAAGGATAGTTTAAATGTTTTAAAATAATAAAATTTAAAACAAATTTAAAAAAAGTGATTTCTGTTTTGGATTCCTCAAGGATAGTTTAAATGTTTTAAAATAATAAAATTTAAAAGAAATTTTAAAAAAGTAATTAGGATTTCTGTTTTGGATTCCTCAAGGATAGTTTAAATGTTTTAAAATAATAAAATTTAAAACAAATTTAAAAAAAGTGATTTCTGTTTTGGATTCCTCAAGAATAGTTTAAATGTTTTAAAATAATAAAATTTAAAAGAAATTTTAAAAAAGTAATTAGGATTTCTGTTTTGGATTCCTCAAGGATAGTTTAAATGTTTTAAAATAATAAAATTTAAAAGAAATTTTAAAAAAGTAATTAGGATTTCTGTTTTGCATTCCTCAAGGATAGTTTAAATGTTTTAAAATTATAAAATTTAAAAGAAATTTTAAAAAAGTAATTACGATTTCTGTTTTGGATTCCTCAAGGATAGTTTAAATGTTTTAAAATAATAAAATTTAAAACAAATTTAAAAAAAGTGATTTCTGTTTTGGATTCCTCAAGGATAGTTTAAATGTTTTAAAATAATAAAATTTAAAAGAAATTTTAAAAAAGTAATTAGGATTTCTGTTTTGGATTCCTCAAGGATAGTTTAAATGTTTTAAAATAATAAAATTTAAAAGAAATTTTAAAAAAGTAATTAGGATTTCTGTTTTGAATTCCTCAAGGATAGTTTAAATGTTTTAAAATAATAAAATTTAAAACAAATTTAAAAAAAGTGATTTCTGTTTTGGATTCCTCAAGGATAGTTTAAATGTTTTAAAATTATAAAATTTAAATGAAATTTTAAAAAAGTAATTACGATTTCTGTTTTGGATTCCTGAAGGATAGTTTAAATGTTTTAAAATAATAAAATTTAAAAGAAATTTTAAAAAAGTAATTAGGATTTCTGTTTTGGATTCCTCAAGGATAGTTTAAATGTTTTAAAATAATAAAATTTAAAACAAATTTTAAAAAAGTGATTTCTGTTTTGGATTCTTCAAGGATAGTTTAAATGTTTTAAAATTATAAAATTTAAAAGAAATTTTAAAAAAGTAATTACGATTTCTGTTTTGGATTCCTCAATGATAGTTTAAATGTTTTAAAATAATAAAATTTAAAACAAATTTAAAAAAAGTGATTTCTGTTTTGGATTCCTCAAGCATAGTTTAAATGTTTTAAAATAATAAAATTTAAAAGAAATTTTAAAAAAGTAATTAGGATTTCTGTTTTGGATTCCTCAAGGATAGTTTAAATGTTTTAAAATTATAAAATTTAAAAGAAATTTTAAAAAAGTAATTACGATTTCTGTTTTGGATTCCTCAATGATAGTTTAAATGTTTTAAAATAATAAAATTTAAAACAAATTTAAAAAAAGTGATTTCTGTTTTGGATTCCTCAAGAATAGTTTAAATGTTTTAAAATAATAAAATTTAAAAGAAATTTTAAAAAAGTAATTAGGATTTCTGTTTTGGATTCGTCAAGGATAGTTTAAATGTTTTAAAATAATAAAATTTAAAAGAAATTTTAAAAAAGTAATTAGGATTTCTGTTTTGCATTCCTCAAGGATAGTTTAAATGTTTTAAAATAATAAAATTTAAAAGAAATTTTAAAAAAGTAATTACGATTTCTGTTTTGGATTCCTCAAGGATAGTTTAAATGTTTTAAAATTATAAAATTTAAAAGAAATTTTAAAAAAGTAATTACGATTTCTGTTTTGGATTCCTCAAGGATAGTTTAAATGTTTTAAAATAATAAAATTTAAAAGAAATTTTAAAAAAGTAATTAGGATTTCTGTTTTGGATTCCTCAAGGATAGTTTAAATGTTTTAAAATAATAAAATTTAAAACAAATTTAAAAAAAGTGATTTCTGTTTTGGATTCCTCAAGGATAGTTTAAATGTTTTAAAATAATAAAATTTAAAAGAAATTTTAAAAAAGTAATTAGGATTTCTGTTTTGGATTCCTCAAGGATAGTTTAAATGTTTTAAAATAATAAAATTTAAAAGAAATTTAAAAAAAGTGATTTCTGTTTTGGATTCCTCAAGGATAGTTTAAATGTTTTAAAAACATAAAATTTAAAAGAAATTTTAAAAAAGTAATTACGATTTCTGTTTTGGATTCCTCAAGGATAGTTTAAATCTTTTAAAATAATAAAATTTAAAAGAAATTTTAAAAAAGTAATTAGGATTTCTGTTTTGGATTCCTCAAGGATAGTTTAAATGTTTTAAAATAATAAAATTTAAAAGAAATTTTAAAAAAGTAATTAGGATTTCTGTTTTGAATTCCTGAAGGATAGTTTAAATGTTTTAAAATAATAAAACTTAAAACAAATTTAAAAAAAGTGATTTCTGTTTTGGATTCCTCAAGGATAGTTTAAATGTTTTAAAATAATAAAATTTAAAACAAAATTAAAAAAAGTGATTTCTGTTTTGGATTCCTCAAGAATAGTTTAAATGTTTTAAAATAATAAAATTTAAAACAAATTTAAAAAAATGATTTCTGTTTTGGATTCCTCAAGGATAGTTTAAATGTTTTAAAATTATAAAATTTAAAAGAAATTTTAAAAAAGTAATTACGATTTCTGTTTTGGATTCCTCAATGATAGTTTAAATGTTTTAAAATAATAAAATTTAAAACAAATTTAAAAAAAGTGATTTCTGTTTTGGATTCCTCAAGAATAGTTTAAATGTTTTAAAATAATAAAATTTAAAAGAAATTTTAAAAAAGTAATTAGGATTTCTGTTTTGGATTCGTCAAGGATAGTTTAAATGTTTTAAAATAATAAAATTTAAAAGAAATTTTAAAAAAGTAATTAGGATTTCTGTTTTGCATTCCTCAAGGATAGTTTAAATGTTTTAAAATAATAAAATTTAAAAGAAATTTTAAAAAAGTAATTACGATTTCTGTTTTGGATTCCTCAAGGATAGTTTAAATGTTTTAAAATTATAAAATTTAAAAGAAATTTTAAAAAAGTAATTACGATTTCTGTTTTGGATTCCTCAAGGATAGTTTAAATGTTTTAAAATAATAAAATTTAAAACAAATTTAAAAAAAGTGATTTCTGTTTTGGATTCCTCAAGGATAGTTTAAATGTTTTAAAATTATAAAATTTAAATGAAATTTTAAAAAAGTAATTACGATTTCTGTTTTGGATTCTTCAAGGATAGTTTAAATGTTTTAAAATAATAAAATTTAAAACAAATTTAAAAAAAAGTGATTTCTGTTTTGGATTCCTCAAGGATAGTTTAAATGTTTTAAAATAATAAAATTTAAAAGAAATTTTAAAAAAGTAATTAGGATTTCTGTTTTGGATTCCTCAAGGATAGTTTAAATGTTTTAAAATAATAAAATTTAAAAGAAATTTTATAAAAGTAATTACGATTTCTGTTTTGGATTCCTCAAGGATAGTTTAAATGTTTTAAAATAATAAAATTTAAAACAAATTTAAAAAAAGTGATTTCTGTTTTGGATTCCTCAAGGATAGTTTAAATGTTTTAAAATAATAAAATTTAAATGAAATTTTAAAAAAGTAATTACGATTTCTGTTTTGGATTCCTCAAGGATAGTTTAAATGTTTTAAAATAATAAAATGTAAAACAAATTTAAAAAAAGTGATTTCTGTTTTGGATTCCTCAAGGATAGTTTAAATGTTTTAAAAATATAAAATTTAAAAGAAATTTTAAAAAAGTAATTACGATTTCTGTTTTGGATTCCTCAAGGATAGTTTAAATCTTTTAAAATAATAAAATTTAAAAGAAATTTTAAAAAAGTAATTACGATTTCTGTATTGGATTCCTCAATGATTGTTTAAATGTTTTAAAATAATAAAATTTAAAACAAATTTAAAAAAAGTGATTTCTGTTTTGGATTCCTCAAGAATAGTTTAAATGTTTTAAAATAATAAAATTTAAAACAAATTTAAAAAAAGTGATTTCTGTTTTGGATTCCTCAAGAATAGTTTAAATGTTTTAAAATAATAAAATTTAAAAGAAATTTTAAAAAAGTAATTACGATTTCTGTTTTGGATTCCTCAAGGATAGTTTAAATGTTTTAAAATAATAAAATTTAAAAGAAATTTTAAAAAAGTAATTAGGATTTCTGTTTTGCATTCCTCAAGGATAGTTTAAATGTTTTAAAATAATAAAATTTAAAAGAAATTTTAAAAAAGTAATTACGATTTCTGTTTTGGATTCCTCAAGGATAGTTTAAATGTTTTAAAATTATAAAATTTAAAAGAAATTTTAAAAAAGTAATTACGATTTCTGTTTTGGATTCCTCAAGGATAGTTTAAATGTTTTAAAATAATAAAATTTAAAAGAAATTTTAAAAAAGTAATTAGGATTTCTGTTTTGGATTCCTCAAGGATAGTTTAAATGTTTTAAAATAATAAAATTTAAAACAAATTTAAAAAAAGTGATTTCTGTTTTGGATTCCTCAAGGATAGTTTAAATGTTTTAAAATAATAAAATTTAAAAGAAATTTTAAAAAAGTAATTAGGATTTCTGTTTTGGATTCCTCAAGGATAGTTTAAATGTTTTAAAATAATAAAATTTAAAAGAAATTTAAAAAAAGTGATTTCTGTTTTGGATTCCTCAAGGATAGTTTAAATGTTTTAAAAATATAAAATTTAAAAGAAATTTTAAAAAAGTAATTACGATTTCTGTTTTGGATTCCTCAAGGATAGTTTAAATCTTTTAAAATAATAAAATTTAAAAGAAATTTTAAAAAAGTAATTAGGATTTCTGTTTTGGATTCCTCAAGGATAGTTTAAATGTTTTAAAATAATAAAATTTAAAAGAAATTTTAAAAAAGTAATTAGGATTTCTGTTTTGAATTCCTGAAGGATAGTTTAAATGTTTTAAAATAATAAAATTTAAAACAAATTTAAAAAAAGTGATTTCTGTTTTGGATTCCTCAAGGATAGTTTAAATGTTTTAAAATAATAAAATTTAAAACAAAATTAAAAAAAGTGATTTCTGTTTTGGATTCCTCAAGAATAGTTTAAATGTTTTAAAATAATAAAATTTAAAACAAATTTAAAAAAAGTGATTTCTGTTTTGGATTCCTCAAGGATAGTTTAAATGTTTTAAAATTATAAAATTTAAAAGAAATTTTAAAAAAGTAATTACGATTTCTGTTTTGGATTCCTCAATGATAGTTTAAATGTTTTAAAATAATAAAATTTAAAACAAATTTAAAAAAAGTGATTTCTGTTTTGGATTCCTCAAGAATAGTTTAAATGTTTTAAAATAATAAAATTTAAAAGAAATTTTAAAAAAGTAATTAGGATTTCTGTTTTGGATTCGTCAAGGATAGTTTAAATGTTTTAAAATAATAAAATTTAAAAGAAATTTTAAAAAAGTAATTAGGATTTCTGTTTTGCATTCCTCAAGGATAGTTTAAATGTTTTAAAATAATAAAATTTAAAAGAAATTTTAAAAAAGTAATTACGATTTCTGTTTTGGATTCCTCAAGGATAGTTTAAATGTTTTAAAATTATAAAATTTAAAAGAAATTTTAAAAAAGTAATTACGATTTCTGTTTTGGATTCCTCAAGGATAGTTTAAATGTTTTAAAATAATAAAATTTAAAACAAATTTAAAAAAAGTGATTTCTGTTTTGGATTCCTCAAGGATAGTTTAAATGTTTTAAAATTATAAAATTTAAATGAAATTTTAAAAAAGTAATTACGATTTCTGTTTTGGATTCTTCAAGGATAGTTTAAATGTTTTAAAATAATAAAATTTAAAACAAATTTAAAAAAAAGTGATTTCTGTTTTGGATTCCTCAAGGATAGTTTAAATGTTTTAAAATAATAAAATTTAAAAGAAATTTTAAAAAAGTAATTAGGATTTCTGTTTTGGATTCCTCAAGGATAGTTTAAATGTTTTAAAATAATAAAATTTAAAACAAATTTTAAAAAAGTGATTTCTGTTTTGGATTCTTCAAGGATAGTTTAAATGTTTTAAAATTATAAAATTTAAAAGAAATTTTAAAAAAGTAATTACGATTTCTGTTTTGGATTCCTCAATGATAGTTTAAATGTTTTAAAATAATAAAATTTAAAACAAATTTAAAAAAAGTGATTTCTGTTTTGGATTCCTCAAGGATAGTTTAAATGTTTTAAAATAATAAAATTTAAAAGAAATTTTAAAAAAGTAATTAGGATTTCTGTTTTGGATTCCTCAAGGATAGTTTAAATGTTTTAAAATAATAAAATTTAAAACAAATTTAAAAAAAGTGATTTCTGTTTTGGATTCTTCAAGGATAGTTTAAATGTTTTAAAATTATAAAATTTAAAAGAAATTTTAAAAAAGTAATTACGATTTCTGTTTTGGATTCCTCAATGATAGTTTAAATGTTTTAAAATAATAAAATTTAAAACAAATTTAAAAAAAGTGATTTCTGTTTTGGATTCCTCAAGAATAGTTTAAATGTTTTAAAATAATAAAATTTAAAAGAAATTTTAAAAAAGTAATTAGGATTTCTGTTTTGGATTCGTCAAGGATAGTTTAAATGTTTTAAAATAATAAAATTTAAAAGAAATTTTAAAAAAGTAATTAGGATTTCTGTTTTGCATTCCTCAAGGATAGTTTAAATGTTTTAAAATAATAAAATTTAAAAGAAATTTTAAAAAAGTAATTACGATTTCTGTTTTGGATTCCTCAAGGATAGTTTAAATGTTTTAAAATTATAAAATTTAAAAGAAATTTTAAAAAAGTAATTACGATTTCTGTTTTGGATTCCTCAAGGATAGTTTAAATGTTTTAAAATAATAAAATTTAAAACAAATTTAAAAAAAGTGATTTCTGTTTTGGATTCCTCAAGGATAGTTTAAATGTTTTAAAATTATAAAATTTAAATGAAATTTTAAAAAAGTAATTACGATTTCTGTTTTGGATTCCTTAAGGATAGTTTAAATGTTTTAAAATAATAAAATTTAAAAGAAATTTTAAAAAAGTAATTAGGATTTCTGTTTTGGATTCCTCAAGGATAGTTTAAATGTTTTAAAATAATAAAATTTAAAACAAATTTTAAAAAAGTGATTTCTGTTTTGGATTCTTCAAGGATAGTTTAAATGTTTTAAAATTATAAAATTTAAAAGAAATTTTAAAAAAGTAATTACGATTTCTGTTTTGGATTCCTCAATGATAGTTTAAATGTTTTAAAATAATAAAATTTAAAACAAATTTAAAAAAAGTGATTTCTGTTTTGGATTCCTCAAGCATAGTTTAAATGTTTTAAAATAATAAAATTTAAAAGAAATTTTAAAAAAGTAATTAGGATTTCTGTTTTGGATTCCTCAAGGATAGTTTAAATGTTTTAAAATAATAAAATTTAAAACAAATTTAAAAAAAGTGATTTCTGTTTTGGATTCCTCAAGGATAGTTTAAATGTTTTAAAATAATAAAATTTAAAAGAAATTTTAAAAAAGTAATTAGGATTTCTGTTTTGGATTCCTCAAGGATAGTTTAAATGTTTTAAAATAATAAAATTTAAAAGAAATTTAAAAAAAGTGATTTCTGTTTTGGATTCCTCAAGGATAGTTTAAATGTTTTAAAAATATAAAATTTAAAAGAAATTTTAAAAAAGTAATTACGATTTCTGTTTTGGATTCCTCAAGGATAGTTTAAATCTTTTAAAATAATAAAATTTAAAAGAAATTTTAAAAAAGTAATTAGGATTTCTGTTTTGGATTCCTCAAGGATAGTTTAAATGTTTTAAAATAATAAAATTTAAAAGAAATTTTAAAAAAGTAATTAGGATTTCTGTTTTGAATTCCTGAAGGATAGTTTAAATGTTTTAAAATAATAAAATTTAAAACAAATTTAAAAAAAGTGATTTCTGTTTTGGATTCCTCAAGGATAGTTTAAATGTTTTAAAATAATAAAATTTAAAACAAAATTAAAAAAAGTGATTTCTGTTTTGGATTCCTCAAGAATAGTTTAAATGTTTTAAAATAATAAAATTTAAAACAAATTTAAAAAAAGTGATTTCTGTTTTGGATTCCTCAAGGATAGTTTAAATGTTTTAAAATTATAAAATTTAAAAGAAATTTTAAAAAAGTAATTACGATTTCTGTTTTGGATTCCTCAATGATAGTTTAAATGTTTTAAAATAATAAAATTTAAAACAAATTTAAAAAAAGTGATTTCTGTTTTGGATTCCTCAAGAATAGTTTAAATGTTTTAAAATAATAAAATTTAAAAGAAATTTTAAAAAAGTAATTAGGATTTCTGTTTTGGATTCGTCAAGGATAGTTTAAATGTTTTAAAATAATAAAATTTAAAAGAAATTTTAAAAAAGTAATTAGGATTTCTGTTTTGCATTCCTCAAGGATAGTTTAAATGTTTTAAAATAATAAAATTTAAAAGAAATTTTAAAAAAGTAATTACGATTTCTGTTTTGGATTCCTCAAGGATAGTTTAAATGTTTTAAAATTATAAAATTTAAAAGAAATTTTAAAAAAGTAATTACGATTTCTGTTTTGGATTCCTCAAGGATAGTTTAAATGTTTTAAAATAATAAAATTTAAAACAAATTTAAAAAAAGTGATTTCTGTTTTGGATTCCTCAAGGATAGTTTAAATGTTTTAAAATTATAAAATTTAAATGAAATTTTAAAAAAGTAATTACGATTTCTGTTTTGGATTCTTCAAGGATAGTTTAAATGTTTTAAAATAATAAAATTTAAAACAAATTTAAAAAAAAGTGATTTCTGTTTTGGATTCCTCAAGGATAGTTTAAATGTTTTAAAATAATAAAATTTAAAAGAAATTTTAAAAAAGTAATTAGGATTTCTGTTTTGGATTCCTCAAGGATAGTTTAAATGTTTTAAAATAATAAAATTTAAAAGAAATTTTATAAAAGTAATTACGATTTCTGTTTTGGATTCCTCAAGGATAGTTTAAATGTTTTAAAATAATAAAATTTAAAACAAATTTAAAAAAAGTGATTTCTGTTTTGGATTCTTCAAGGATAGTTTAAATGTTTTAAAATTATAAAATTTAAAAGAAATTTTAAAAAAGTAATTAGGATTTCTGTTTTGCATTCCTCAAGGATAGTTTAAATGTTTTAAAATAATAAAATTTAAAAGAAATTTTAAAAAAGTAATTAGGATTTCTGTTTTGGATTCCTCAAGGATAGTTTAAATGTTTTAAAATAATAAAATTTAAAAAAAATTTAAAAAAAGTGATTTCTGTTTTGGATTCTTCAAGGATAGTTTAAATGTTTTAAAATTATAAAATTTAAAAGAAATTTTAAAAAAGTAATTACGATTTCTGTTTTGGATTCCTCAATGATCGTTTAAATGTTTTAAAATAATAAAATTTAAAAGAAATTTTAAAAAAGTAATTAGGATTTCTGTTTTGCATTCCTCAAGGATAGTTTAAATGTTTTAAAATAATAAAATTTAAAAGAAATTTTAAAAAAGTAATTAGGATTTCTGTTTTGGATTCCTCAAGGATAGTTTAAATGTTTTAAAATAATAAAATTTAAAAAAAATTTAAAAAAAGTGATTTCTGTTTTGGATTCTTCAAGGATAGTTTAAATGTTTTAAAATTATAAAATTTAAAAGAAATTTTAAAAAAGTAATTACGATTTCTGTTTTGGATTCCTCAATGATCGTTTAAATGTTTTAAAATAATAAAATTTAAAACAAATTTAAAAAAAGTGATTTCTGTTTTGGATTCCTCAAGAATAGTTTAAATGTTTTAAAATAATAAAATTTAAAAGAAATTTTAAAAAAGTAATTAGGATTTCTGTTTTGGATTCCTCAAGGATAGTTTAAATGTTTTAAAATTATAAAATTTAAAAGAAATTTTAAAAAAGTAATTACGATTTCTGTTTTGGATTCCTCAAGGATAGTTTAAATGTTTTAAAATTATAAAATTTAAAAGAAATTTTAAAAAAGAAATTACGATTTCTGTTTTGGATTCCTCAATGATAGTTTAAATGTTTTAAAATAATAAAATTTAAAACAAATTTAAAAAAAGTGATTTCTGTTTTGGATTCCTCAAGGATAGTGTAAATGTTTTAAAAGTATAAAACTTAAATGAAATTTTAAAAAAGAAATTATGATTTCTGTTTTGAATTCTTCAAGCATAGTCTAAAAGTTTTAAAACAATAAAATTTAAAATAAAATTTAAAAAAGTAATTAGGATTTCTGTTTTGGATTCCTCAAGGATAGTTTAAATGTTTTAAAATTATAAAATTTAAAAGAAATTTTAAAAAAGTAATTACGATTTCTGTTTTGGATTCCTCAAGGATAGTTTAAATGTTTTAAAATAATAAAATTTAAAAGAAATTTTAAAAAAGTAATTAGGATTTCTGTTTTGGATTCCTCAAGGATAGTTTAAATGTTTTAAAATAATAAAATTTAAAACAAATTTAAAAAATGTGATTTCTGTTTTGGATTCTTCAGGATAGTTTAAATGTTTTAAAATTATAAAATTTAAAAGAAATTTTAAAAAAGTAATTACGATTTCTGTTTTGGATTCCTCAAGGATAGTTTAAATGTTTTAAAATAATAAAATTTAAAACAAATTTAAAAAAAGTGATTTCTGTTTTGGATTTCTCAAGGATAGTTTAAATGTTTTAAAATAATAAAATTTAAAAGAAATTTTAAAAAAATAATTAGGATTTCTGTTTTGGATTCCTCAAGGATAGTTTAAATGTTTTAAAATAATAAAATTTAAAAGAAATTTTAAAAAAGTAATTAGGATTTCTGTTTTGAATTCCTTAAGGATAGTTTAAATGTTTTAAAATAATAAAATTTAAAACAAATTTAAAAAAAGTGATTTCTGTTTTGGATTCCTCAAGGATAGTTTACATGTTTTAAAATTATAAAATTTAAATGAAATTTTAAAAAAGTAATTACGATTTCTGTTTTGGATTCCTTAAGGATAGTTTAAATGTTTTAAAATAATAAAATTTAAAAGAAATTTTAAAAAAGTAATTAGGATTTCTGTTTTGGATTCCTCAAGGATAGTTTATATGTTTTAAAATAATAAAATTTAAAACAAATTTAAAAAAAGTGATTTCTGTTTTGGATTCTTCAAGGATAGTTTAAATGTTTTAAAATTATAAAATTTAAAAGAAATTTTAAAAAAGTAATTACGATTTCTGTTTTGGATTCCTCAATGATAGTTTAAATGTTTTAAAATAATAAAATTTAAAAGAAATTTTAAAAAAGTGATTTCTGTTTTGGATTCCTCAAGGATAGTTTAAATGTTTTAAAATAATAAAATTTAAAAGAAATTTTAAAAAAGTAATTAGGATTTCTGTTTTGGATTCCTCAAAGATAGTTTAAATGTTTTAAAATAATAAAATTTAAAAGAAATTTTAAAAAAGTAATTAGGATTTCTGTTTTGGATTCCTCGAGGATAGTTTAAATGTTTTAAAATAATAAAATTTAAAAGAAATTTTAAAAAAGTAATTACGATTTCTGTTTTGGATTCCTCAAGGATAGTTTAAATGTTTTAAAATAATAAAATTTAAAACAAATTTAAAAAAAGTAATTAGGATTTCTGTTTTGAATTCCTGAAGGATAGTTTAAATGTTTTAAAATAATAAAATTTAAAACAAATTTAAAAAAAGTGATTTCTGTTTTGGATTCCTCAAGGATAGTTTAAATGTTTTAAAATTATAAAATTTAAAAGAAATTTTAAAAAATTAATTACGATTTCTGTTTTGGATTCCTCAAGGATAGTTTAAATGTTTTAAAATAATAAAATTTAAAACAAATTTAAAAAAAGTGATTTCTGTTTTGGATTCCTCAAGGATAGTTTAAATGTTTTAAAATAATAAAATTTAAAAGAAATTTTAAAAAAGTAATTAGGATTTCTGTTTTGCATTCCTCAAGGATAGTTTAAATGTTTTAAAATAATAAAATTTAAAAGAAATTTTAAAAAAGTAATTAGGATTTCTGTTTTGGATTCCTCAAGGATAGTTTAAATGTTTTAAAATAATAAAATTTAAAAAAAATTTAAAAAAAGTGATTTCTGTTTTGGATTCTTCAAGGATAGTTTAAATGTTTTAAAATTATAAAATTTAAAAGAAATTTTAAAAAAGTAATTACGATTTCTGTTTTGGATTCCTCAATGATAGTTTAAATGTTTTAAAATAATAAAATTTAAAACAAATTTAAAAAAAGTGATTTCTGTTTTGGATTCCTCAAGAATAGTTTAAATGTTTTAAAATAATAAAATTTAAAACAAATTTAAAAAAAGTGATTTCTGTTTTGGATTCCTCAAGAATAGTTTAAATGTTTTAAAATTATAAAATTTAAAAGAAATTTTAAAAAAGTAATTACGATTTCTGTTTTGGATTCCTCAATGATAGTTTAAATGTTTTAAAATAATAAAATTTAAAACAAATTTAAAAAAAGTGATTTCTGTTTTGGATTCCTCAAGAATAGTTTAAATGTTTTAAAATAATAAAATTTAAAAGAAATTTTAAAAAAGTAATTAGGATTTCTGTTTTGCATTCCTCAAGGATAGTTTAAATGTTTTAAAATAATAAAATTTAAAAGAAATTTTAAAAAAGTAATTAGGATTTCTGTTTTGGATTCCTCAAGGATAGTTTAAATGTTTTAAAATAATAAAATTTAAAAAAAATTTAAAAAAAGTGATTTCTGTTTTGGATTCTTCAAGGATAGTTTAAATGTTTTAAAATTATAAAATTTAAAAGAAATTTTAAAAAAGTAATTACGATTTCTGTTTTGGATTCCTCAATGATCGTTTAAATGTTTTAAAATAATAAAATTTAAAAGAAATTTTAAAAAAGTAATTAGGATTTCTGTTTTGCATTCCTCAAGGATAGTTTAAATGTTTTAAAATAATAAAATTTAAAAGAAATTTTAAAAAAGTAATTAGGATTTCTGTTTTGGATTCCTCAAGGATAGTTTAAATGTTTTAAAATAATAAAATTTAAAAAAAATTTAAAAAAAGTGATTTCTGTTTTGGATTCTTCAAGGATAGTTTAAATGTTTTAAAATTATAAAATTTAAAAGAAATTTTAAAAAAGTAATTACGATTTCTGTTTTGGATTCCTCAATGATCGTTTAAATGTTTTAAAATAATAAAATTTAAAACAAATTTAAAAAAAGTGATTTCTGTTTTGGATTCCTCAAGAATAGTTTAAATGTTTTAAAATAATAAAATTTAAAAGAAATTTTAAAAAAGTAATTAGGATTTCTGTTTTGGATTCCTCAAGGATAGTTTAAATGTTTTAAAATTATAAAATTTAAAAGAAATTTTAAAAAAGTAATTACGATTTCTGTTTTGGATTCCTCAAGGATAGTTTAAATGTTTTAAAATTATAAAATTTAAAAGAAATTTTAAAAAAGAAATTACGATTTCTGTTTTGGATTCCTCAATGATAGTTTAAATGTTTTAAAATAATAAAATTTAAAACAAATTTAAAAAAAGTGATTTCTGTTTTGGATTCCTCAAGGATAGTTTAAATGTTTTAAAAGTATAAAACTTAAATGAAATTTTAAAAAAGAAATTATGATTTCTGTTTTGAATTCTTCAAGCATAGTCTAAAAGTTTTAAAACAATAAAATTTAAAATAAAATTTAAAAAAGTAATTAGGATTTCTGTTTTGGATTCCTCAAGGATAGTTTAAATGTTTTAAAATTATAAAATTTAAAAGAAATTTTAAAAAAGTAATTACGATTTCTGTTTTGGATTCCTCAAGGATAGTTTAAATGTTTTAAAATAATAAAATTTAAAAGAAATTTTAAAAAAGTAATTAGGATTTCTGTTTTGGATTCCTCAAGGATAGTTTAAATGTTTTAAAATAATAAAATTTAAAACAAATTTAAAAAATGTGATTTCTGTTTTGGATTCTTCAGGATAGTTTAAATGTTTTAAAATTATAAAATTTAAAAGAAATTTTAAAAAAGTAATTACGATTTCTGTTTTGGATTCCTCAATGATAGTTTAAATGTTTTAAAATAATAAAATTTAAAACAAATTTAAAAAAAGTGATTTCTGTTTTGGATTCTTCAAGGATAGTTTAAATGTTTTAAAATTATAAAATTTAAAAGAAATTTTAAAAAAGTAATTACGATTTCTGTTTTGGATTCCTCAATGATAGTTTAAATGTTTTAAAATAATAAAATTTAAAAGAAATTTTAAAAAAGTGATTTCTGTTTTGGATTCCTCAAGGATAGTTTAAATGTTTTAAAATAATAAAATTTAAAAGAAATTTTAAAAAAGTAATTAGGATTTCTGTTTTGGATTCCTCAAAGATAGTTTAAATGTTTTAAAATAATAAAATTTAAAAGAAATTTTAAAAAAGTAATTAGGATTTCTGTTTTGGATTCCTCGAGGATAGTTTAAATGTTTTAAAATAATAAAATTTAAAAGAAATTTTAAAAAAGTAATTACGATTTCTGTTTTGGATTCCTCAAGGATAGTTTAAATGTTTTAAAATAATAAAATTTAAAACAAATTTAAAAAAAGTAATTAGGATTTCTGTTTTGAATTCCTGAAGGATAGTTTAAATGTTTTAAAATAATAAAATTTAAAACAAATTTAAAAAAAGTGATTTCTGTTTTGGATTCCTCAAGGATAGTTTAAATGTTTTAAAATAATAAAATTTAAAAGAAATTTTAAAAAAGTAATTAGGATTTCTGTTTTGAATTCCTTAAGGATAGTTTAAATGTTTTAAAATAATAAAATTTAAAACAAATTTAAAAAAAGTGATTTCTGTTTTGGATTCCTCAAGGATAGTTTACATGTTTTAAAATTATAAAATTTAAATGAAATTTTAAAAAAGTAATTACGATTTCTGTTTTGGATTCCTTAAGGATAGTTTAAATGTTTTAAAATAATAAAATTTAAAAGAAATTTTAAAAAAGTAATTAGGATTTCTGTTTTGGATTCCTCAAGGATAGTTTATATGTTTTAAAATAATAAAATTTAAAACAAATTTAAAAAAAGTGATTTCTGTTTTGGATTCTTCAAGGATAGTTTAAATGTTTTAAAATTATAAAATTTAAAAGAAATTTTAAAAAAGTAATTACGATTTCTGTTTTGGATTCCTCAATGATAGTTTAAATGTTTTAAAATAATAAAATTTAAAACAAATTTAAAAAAAGTGATTTCTGTTTTGGATTCCTCAAGGATAGTTTAAATGTTTTAAAATAATAAAATTTAAAAGAAATTTTAAAAAAGTAATTAGGATTTCTGTTTTGGATTCCTCAAAGATAGTTTAAATGTTTTAAAATAATAAAATTTAAAAGAAATTTTAAAAAAGTAATTAGGATTTCTGTTTTGGATTCCTCGAGGATAGTTTAAATGTTTTAAAATAATAAAATTTAAAAGAAATTTTAAAAAAGTAATTACGATTTCTGTTTTGGATTCCTCAAGGATAGTTTAAATGTTTTAAAATAATAAAATTTAAAACAAATTTAAAAAAAGTAATTAGGATTTCTGTTTTGAATTCCTGAAGGATAGTTTAAATGTTTTAAAATAATAAAATTTAAAACAAATTTAAAAAAAGTGATTTCTGTTTTGGATTCCTCAAGGATAGTTTAAATGTTTTAAAATTATAAAATTTAAAAGAAATTTTAAAAAATTAATTACGATTTCTGTTTTGGATTCCTCAAGGATAGTTTAAATGTTTTAAAATAATAAAATTTAAAACAAATTTAAAAAAAGTGATTTCTGTTTTGGATTCCTCAAGGATAGTTTAAATGTTTTAAAATAATAAAATTTAAAAGAAATTTTAAAAAAGTAATTAGGATTTCTGTTTTGCATTCCTCAAGGATAGTTTAAATGTTTTAAAATAATAAAATTTAAAAGAAATTTTAAAAAAGTAATTAGGATTTCTGTTTTGGATTCCTCAAGGATAGTTTAAATGTTTTAAAATAATAAAATTTAAAAAAATTTTAAAAAAAGTGATTTCTGTTTTGGATTCTTCAAGGATAGTTTAAATGTTTTAAAATTATAAAATTTAAAAGAAATTTTAAAAAAGTAATTACGATTTCTGTTTTGGATTCCTCAATGATAGTTTAAATGTTTTAAAATAATAAAATTTAAAACAAATTTAAAAAAAGTGATTTCTGTTTTGGATTCCTCAAGAATAGTTTAAATGTTTTAAAATAATAAAATTTAAAAGAAATTTTAAAAAAGTAATTAGGATTTCTGTTTTGGATTCCTCAAAGATAGTTTAAATGTTTTAAAATAATAAAATTTAAAAGAAATTTTAAAAAAGTAATTAGGATTTCTGTTTTGGATTCCTCAAGGATAGTTTAAATGTTTTAAAATAATAAAATTTAAAAGAAATTTTATAAAAGTAATTACGATTTCTGTTTTGGATTCCTCAAGGATAGTTTAAATGTTTTAAAATAATAAAATTTAAAACAAATTTAAAAAAAGTGATTTCTGTTTTGGATTCCTCAAGGATAGTTTAAATGTTTTAAAATAATAAAATTCAAAAGAAATTTTAAAAAAGTAATTAGGATTTCTGTTTTGGATTCCTCAAGGATAGTTTAAATGTTTTAAAATAATAAAATTTAAAAGAAATTTTAAAAAAGTAATTAGGATTTCTGTTTTGGATTCCTCAAGGATAGTTTAAATGTTTTAAAATAATAAAATTTAAAAGAAATTTTAAAAAAGTAATTAGGATTTCTGTTTTGGATTCCTCAAGGATAGTTTAAATGTTTTAAAATAATAAAATTTAAAACAAATTTAAAAAAAGTGATTTCTGTTTTGGATTCTTCAAGGATAGTTTAAATGTTTTAAAATTATAAAATTTAAAAGAAATTTTAAAAAAGTAATTACGATTTCTGTTTTGGATTCCTCAATGATAGTTTAAATGTTTTAAAATAATAAAATTTAAAACAAATTTAAAAAAAGTGATTTCTGTTTTGGATTCCTCAAGAATAGTTTAAATGTTTTAAAATAATAAAATTTAAAAGAAATTTTAAAAAAGTAATTAGGATTTCTGTTTTGGATTCCTCAAGGATAGTTTAAATGTTTTAAAATAATAAAATTTAAAACAAATTTAAAAAAAGTGATTTCTGTTTTGGATTCTTCAAGGATAGTTTAAATGTTTTAAAATTATAAAATTTAAAAGAAATTTTAAAAAAGTAATTACGATTTCTGTTTTGGATTCCTCAATGATAGTTTAAATGTTTTAAAATAATAAAATTTAAAACAAATTTAAAAAAAGTGATTTCTGTTTTGGATTCCTCAAGAATAGTTTAAATGTTTTAAAATAATAAAATTTAAAAGAAATTTTAAAAAAGTAATTAGGATTTCTGTTTTGGATTCCTCAAAGATAGTTTAAATGTTTTAAAATAATAAAATTTAAAAGAAATTTTAAAAAAGTAATTAGGATTTCTATTTTGGATTCCTCAAGGATAGTTTAAATGTTTTAAAATAATAAAATTTAAAAGATATTTTATAAAAGTAATTACGATTTCTGTTTTGGATTCCTCAAGGATAGTTTAAATGTTTTAAAATAATAAAATTTAAAACAAATTTAAAAAAAGTGATTTCTGTTTTGGATTCCTCAATGATAGTTTAAATGTTTTAAAATAATAAAATTTAAAAGAAATTTTAAAAAAGTAATTAGGTTTTCTGTTTTGGATTCCTCAAGGATAGTTTAAATGTTTTAAAATAATAAAATTTAAAAGAAATTTTAAAAAAGTAATTAGGATTTCTGTTTTGGATTCCTCAAGGATAGTTTAAATGTTTTAAAATAATAAAATTTAAAACAAATTTAAAAAAAGTGATTTCTGTTTTGGATTCCTCAAGGATAGTTTAAATGTTTTAAAATAATAAAATTTAAAACAAATTTAAAAAAAGTGATTTCTGTTTTGGATTCCTCAAGCATAGTTTAAATGTTTTAAAATAATAAAATTTAAAAGAAATTTAAGGATAGTTTAAATGTTTTAAAATAATAAAATTTAAAACAAATTTAAAAAAAGTGATTTCTGTTTTGGATTCCTCAAGGATAGTTTAAATGTTTTAAAATAATAAAATTTAAAAGAAATTTTAAAAAAGTAATTAGGATTTCTGTTTTGGATTCCTCAAGGATAGTTTAAATGTTTTAAAATAATAAAATTTAAAACAAATTTAAAAAAAGTGATTTCTGTTTTGGATTCTTCAAGGATAGTTTAAATGTTTTAAAATTATAAAATTTAAAACAAATTTAAAAAAAGTGATTTCTGTTTTGGATTCCTCAAGAATAGTTTAAATGTTTTAAAATAATAAAATTTAAAAGAAATTTTAAAAAAGTAATTAGGATTTCTGTTTTGGATTCCTCAAAGATAGTTTAAATGTTTTAAAATAATAAAATTTAAAAGAAATTTTAAAAAAGTAATTAGGATTTCTGTTTTGGATTCCTCAAGGATAGTTTAAATGTTTTAAAATAATAAAATTTAAAACAAATTTAAAAAAAGTGATTTCTGTTTTGGATTCCTCAAGGATAGTTTAAATGTTTTAAAATAATAAAATTTAAAAGAAATTTTAAAAAAGTAATTAGGATTTCTGTTTTGGATTCCTCAAGGATAGTTTAAATGTTTTAAAATAATAAAATTTAAAAGAAATTTTAAAAAAGTAATTAGGATTTCTGTTTTGGATTCCTCAAGGATAGTTTAAATGTTTTAAAATAATAAAATTTAAAACAAATTTAAAAAAAGTGATTTCTGTTTTGGATTCCTCAAGGATAGTTTAAATGTTTTAAAATAATAAAATTTAAAACAAATTTAAAAAAAGTGATTTCTGTTTTGGATTCCTCAAGCATAGTTTAAATGTTTTAAAATAATAAAATTTAAAAGAAATTTAAGGATAGTTTAAATGTTTTAAAATAATAAAATTTAAAACAAATTTAAAAAAAGTGATTTCTGTTTTGGATTCCTCAAGGATAGTTTAAATGTTTTAAAATAATAAAATTTAAAAGAAATTTTAAAAAAGTAATTAGGATTTCTGTTTTGGATTCCTCAAGGATAGTTTAAATGTTTTAAAATAATAAAATTTAAAACAAATTTAAAAAAAGTGATTTCTGTTTTGGATTCCTCAAGGATAGTTTAAATGTTTTAAAATAATAAAATTCAAAAGAAATTTTAAAAAAGTAATTAGGATTTCTGTTTTGGATTCCTCAAGGATAGTTTAAATGTTTTAAAATAATAAAATTTAAAACAAATTTAAAAAAAGTGATTTCTGTTTTGGATTCCTCAAGGATAGGTTAAATATTTTAAATGTATAAAACTTAAATGAAATTTAAAAAAAGAAATTATGATTTCTGTTTTGAATTCTTCAAGCATAGTCTAAAAGTTTTAAAACAATAAAATTTAAAATAAATTTTAAAAAAGTAATTAGGATTTCTGTTTTGGATTCCTCAAGGATATGTTAAATATTTTAAAAGTATAAAACTTAAATGAAATTTAAAAAAAGAAATTATGATTTCTGTTTTGAATTCTTCAAGCATAGTCTAAAAGTTTTAAAACAATAAAATTTAAAATAAATTTTAAAAAAGTAATTAGGATTTCTGTTTTGGATTCCTCAAGGATAGTTTAAATGTTTTAAAATTATAAAATTTAAAAGAAATTTTAAAAAAGTAATTACGATTTCTGTTTTGGATTTCTCAAGGATAGTTTAAATGTTTTAAAATAATAAAATTTAAAAAAAATTTTAAAAAAGTAATTAGGATTTCTGTTTTGGATTCCTCAAGGATAGTTTAAATATTTTAAAATAATAAAATTTAAAACAAATTTAAAAAAAGTGATTTCTGTTTTGGATTCTTCAAGGATAGTTTAAATGTTTTAAAATTATAAAATTTAAAAGAAATTTTAAAAAAGTAATTACGATTTCTGTTTTGGATTCCTCAATGATAGTTTAAATGTTTTAAAATAATAAAATTTAAAACAAATTTAAAAAAAGTAATTAGGATTTCTGTTTTGGATTCCTCAAGGATAGTTTAAATGTTTTAAAATAATAAAATTTAAAAGAAATTTTAAAAAAGTAATTAGGATTTCTGTTTTGCATTCCTCAAGGATAGTTTAAATGTTTTAAAATAATAAAATTTAAAAGAAATTTTAAAAAAGTAATTACGATTTCTGTTTTGGATTCCTCAAGGATAGTTTAAATGTTTTAAAATAATAAAATTTAAAACAAATTTAAAAAAAGTGATTTCTGTTTTGAATTCTTCAAGGATAGTTTAAATGTTTTAAAATTATAAAATTTAAAAGAAATTTTAAAAAAGTAATTACGATTTCTGTTTTGGATTCCTCAATGATAGTTTAAATGTTTTAAAATAATAAAATTTAAAACAAATTTAAAAAAAGTGATTTCTGTTTTGGATTCCTAAAGAATAGTTTAAATGTTTTAAAATAATAAAATTTAGAAGAAATTATAAAAAAGTAATTAGGATTTCTGTTTTGGATTCCTCAAGGATAGTTTAAATGTTTTAAAATAATAAAATTTAAAAGAAATTTTAAAAAAGTAATTAGGATTTCTGTTTTCGATTCCTCAAGGATAGTTTAAATGTTTTAAAATTATAAAATTTAAAAGAAATTTTAAAAAAGTAATTAGGATTTCTGTTTTGGATTCCTCAAGGATAGTTTAAATGTTTTAAAATTATAAAATTTAAAAGAAATTTTAAAAAATTAATTACGATTTCTGTTTTGGATTCCTCAAGGATAGTTTAAATGTTTTAAAATAATAAAATTTAAAAGAAATTTTAAAAAAGTAATTAGGATTTCTGTTTTGAATTCCTTAAGGATAGTTTAAATGTTTTAAAATAATAAAATTTAAAACAAATTTAAAAAAAGTGATTTCTGTTTTGGATTCCTCAATGATAGTTTAAATGTTTTAAAATTATAAAATTTAAAAGAAATTTTAAAAAAGTAATTACGATTTCTGTTTTGGATTCCTCAAGGATAGTTTAAATGTTTTAAAATAATAAAATTTAAAAGAAATTTTAAAAAAGTAATTACGATTTCTGTTTTGGATTCCTCAATGATAGTTTAAATGTTTTAAAATAATAAAATTTAAAACAAATTTAAAAAAGTGATTTTTGTTTTGGATTCCTCAAGAATAGTTTAAATGTTTTAAAATAATAAAATTTAAAAGAAATTTTAAAAAAGTAATTAGGATTTCTGTTTTGGATTCCTCAAGGATAGTTTAAATGTTTTAAAATAATAAAATTTAAAACAAATTTAAAAAAAGTGATTTCTGTTTTGGATTCTTCAAGGATAGTTTAAATGTTTTAAAATTATAAAATTTAAAAGAAATTTTAAAAAAGTAATTACGATTTCTGTTTTGGATTCCTCAATGATAGTTTAAATGTTTTAAAATAATAAAATTTAAAACAAATTTAAAAAAAGTGATTTCTGTTTTGGATTCCTCAAGGATAGTTTAAATGTTTTAAAATAATAAAATTTAAAACAAATTTAAAAAAAGTGATTTCTGTTTTGGATTCCTCAAGGATAGTTTAAATGTTTTAAAATAATAAAATTTAAAACAAATTTAAAAAAAGTAATTAGGATTTCTGTTTTGGATTCCTCAAGGATAGTTTAAATGTTTTAAAATAATAAAATTTAAAACAAATTTAAAAAAAGTGATTTCTGTTTTGGATTCCTCAAGGATAGTTTAAATGTTTTAAAATAATAAAATTTAAAACAAATTTAAAAAAAGTGATTTCTGTTTTGGATTACTCAAGCATAGTTTAAATGTTTTAAAATAATAAAATTTAAAAGAAATTTTAAAAAAGTAATTAGGATTTCTGTTTTGGATTCCTCAAGGATAGTTTAAATGTTTTAAAATAATAAAATTTAAAACAAATTTAAAAAAAGTGATTTCTGTTTTGGATTCCTCAAGGATAGTTTAAATGTTTTAAAATTATAAAATTTAAAAGAAATTTCAAAAAAGTGATTTCTGTTTTGGATTCCTCAAGAATAGTTTAAATGTTTTAAAATAATAAAATTTAAAAGAAATTTTAAAAAAGTAATTAGGATTTCTGTTTTGGATTCCTCAAGGATAGTTTAAATGTTTTAAAATAATAAAATTTAAAACAAATTTAAAAAAAGTGATTTCAGTTTTGGATTCCTCAAGAATAGTTTAAATGTTTTAAAATAATAAAATTTAAAACAAATTTAAAAAAAGTGATTTCTGTTTTGGATTACTCAAGCATAGTTTAAATGTTTTAAAATAATAAAATTTAAAAGAAATTTTAAAAAAGTAATTAGGATTTCTGTTTTGGATTCCTCAAGGATAGTTTAAATGTTTTAAAATAATAAAATTTAAAACAAATTTAAAAAAAGTGATTTCTGTTTTGGATTCCTCAAGGATAGTTTAAATGTTTTAAAATTATAAAATTTAAAAGAAATTTCAAAAAAAGTAATTAGGATTTCTGTTTTGGATTCCTCAAGGATAGTTTAAATGTTTTAAAATAATAAAATTTAAAAGAAATTTTAAAAAAGTAATTAGGATTTCTGTTTTGAATTCCTTAAGGATAGTTTAAATGTTTTAAAATAATAAAATTTAAAACAAATTTAAAAAAAGTGATTTCTGTTTTGGATTCCTCAAGGATAGTTTAAATGTTTTAAAATTATAAAATTTAAAAGAAATTTTAAAAAATTAATTACGATTTCTGTTTTGGATTCCTCAAGGATAGTTTAAATGTTTTAAAATAATAAAATTTAAAAGAAATTTTAAAAAAGTAATTAGGATTTCTGTTTTGGATTCCTCAAGGATAGTTTAAATGTTTTAAAATAATAAAATTTAAAACAAATTTAAAAAAAGTGATTTCTGTTTTGGATTCTTCAAGGATAGTTTAAATGTTTTAAAATTATAAAATTTAAAAGAAATTTTAAAAAAGTAATTACGATTTCTGTTTTGGATTCCTCAATGATAGTTTAAATGTTTTAAAATAATAAAATTTAAAACAAATTTAAAAAAAGTGATTTCTGTTTTGGATTCCTCAAGGATAGTTTAAATGTTTTAAAATTATAAAATTTAAAACAAATTTAAAAAAAGTGATTTCTGTTTTGGATTCCTCAAGGATAGTTTAAATGTTTTAAAATAATAAAATTTAAAAGAAATTTTGAAAAAGTAATTAGGATTTCTGTTTTGGATTCCTCAAGGATAGTTTAAATGTTTTAAAATAATAAAATTTAAAACAAATTTAAAAAAAGTGATTTCTGTTTTAGATTCCTCAAGGATAGTTTAAATGTTTTAAAATAATAAAATTTAAAAGAAATTTTAAAAAAGTAATTAGGATTTCTGTTTTGGATTCCTCAAGGATAGTTTAAATGTTTTAAAATAATAAAATTTAAAACAAATTTAAAAAAAAGTGATTTCTGTTTTGGATTCCTTAAGGATAGTTTAAATGTTTTAAAAGTATAAAACTTAAATGAAATTTAAAAAAAGAAATTATGATTTCTGTTTTGCATTCTTCAAGCATAGTCTAAAAGTTTTAAAACAATAAAATTTAAAATAAATTTTAAAAAAGTAATTAGGATTTCTGTTTTGGATTCCTCAAGGATAGTTTAAATGTTTTAAAATTATAAAATTTAAAAGAAATTTTAAAAAAGTAATTACGATTTCTGTTTTGGATTCCTCAAGGATAGTTTAAATGTTTTAAAATAATAAAATTTAAAAGAAATTTTAAAAAAGTAATAAGGATTTCTGTTTTGGATTCCTCAAGGATAGTTTAAATGTTTTAAAATAATAAAATTTAAAACAAATTTAAAAAAAGTGATTTCTGTTTTGGATTCCTCAACGATAGTTTAAATGTTTTAAAATAATAAAATTTAAAAGAAATTTTAAAAAAGTAATTAGGATTTCTGTTTTGGATTCCTCAAGGATAGTTTAAATGTTTTAAAATAATAAA
Organism: Populus nigra; assembly: GCF_951802175.1. NCBI lineage: Eukaryota > Viridiplantae > Streptophyta > Magnoliopsida > Malpighiales > Salicaceae > Populus > Populus nigra. Next base: position 28,581,837 of record NC_084853.1, read on the forward strand.
ATTTAAAACAAATTTAAAAAAAGTGATTTCTGTTTTGGATTCCTCAAGGATAGTTTAAATGTTTTAAAAGTATAAAACTTAAATGAAATTTAAAAAAAGAAATTATGATTTCTGTTTTGCATTCTTCAAGCATAGTCTAAAAGTTTTAAAACAATAAAATTTAAAATAAATTTTAAAAAAGTAATTAGGATTTCTGTTTTGGATTCCTCAAGGATAGTTTAAATGTTTTAAAATTATAAAATTTAAAAGAAATTTTAAAAATGTAATTACGATTTCTGTTTTGGATTCCTCAAGGATAGTTTAAATGTTTTAAAATGATAAAATTTAAAAGAAATTTTAAAAAAGTAATTAGGATTTCTGTTTTGGATTCCTCAAGGATAGTTTAAATGTTTTAAAATAATAAAATTTAAAACAAATTTAAAAAAAGTGATTTCTGTTTTGGATTCCTCAAGGATAGTTTAAATGTTTTAAAATAATAAAATTTAAAAGAAATTTTAAAAAAGTAATTACGATTTCTGTTTTGGATTCCTCAAGGATAGTTTAAATGTTTTAAAATAATAAAATTTAAAAGAAATTTTAAAAAAGTAATTACGATTTCTGTTTTGGATTCCTCAAGGATAGTTTAAATGTTTTAAAATAATAAAATTTAAAACAAATTTAAAAAAAGTGATTTATGTTTTGAATTCGTCAAGGATAGTTTAAATGTTTTAAAATTATAAAATTTAAAAGAAATTTTAAAAAATTAATTACGATTTCTGTTTTGGATTCCTCAAGGATAGTTTAAATGTTTTAAAATTATAAAATTTAAAAGAAATTTTAAAAAAGTAATTAGGATTTCTGTTTTGGATTCCTCAAGGATAGTTTAAATGTTTTAAAATAATAAAATTTAAAAGAAATTTAAAAAAAGTGATTTCTGTTTTGGATTCCTCAAGGATAGTTTAAATGTTTTAAAATTATAAAATTTAAAAGAAATTTTAAAAAAGTAATTACGATTTCTGTTTTGGATTCCTCAATGATAGTTTACATGTTTTAAAATAATAAAATTTAAAACAAATTTAAAAAAAGTGATTTCTGTTTTGGATTCCTAAAGAATAGTTTAAATGTTTTAAAATAATAAAATTTAGAAGAAATTATAAAAAAGTAATTAGGATTTCTGTTTTGGATTCCTCAAGGATAGTTTAAATGTTTTAAAATAATAAAATTTAAAAGAAATTTTAAAAAAGTAATTAGGATTTCTGTTTTGGATTCCTCAAGGATAGTTTAAATGTTTTAAAATTATAAAATTTAAAAGAAATTTTAAAAAAGTAATTAGGATTTCTGTTTTGGATTCCTCAAGGATAGTTTAAATGTTTTAAAATTATAAAATTTAAAAGAAATTTTAAAAAATTAATTACGATTTCTGTTTTGGATTCCTCAAGGATAGTTTAAATGTTTTAAAATAATAAAATTTAAAAGAAATTTTAAAAAAGTAATTAGGATTTCTGTTTTGAATTCCTTAAGGATAGTTTAAATGTTTTAAAATAATAAAATTTAAAACAAATTTAAAAAAAGTGATTTCTGTTTTGGATTCCTCAATGATAGTTTAAATGTTTTAAAATTATAAAATTTAAAAGAAATTTTAAAAAAGTAATTACGATTTCTGTTTTGGATTCCTCAAGGATAGTTTAAATGTTTTAAAATAATAAAATTTAAAAGAAATTTTAAAAAAGTAATTAGGATTTCTGTTTTGGATTCCTCAAGGATAGTTTAAATGTTTTAAAATAATAAAATTTAAAACAAATTTCAAAAAAGTGATTTCTGTTTTGGATTCTTCAAGGATAGTTTAAATGTTTTAAAATTATAAAATTTAAAAGAAATTTTAAAAAAGTAATTACGATTTCTGTTTTGGATTCCTCAATGATAGTTTAAATGTTTTAAAATAATAAAATTTAAAACAAATTTAAAAAAAGTGATTTCTGTTTTGGATTCCTCAAGGATAGTTTAAATGTTTTAAAATAATAAAATTTAAAAGAAATTTTAAAAAAGTAATTAGGATTTCTGTTTTGGATTCCTCAAGGATAGTTTAAATGTTTTAAAATAATAAAATTTAAAACAAATTTAAAAAAAGTAATTAGGATTTCTGTTTTGGATTCCTCAAGGATAGTTTAAATGTTTTAAAATAATAAAATTTAAAACAAATTTAAAAAAAGTGATTTCTGTTTTGGATTCCTCAAGGATAGTTTAAATGTTTTAAAATAATAAAATTTAAAAGAAATTTTAAAAAAGTAATTAGGATTTCTGTTTTGGATTCCTCAAGGATAGTTTAAATGTTTTAAAATAATAAAATTTAAAAGAAATTTTAAAAAAGTAATTAGGATTTCTGTTTTGGATTCCTCAAGGATAGTTTAAATGTTTTAAAATAATAAAATTTAAAACAAATTTAAAAAAAGTGATTTCTGTTTTGGATTCCTCAAGGATAGTTTAAATGTTTTAAAATAATAAAATTTAAAACAAATTTAAAAAAAGTGATTTCTGTTTTGGATTCCTCAAGCATAGTTTAAATGTTTTAAAATAATAAAATTTAAAAGAAATTTAAGGATAGTTTAAATGTTTTAAAATAATAAAATTTAAAACAAATTTAAAAAAAGTGATTTCTGTTTTGGATTCCTCAAGGATAGTTTAAATGTTTTAAAATAATAAAATTTAAAAGAAATTTTAAAAAAGTAATTAGGATTTCTGTTTTGGATTCCTCAAGGATAGTTTAAATGTTTTAAAATAATAAAATTTAAAACAAATTTAAAAAAAGTGATTTCTGTTTTGGATTCCTCAAGGATAGTTTAAATGTTTTAAAATAATAAAATTCAAAAGAAATTTTAAAAAAGTAATTAGGATTTCTGTTTTGGATTCCTCAAGGATAGTTTAAATGTTTTAAAATAATAAAATTTAAAACAAATTTAAAAAAAGTGATTTCTGTTTTGGATTCCTCAAGGATAGGTTAAATATTTTAAATGTATAAAACTTAAATGAAATTTAAAAAAAGAAATTATGATTTCTGTTTTGAATTCTTCAAGCATAGTCTAAAAGTTTTAAAACAATAAAATTTAAAATAAATTTTAAAAAAGTAATTAGGATTTCTGTTTTGGATTCCTCAAGGATATGTTAAATATTTTAAAAGTATAAAACTTAAATGAAATTTAAAAAAAGAAATTATGATTTCTGTTTTGAATTCTTCAAGCATAGTCTAAAAGTTTTAAAACAATAAAATTTAAAATAAATTTTAAAAAAGTAATTAGGATTTCTGTTTTGGATTCCTCAAGGATAGTTTAAATGTTTTAAAATTATAAAATTTAAAAGAAATTTTAAAAAAGTAATTACGATTTCTGTTTTGGATTTCTCAAGGATAGTTTAAATGTTTTAAAATAATAAAATTTAAAAAAAATTTTAAAAAAGTAATTAGGATTTCTGTTTTGGATTCCTCAAGGATAGTTTAAATATTTTAAAATAATAAAATTTAAAACAAATTTAAAAAAAGTGATTTCTGTTTTGGATTCTTCAAGGATAGTTTAAATGTTTTAAAATTATAAAATTTAAAAGAAATTTTAAAAAAGTAATTACGATTTCTGTTTTGGATTCCTCAATGATAGTTTAAATGTTTTAAAATAATAAAATTTAAAACAAATTTAAAAAAAGTAATTAGGATTTCTGTTTTGGATTCCTCAAGGATAGTTTAAATGTTTTAAAATAATAAAATTTAAAAGAAATTTTAAAAAAGTAATTAGGATTTCTGTTTTGCATTCCTCAAGGATAGTTTAAATGTTTTAAAATAATAAAATTTAAAAGAAATTTTAAAAAAGTAATTACGATTTCTGTTTTGGATTCCTCAAGGATAGTTTAAATGTTTTAAAATAATAAAATTTAAAACAAATTTAAAAAAAGTGATTTCTGTTTTGAATTCTTCAAGGATAGTTTAAATGTTTTAAAATTATAAAATTTAAAAGAAATTTTAAAAAAGTAATTACGATTTCTGTTTTGGATTCCTCAATGATAGTTTAAATGTTTTAAAATAATAAAATTTAAAACAAATTTAAAAAAAGTGATTTCTGTTTTGGATTCCTAAAGAATAGTTTAAATGTTTTAAAATAATAAAATTTAGAAGAAATTATAAAAAAGTAATTAGGATTTCTGTTTTGGATTCCTCAAGGATAGTTTAAATGTTTTAAAATAATAAAATTTAAAAGAAATTTTAAAAAAGTAATTAGGATTTCTGTTTTCGATTCCTCAAGGATAGTTTAAATGTTTTAAAATTATAAAATTTAAAAGAAATTTTAAAAAAGTAATTAGGATTTCTGTTTTGGATTCCTCAAGGATAGTTTAAATGTTTTAAAATTATAAAATTTAAAAGAAATTTTAAAAAATTAATTAGGATTTCTGTTTTGGATTCCTCAAGGATAGTTTAAATGTTTTAAAATAATAAAATTTAAAACAAATTTAAAAAAAGTGATTTCTGTTTTGGATTCCTCAAGGATAGTTTAAATGTTTTAAAATAATAAAATTTAAAAGAAATTTTAAAAAAGTAATTAGGATTTCTGTTTTGGATTCCTCAAGGATAGTTTAAATGTTTTAAAATAATAAAATTTAAAACAAATTTAAAAAAAGTAATTAGGATTTCTGTTTTGGATTCCTCAAGGATAGTTTAAATGTTTTAAAATAATAAAATTTAAAACAAATTTAAAAAAAGTGATTTCTGTTTTGGATTCCTCAAGGATAGTTTAAATGTTTTAAAATAATAAAATTTAAAACAAATTTAAAAAAAGTGATTTCTGTTTTGGATTACTCAAGCATAGTTTAAATGTTTTAAAATAATAAAATTTAAAAGAAATTTTAAAAAAGTAATTAGGATTTCTGTTTTGGATTCCTCAAGGATAGTTTAAATGTTTTAAAATAATAAAATTTAAAACAAATTTAAAAAAAGTGATTTCTGTTTTGGATTCCTCAAGGATAGTTTAAATGTTTTAAAATTATAAAATTTAAAAGAAATTTCAAAAAAGTAATTAGGATTTCTGTTTTGGATTCCTCAAGGATAGTTTAAATGTTTTAAAATAATAAAATTTAAAAGAAATTTTAAAAAAGTAATTAGGATTTCTGTTTTGAATTCCTTAAGGATAGTTTAAATGTTATAAAATAATAAAATTTAAAACAAATTTAAAAAAAGTGATTTCTGTTTTGGATTCCTCAAGGATAGTTTAAATGTTTTAAAATTATAAAATTTAAAAGAAATTTTAAAAAATTAATTACGATTTCTGTTTTGGATTCCTCAAGGATAGGTTAAATATTTTAAATGTATAAAACTTAAATGAAATTTAAAAAAAGAAATTATGATTTCTGTTTTGAATTCTTCAAGCATAGTCTAAAAGTTTTAAAACAATAAAATTTAAAATAAATTTTAAAAAAGTAATTAGGATTTCTGTTTTGGATTCCTCAAGGATATGTTAAATATTTTAAAAGTATAAAACTTAAATGAAATTTAAAAAAAGAAATTATGATTTCTGTTTTGAATTCTTCAAGCATAGTCTAAAAGTTTTAAAACAATAAAATTTAAAATAAATTTTAAAAAAGTAATTACGATTTCTGTTTTGGATTCCTCAAGGATAGTTTAAATGTTTTAAAATTATAAAATTTAAAAGAAATTTTAAAAAAGTAATTACGATTTCTGTTTTGGATTTCTCAAGGATAGTTTAAATGTTTTAAAATAATAAAATTTAAAACAAATTTAAAAAAAGTGATTTCTGTTTTGGATTCCTAAAGAATAGTTTAAATGTTTTAAAATAATAAAATTTAGAAGAAATTATAAAAAAGTAATTAGGATTTCTGTTTTGGATTCCTCAAGGATAGTTTAAATGTTTTAAAATAATAAAATTTAAAAGAAATTTTAAAAAAGTAATTAGGATTTCTGTTTTGGATTCCTCAAGGATAGTTTAAATGTTTTAAAATTATAAAATTTAAAAGAAATTTTAAAAAAGTAATTACGATTTCTGTTTTGGATTTCTCAAGGATAGTTTAAATGTTTTAAAATAATAAAATTTAAAAAAAATTTTAAAAAAGTAATTAGGATTTCTGTTTTGGATTCCTCAAGGATAGTTTAAATATTTTAAAATAATAAAATTTAAAACAAATTTAAAAAAAGTGATTTCTGTTTTGGATTCTTCAAGGATAGTTTAAATGTTTTAAAATTATAAAATTTAAAAGAAATTTTAAAAAAGTAATTACGATTTCTGTTTTGGATTCCTCAATGATAGTTTAAATGTTTTAAAATTATAAAATTTAAAAGAAATTTTAAAAAAGTAATTACGATTTCTGTTTTGGATTCCTCAAGGATAGTTTAAATGTTTTAAAATAATAAAATTTAAAACAAATTTAAAAAAAGTGATTTCTGTTTTGAATTCTTCAAGGATAGTTTAAATGTTTTAAAATTATAAAATTTAAAAGAAATTTTAAAAAAGTAATTACGATTTCTGTTTTGGATTCCTCAATGATAGTTTAAATGTTTTAAAATAATAAAATTTAAAACAAATTTAAAAAAAGTGATTTCTGTTTTGGATTCCTAAAGAATAGTTTAAATGTTTTAAAATAATAAAATTTAGAAGAAATTATAAAAAAGTAATTAGGATTTCTGTTTTGGATTCCTCAAGGATAGTTTAAATGTTTTAAAATAATAAAATTTAAAAGAAATTTTAAAAAAGTAATTAGGATTTCTGTTTTGGATTCCTCAAGGATAGTTTAAATGTTTTAAAATTATAAAATTTAAAAGAAATTTTAAAAAAGTAATTAGGATTTCTGTTTTGGATTCCTCAAGGATAGTTTAAATGTTTTAAAATTATAAAATTTAAAAGAAATTTTAAAAAATTAATTACGATTTCTGTTTTGGATTCCTCAAGGATAGTTTAAATGTTTTAAAATAATAAAATTTAAAAGAAATTTTAAAAAAGTAATTAGGATTTCTGTTTTGAATTCCTTAAGGATAGTTTAAATGTTTTAAAATAATAAAATTTAAAACAAATTTAAAAAAAGTGATTTCTGTTTTGGATTCCTCAATGATAGTTTAAATGTTTTAAAATTATAAAATTTAAAAGAAATTTTAAAAAAGTAATTACGATTTCTGTTTTGGATTCCTCAAGGATAGTTTAAATGTTTTAAAATAATAAAATTTAAAAGAAATTTTAAAAAAGTAATTACGATTTCTGTTTTGGATTCCTCAATGATAGTTTAAATGTTTTAAAATAATAAAATTTAAAACAAATTTAAAAAAGTGATTTTTGTTTTGGATTCCTCAAGAATAGTTTAAATGTTTTAAAATAATAAAATTTAAAAGAAATTTTAAAAAAGTAATTAGGATTTCTGTTTTGGATTCCTCAAGGATAGTTTAAATGTTTTAAAATAATAAAATTTAAAACAAATTTAAAAAAAGTGATTTCTGTTTTGGATTCTTCAAGGATAGTTTAAATGTTTTAAAATTATAAAATTTAAAAGAAATTTTAAAAAAGTAATTACGATTTCTGTTTTGGATTCCTCAATGATAGTTTAAATGTTTTAAAATAATAAAATTTAAAACAAATTTAAAAAAAGTGATTTCTGTTTTGGATTCCTCAAGGATAGTTTAAATGTTTTAAAATAATAAAATTTAAAACAAATTTAAAAAAAGTGATTTCTGTTTTGGATTCCTCAAGGATAGTTTAAATGTTTTAAAATAATAAAATTTAAAACAAATTTAAAAAAAGTGATTTCTGTTTTGGATTACTCAAGCATAGTTTAAATGTTTTAAAATAATAAAATTTAAAAGAAATTTTAAAAAAGTAATTAGGATTTCTGTTTTGGATTCCTCAAGGATAGTTTAAATGTTTTAAAATAATAAAATTTAAAACAAATTTAAAAAAAGTGATTTCTGTTTTGGATTCCTCAAGGATAGTTTAAATGTTTTAAAATTATAAAATTTAAAAGAAATTTCAAAAATGTGATTTCTGTTTTGGATTCCTCAAGAATAGTTTAAATGTTTTAAAATAATAAAATTTAAAAGAAATTTTAAAAAAGTAATTACGATTTCTGTTTTGGATTCCTCAAGGATAGTTTAAATGTTTTAAAATAATAAAATTTAAAACAAATTTAAAAAAAGTGATTTCAGTTTTGGATTCCTCAAGGATAGTTTAAATGTTTTAAAATAATAAAATTTAAAACAAATTTAAAAAAAGTGATTTCTGTTTTGGATTACTCAAGCATAGTTTAAATGTTTTAAAATAATAAAATTTAAAAGAAATTTTAAAAAAGTAATTAGGATTTCTGTTTTGGATTCCTCAAGGATAGTTTAAATGTTTTAAAATAATAAAATTTAAAACAAATTTAAAAAAAGTGATTTCTGTTTTGGATTCCTCAAGGATAGTTTAAATGTTTTAAAATTATAAAATTTAAAAGAAATTTCAAAAAAAGTAATTAGGATTTCTGTTTTGGATTCCTCAAGGATAGTTTAAATGTTTTAAAATAATAAAATTTAAAAGAAATTTTAAAAAAGTAATTAGGATTTCTGTTTTGAATTCCTTAAGGATAGTTTAAATGTTTTAAAATAATAAAATTTAAAACAAATTTAAAAAAAGTGATTTCTGTTTTGGATTCCTCAAGGATAGTTTAAATGTTTTAAAATTATAAAATTTAAAAGAAATTTTAAAAAATTAATTACGATTTCTGTTTTGGATTCCTCAAGGATAGTTTAAATGTTTTAAAATAATAAAATTTAAAAGAAATTTTAAAAAAGTAATTAGGATTTCTGTTTTGGATTCCTCAAGGATAGTTTAAATGTTTTAAAATAATAAAATTTAAAACAAATTTAAAAAAAGTGATTTCTGTTTTGGATTCTTCAAGGATAGTTTAAATGTTTTAAAATTATAAAATTTAAAAGAAATTTTAAAAAAGTAATTACGATTTCTGTTTTGGATTCCTCAATGATAGTTTAAATGTTTTAAAATAATAAAATTTAAAACAAATTTAAAAAAAGTGATTTCTGTTTTGGATTCCTCAAGGATAGTTTAAATGTTTTAAAATTATAAAATTTAAAACAAATTTAAAAAAAGTGATTTCTGTTTTGGATTCCTCAAGGATAGTTTAAATGTTTTAAAATAATAAAATTTAAAAGAAATTTTGAAAAAGTAATTAGGATTTCTGTTTTGGATTCCTCAAGGATAGTTTAAATGTTTTAAAATAATAAAATTTAAAACAAATTTAAAAAAAGTGATTTCTGTTTTAGATTCCTCAAGGATAGTTTAAATGTTTTAAAATAATAAAATTTAAAAGAAATTTTAAAAAAGTAATTAGGATTTCTGTTTTGGATTCCTCAAGGATAGTTTAAATGTTTTAAAATAATAAAATTTAAAACAAATTTAAAAAAAAGTGATTTCTGTTTTGGATTCCTTAAGGATAGTTTAAATGTTTTAAAAGTATAAAACTTAAATGAAATTTAAAAAAAGAAATTATGATTTCTGTTTTGCATTCTTCAAGCATAGTCTAAAAGTTTTAAAACAATAAAATTTAAAATAAATTTTAAAAAAGTAATTAGGATTTCTGTTTTGGATTCCTCAAGGATAGTTTAAATGTTTTAAAATTATAAAATTTAAAAGAAATTTTAAAAAAGTAATTACGATTTCTGTTTTGGATTCCTCAAGGATAGTTTAAATGTTTTAAAATAATAAAATTTAAAAGAAATTTTAAAAAAGTAATAAGGATTTCTGTTTTGGATTCCTCAAGGATAGTTTAAATGTTTTAAAATAATAAAATTTAAAACAAATTTAAAAAAAGTGATTTCTGTTTTGGATTCCTCAACGATAGTTTAAATGTTTTAAAATAATAAAATTTAAAAGAAATTTTAAAAAAGTAATTAGGATTTCTGTTTTGGATTCCTCAAGGATAGTTTAAATGTTTTAAAATAATAAAATTTAAAACAAATTTAAAAAAAGTGATTTCTGTTTTGGATTCCTCAAGGATAGTTTAAATGTTTTAAAAGTATAAAACTTAAATGAAATTTAAAAAAAGAAATTATGATTTCTGTTTTGCATTCTTCAAGCATAGTCTAAAAGTTTTAAAACAATAAAATTTAAAATAAATTTTAAAAAAGTAATTAGGATTTCTGTTTTGGATTCCTCAAGGATAGTTTAAATGTTTTAAAATTATAAAATTTAAAAGAAATTTTAAAAATGTAATTACGATTTCTGTTTTGGATTCCTCAAGGATAGTTTAAATGTTTTAAAATGATAAAATTTAAAAGAAATTTTAAAAAAGTAATTAGGATTTCTGTTTTGGATTCCTCAAGGATAGTTTAAATGTTTTAAAATAATAAAATTTAAAACAAATTTAAAAAAAGTGATTTCTGTTTTGGATTCCTCAAGGATAGTTTAAATGTTTTAAAATAATAAAATTTAAAAGAAATTTTAAAAAAGTAATTACGATTTCTGTTTTGGATTCCTCAAGGATAGTTTAAATGTTTTAAAATAATAAAATTTAAAAGAAATTTTAAAAAAGTAATTACGATTTCTGTTTTGGATTCCTCAAGGATAGTTTAAATGTTTTAAAATAATAAAATTTAAAACAAATTTAAAAAAAGTGATTTATGTTTTGAATTCGTCAAGGATAGTTTAAATGTTTTAAAATTATAAAATTTAAAAGAAATTTTAAAAAATTAATTACGATTTCTGTTTTGGATTCCTCAAGGATAGTTTAAATGTTTTAAAATTATAAAATTTAAAAGAAATTTTAAAAAAGTAATTAGGATTTCTGTTTTGGATTCCTCAAGGATAGTTTAAATGTTTTAAAATAATAAAATTTAAAAGAAATTTAAAAAAAGTGATTTCTGTTTTGGATTCCTCAAGGATAGTTTAAATGTTTTAAAATTATAAAATTTAAAAGAAATTTTAAAAAAGTAATTACGATTTCTGTTTTGGATTCCTCAATGATAGTTTACATGTTTTAAAATAATAAAATTTAAAACAAATTTAAAAAAAGTGATTTCTGTTTTGGATTCCTAAAGAATAGTTTAAATGTTTTAAAATAATAAAATTTAGAAGAAATTATAAAAAAGTAATTAGGATTTCTGTTTTGGATTCCTCAAGGATAGTTTAAATGTTTTAAAATAATAAAATTTAAAAGAAATTTTAAAAAAGTAATTAGGATTTCTGTTTTGGATTCCTCAAGGATAGTTTAAATGTTTTAAAATTATAAAATTTAAAAGAAATTTTAAAAAAGTAATTAGGATTTCTGTTTTGGATTCCTCAAGGATAGTTTAAATGTTTTAAAATTATAAAATTTAAAAGAAATTTTAAAAAATTAATTACGATTTCTGTTTTGGATTCCTCAAGGATAGTTTAAATGTTTTAAAATAATAAAATTTAAAAGAAATTTTAAAAAAGTAATTAGGATTTCTGTTTTGAATTCCTTAAGGATAGTTTAAATGTTTTAAAATAATAAAATTTAAAACAAATTTAAAAAAAGTGATTTCTGTTTTGGATTCCTCAATGATAGTTTAAATGTTTTAAAATTATAAAATTTAAAAGAAATTTTAAAAAAGTAATTACGATTTCTGTTTTGGATTCCTCAAGGATAGTTTAAATGTTTTAAAATAATAAAATTTAAAAGAAATTTTAAAAAAGTAATTAGGATTTCTGTTTTGGATTCCTCAAGGATAGTTTAAATGTTTTAAAATAATAAAATTTAAAACAAATTTCAAAAAAGTGATTTCTGTTTTGGATTCTTCAAGGATAGTTTAAATGTTTTAAAATTATAAAATTTAAAAGAAATTTTAAAAAAGTAATTACGATTTCTGTTTTGGATTCCTCAATGATAGTTTAAATGTTTTAAAATAATAAAATTTAAAACAAATTTAAAAAAAGTGATTTCTGTTTTGGATTCCTCAAGGATAGTTTAAATGTTTTAAAATAATAAAATTTAAAAGAAATTTTAAAAAAGTAATTAGGATTTCTGTTTTGGATTCCTCAAGGATAGTTTAAATGTTTTAAAATAATAAAATTTAAAACAAATTTAAAAAAAGTAATTAGGATTTCTGTTTTGGATTCCTCAAGGATAGTTTAAATGTTTTAAAATAATAAAATTTAAAACAAATTTAAAAAAAGTGATTTCTGTTTTGGATTCCTCAAGGATAGTTTAAATGTTTTAAAATAATAAAATTTAAAACAAATTTAAAAAAAGTGATTTCTGTTTTGGATTACTCAAGCATAGTTTAAATGTTTTAAAATAATAAAATTTAAAAGAAATTTTAAAAAAGTAATTAGGATTTCTGTTTTGGATTCCTCAAGGATAGTTTAAATGTTTTAAAATAATAAAATTTAAAACAAATTTAAAAAAAGTGATTTCTGTTTTGGATTCCTCAAGGATAGTTTAAATGTTTTAAAATTATAAAATTTAAAAGAAATTTCAAAAAAGTAATTAGGATTTCTGTTTTGGATTCCTCAAGGATAGTTTAAATGTTTTAAAATAATAAAATTTAAAAGAAATTTTAAAAAAGTAATTAGGATTTCTGTTTAGAATTCCTTAAGGATAGTTTAAATGTTATAAAATAATAAAATTTAAAACAAATTTAAAAAAAGTGATTTCTGTTTTGGATTCCTCAAGGATAGTTTAAATGTTTTAAAATTATAAAATTTAAAAGAAATTTTAAAAAATTAATTACGATTTCTGTTTTGGATTCCTCAAGGATAGGTTAAATATTTTAAATGTATAAAACTTAAATGAAATTTAAAAAAAGAAATTATGATTTCTGTTTTGAATTCTTCAAGCATAGTCTAAAAGTTTTAAAACAATAAAATTTAAAATAAATTTTAAAAAAGTAATTAGGATTTCTGTTTTGGATTCCTCAAGGATATGTTAAATATTTTAAAAGTATAAAACTTAAATGAAATTTAAAAAAAGAAATTATGATTTCTGTTTTGAATTCTTCAAGCATAGTCTAAAAGTTTTAAAACAATAAAATTTAAAATAAATTTTAAAAAAGTAATTAGGATTTCTGTTTTGGATTCCTCAAGGATAGTTTAAATGTTTTAAAATTATAAAATTTAAAAGAAATTTTAAAAAAGTAATTACGATTTCTGTTTTGGATTTCTCAATGATAGTTTAAATGTTTTAAAATAATAAAATTTAAAAAAAATTTTAAAAAAGTAATTAGGATTTCTGTTTTGGATTCCTCAAGGATAGTTTAAATATTTTAAAATAATAAAATTTAAAACAAATTTAAAAAAAGTGATTTCTGTTTTGGATTCTTCAAGGATAGTTTAAATGTTTTAAAATTATAAAATTTAAAAGAAATTTTAAAAAAGTAATTACGATTTCTGTTTTGGATTCCTCAATGATAGTTTAAATGTTTTAAAATAATAAAATTTAAAAGAAATTTTAAAAAAGTAATTAGGATTTCTGTTTTGGATTCCTCAAGGATAGTTTAAATGTTTTAAAATAATAAAATTTAAAAGAAATTTTAAAAAAGTAATTAGGATTTCTGTTTTGCATTCCTCAAGGATAGTTTAAATGTTTTAAAATTATAAAATTTAAAAGAAATTTTAAAAAAGTAATTACGATTTCTGTTTTGGATTCCTCAAGGATAGTTTAAATGTTTTAAAATAATAAAATTTAAAACAAATTTAAAAAAAGTGATTTCTGTTTTGAATTCTTCAAGGATAGTTTAAATGTTTTAAAATTATAAAATTTAAAAGAAATTTTAAAAAAGTAATTACGATTTCTGTTTTGGATTCCTCAATGATAGTTTAAATGTTTTAAAATAATAAAATTTAAAAGAAATTTTAAAAAAGTAATTAGGATTTCTGTTTTGAATTCCTCAAGGATAGTTTAAATGTTTTAAAATAATAAAATTTAAAAGAAATTTTAAAAAAGTAATTAGGATTTCTGTTTTGGATTCCTCAAGGATAGTTTAAATGTTTTAAAATTATAAAATTTAAAAGAAATTTTAAAAAAGTAATTAGGATTTCTGTTTTGGATTCCTCAAGGATAGTTTAAATGTTTTAAAATTATAAAATTTAAAAGAAATTTTAAAAAATTAATTACGATTTCTGTTTTGGATTCCTCAAGGATAGTTTAAATGTTTTAAAATAATAAAATTTAAAAGAAATTTTAAAAAAGTAATTAGGATTTCTGTTTTGAATTCCTTAAGGATAGTTTAAATGTTTTAAAATAATAAAATTTAAAACAAATTTAAAAAAAGTGATTTCTGTTTTGGATTCCTCAATGATAGTTTAAATGTTTTAAAATTATAAAATTTAAAAGAAATTTTAAAAAAGTAATTACGATTTCTGTTTTGGATTCCTCAATGATAGTTTAAATGTTTTAAAATAATAAAATTTAAAACAAATTTAAAAAAGTGATTTTTGTTTTGGATTCCTCAAGAATAGTTTAAATGTTTTAAAATAATAAAATTTAAAAGAAATTTTAAAAAAGTAATTAGGATTTCTGTTTTGGATTCCTCAAGGATAGTTTAAATGTTTTAAAATAATAAAATTTAAAACAAATTTAAAAAAAGTGATTTCTGTTTTGGATTCTTCAAGGATAGTTTAAATGTTTTAAAATTATAAAATTTAAAAGAAATTTTAAAAAAGTAATTACGATTTCTGTTTTGGATTCCTCAATGATAGTTTAAATGTTTTAAAATAATAAAATTTAAAACAAATTTAAAAAAAGTGATTTCTGTTTTGGATTCCTCAAGGATAGTTTAAATGTTTTAAAATAATAAAATTTAAAACAAATTTAAAAAAAGTGATTTCTGTTTTGGATTCCTCAAGGATAGTTTAAATGTTTTAAAATAATAAAATTTAAAACAAATTTAAAAAAAGTGATTTCTGTTTTGGATTACTCAAGCATAGTTTAAATGTTTTAAAATAATAAAATTTAAAAGAAATTTTAAAAAAGTAATTAGGATTTCTGTTTTGGATTCCTCAAGGATAGTTTAAATGTTTTAAAATAATAAAATTTAAAACAAATTTAAAAAAAGTGATTTCTGTTTTGGATTCCTCAAGGATAGTTTAAATGTTTTAAAATTATAAAATTTAAAAGAAATTTCAAAAAAGTGATTTCTGTTTTGGATTCCTCAAGAATAGTTTAAATGTTTTAAAATAATAAAATTTAAAAGAAATTTTAAAAAAGTAATTAGGATTTCTGTTTTGGATTCCTCAAGGATAGTTTAAATGTTTTAAAATAATAAAATTTAAAACAAATTTAAAAAAAGTGATTTCAGTTTTGGATTCCTCAAGGATAGTTTAAATGTTTTAAAATAATAAAATTTAAAACAAATTTAAAAAAAGTGATTTCTGTTTTGGATTACTCAAGCATAGTTTAAATGTTTTAAAATAATAAAATTTAAAAGAAATTTTAAAAAAGTAATTAGGATTTCTGTTTTGGATTCCTCAAGGATAGTTTAAATGTTTTAAAATAATAAAATTTAAAACAAATTTAAAAAAAGTGATTTCTGTTTTGGATTCCTCAAGGATAGTTTAAATGTTTTAAAATTATAAAATTTAAAAGAAATTTCAAAAAAAGTAATTAGGATTTCTGTTTTGGATTCCTCAAGGATAGTTTAAATGTTTTAAAATAATAAAATTTAAAAGAAATTTTAAAAAAGTAATTAGGATTTCTGTTTTGAATTCCTTAAGGATAGTTTAAATGTTTTAAAATAATAAAATTTAAAACAAATTTAAAAAAAGTGATTTCTGTTTTGGATTCCTCAAGGATAGTTTAAATGTTTTAAAATTATAAAATTTAAAAGAAATTTTAAAAAATTAATTACGATTTCTGTTTTGGATTCCTCAAGGATAGTTTAAATGTTTTAAAATAATAAAATTTAAAAGAAATTTTAAAAAAGTAATTAGGATTTCTGTTTTGGATTCCTCAAGGATAGTTTAAATGTTTTAAAATAATAAAATTTAAAACAAATTTAAAAAAAGTGATTTCTGTTTTGGATTCTTCAAGGATAGTTTAAATGTTTTAAAATTATAAAATTTAAAAGAAATTTTAAAAAAGTAATTACGATTTCTGTTTTGGATTCCTCAATGATAGTTTAAATGTTTTAAAATAATAAAATTTAAAACAAATTTAAAAAAAGTGATTTCTGTTTTGGATTCCTCAAGGATAGTTTAAATGTTTTAAAATTATAAAATTTAAAACAAATTTAAAAAAAGTGATTTCTGTTTTGGATTCCTCAAGGATAGTTTAAATGTTTTAAAATAATAAAATTTAAAAGAAATTTTGAAAAAGTAATTAGGATTTCTGTTTTGGATTCCTCAAGGATAGTTTAAATGTTTTAAAATAATAAAATTTAAAACAAATTTAAAAAAAGTGATTTCTGTTTTAGATTCCTCAAGGATAGTTTAAATGTTTTAAAATAATAAAATTTAAAAGAAATTTTAAAAAAGTAATTAGGATTTCTGTTTTGGATTCCTCAAGGATAGTTTAAATGTTTTAAAATAATAAAATTTAAAACAAATTTAAAAAAAAGTGATTTCTGTTTTGGATTCCTTAAGGATAGTTTAAATGTTTTAAAAGTATAAAACTTAAATGAAATTTAAAAAAAGAAATTATGATTTCTGTTTTGCATTCTTCAAGCATAGTCTAAAAGTTTTAAAACAATAAAATTTAAAATAAATTTTAAAAAAGTAATTAGGATTTCTGTTTTGGATTCCTCAAGGATAGTTTAAATGTTTTAAAATTATAAAATTTAAAAGAAATTTTAAAAAAGTAATTACGATTTCTGTTTTGGATTCCTCAAGGATAGTTTAAATGTTTTAAAATAATAAAATTTAAAAGAAATTTTAAAAAAGTAATAAGGATTTCTGTTTTGGATTCCTCAAGGATAGTTTAAATGTTTTAAAATAATAAAATTTAAAACAAATTTAAAAAAAGTGATTTCTGTTTTGGATTCCTCAACGATAGTTTAAATGTTTTAAAATAATAAAATTTAAAAGAAATTTTAAAAAAGTAATTAGGATTTCTGTTTTGGATTCCTCAAGGATAGTTTAAATGTTTTAAAATAATAAAATTTAAAACAAATTTAAAAAAAGTGATTTCTGTTTTGGATTCCTCAAGGATAGTTTAAATGTTTTAAAAGTATAAAACTTAAATGAAATTTAAAAAAAGAAATTATGATTTCTGTTTTGCATTCTTCAAGCATAGTCTAAAAGTTTTAAAACAATAAAATTTAAAATAAATTTTAAAAAAGTAATTAGGATTTCTGTTTTGGATTCCTCAAGGATAGTTTAAATGTTTTAAAATTATAAAATTTAAAAGAAATTTTAAAAATGTAATTACGATTTCTGTTTTGGATTCCTCAAGGATAGTTTAAATGTTTTAAAATGATAAAATTTAAAAGAAATTTTAAAAAAGTAATTAGGATTTCTGTTTTGGATTCCTCAAGGATAGTTTAAATGTTTTAAAATAATAAAATTTAAAACAAATTTAAAAAAAGTGATTTCTGTTTTGGATTCCTCAAGGATAGTTTAAATGTTTTAAAATAATAAAATTTAAAAGAAATTTTAAAAAAGTAATTACGATTTCTGTTTTGGATTCCTCAAGGATAGTTTAAATGTTTTAAAATAATAAAATTTAAAAGAAATTTTAAAAAAGTAATTACGATTTCTGTTTTGGATTCCTCAAGGATAGTTTAAATGTTTTAAAATAATAAAATTTAAAACAAATTTAAAAAAAGTGATTTATGTTTTGAATTCGTCAAGGATAGTTTAAATGTTTTAAAATTATAAAATTTAAAAGAAATTTTAAAAAATTAATTACGATTTCTGTTTTGGATTCCTCAAGGATAGTTTAAATGTTTTAAAATTATAAAATTTAAAAGAAATTTTAAAAAAGTAATTAGGATTTCTGTTTTGGATTCCTCAAGGATAGTTTAAATGTTTTAAAATAATAAAATTTAAAAGAAATTTAAAAAAAGTGATTTCTGTTTTGGATTCCTCAAGGATAGTTTAAATGTTTTAAAATTATAAAATTTAAAAGAAATTTTAAAAAAGTAATTACGATTTCTGTTTTGGATTCCTCAATGATAGTTTAAATGTTTTAAAATAATAAAATTTAAAACAAATTTAAAAAAAGTGATTTCTGTTTTGGATTCCTAAAGAATAGTTTAAATGTTTTAAAATAATAAAATTTAGAAGAAATTATAAAAAAGTAATTAGGATTTCTGTTTTGGATTCCTCAAGGATAGTTTAAATGTTTTAAAATAATAAAATTTAAAAGAAATTTTAAAAAAGTAATTAGGATTTCTGTTTTGGATTCCTCAAGGATAGTTTAAATGTTTTAAAATTATAAAATTTAAAAGAAATTTTAAAAAAGTAATTAGGATTTCTGTTTTGGATTCCTCAAGGATAGTTTAAATGTTTTAAAATTATAAAATTTAAAAGAAATTTTAAAAAATTAATCACGATTTCTGTTTTGGATTCC
This sequence comes from Populus nigra, assembly GCF_951802175.1. NCBI lineage: Eukaryota > Viridiplantae > Streptophyta > Magnoliopsida > Malpighiales > Salicaceae > Populus > Populus nigra. The sequence continues at coordinate 28,600,308 of NC_084853.1, forward strand.
TCAAGGATAGTTTAAATGTTTTAAAATAATAAAATTTAAAAGAAATTTTAAAAAAGTAATTAGGATTTCTGTTTTGAATTCCTTAAGGATAGTTTAAATGTTTTAAAATAATAAAATTTAAAACAAATTTAAAAAAAGTGATTTCTGTTTTGGATTCCTCAATGATAGTTTAAATGTTTTAAAATTATAAAATTTAAAAGAAATTTTAAAAAAGTAATTACGATTTCTGTTTTGGATTCCTCAAGGATAGTTTAAATGTTTTAAAATAATAAAATTTAAAAGAAATTTTAAAAAAGTAATTAGGATTTCTGTTTTGGATTCCTCAAGGATAGTTTAAATGTTTTAAAATAATAAAATTTAAAACAAATTTCAAAAAAGTGATTTCTGTTTTGGATTCTTCAAGGATAGTTTAAATGTTTTAAAATTATAAAATTTAAAAGAAATTTTAAAAAAGTAATTACGATTTCTGTTTTGGATTCCTCAATGATAGTTTAAATGTTTTAAAATAATAAAATTTAAAACAAATTTAAAAAAAGTGATTTCTGTTTTGGATTCCTCAAGGATAGTTTAAATGTTTTAAAATAATAAAATTTAAAAGAAATTTTAAAAAAGTAATTAGGATTTCTGTTTTGGATTCCTCAAGGATAGTTTAAATGTTTTAAAATAATAAAATTTAAAACAAATTTAAAAAAAGTAATTAGGATTTCTGTTTTGGATTCCTCAAGGATAGTTTAAATGTTTTAAAATAATAAAATTTAAAACAAATTTAAAAAAAGTGATTTCTGTTTTGGATTCCTCAAGGATAGTTTAAATGTTTTAAAATAATAAAATTTAAAACAAATTTAAAAAAAGTGATTTCTGTTTTGGATTACTCAAGCATAGTTTAAATGTTTTAAAATAATAAAATTTAAAAGAAATTTTAAAAAAGTAATTAGGATTTCTGTTTTGGATTCCTCAAGGATAGTTTAAATGTTTTAAAATAATAAAATTTAAAACAAATTTAAAAAAAGTGATTTCTGTTTTGGATTCCTCAAGGATAGTTTAAATGTTTTAAAATTATAAAATTTAAAAGAAATTTCAAAAAAGTAATTAGGATTTCTGTTTTGGATTCCTCAAGGATAGTTTAAATGTTTTAAAATAATAAAATTTAAAAGAAATTTTAAAAAAGTAATTAGGATTTCTGTTTTGAATTCCTTAAGGATAGTTTAAATGTTATAAAATAATAAAATTTAAAACAAATTTAAAAAAAGTGATTTCTGTTTTGGATTCCTCAAGGATAGTTTAAATGTTTTAAAATTATAAAATTTAAAAGAAATTTTAAAAAATTAATTACGATTTCTGTTTTGGATTCCTCAAGGATAGTTTAAATGTTTTAAAATAATAAAATTTAAAAGAAATTTTAAAAAAGTAATTAGGATTTCTGTTTTGGATTCCTCAAGGATAGTTTAAATGTTTTAAAATAATAAAATTTAAAACAAATTTAAAAAAAGTGATTTCTGTTTTGGATTCTTCAAGGATAGTTTAAATGTTTTAAAATTATAAAATTTAAAAGAAATTTTAAAAAAGTAATTACGATTTCTGTTTTGGATTCCTCAATGATAGTTTAAATGTTTTAAAATAATAAAATTTAAAACAAATTTAAAAAAAGTGATTTCTGTTTTGGATTCCTCAAGGATAGTTTAAATGTTTTAAAATAATAAAATTTAAAACAAATTTAAAAAAAGTGATTTCTGTTTTGGATTCCTCAAGGATAGTTTAAATGTTTTAAAATAATAAAATTTAAAAGAAATTTTGAAAAAGTAATTAGGATTTCTGTTTTGGATTCCTCAAGGATAGTTTAAATGTTTTAAAATAATAAAATTTAAAACAAATTTAAAAAAAGTGATTTCTGTTTTAGATTCCTCAAGGATAGTTTAAATGTTTTAAAATAATAAAATTTAAAAGAAATTTTAAAAAAGTAATTAGGATTTCTGTTTTGGATTCCTCAAGGATAGTTTAAATGTTTTAAAATAATAAAATTTAAAACAAATTTAAAAAAAGTGATTTCTGTTTTGGATTCCTTAAGGATAGTTTAAATGTTTTAAAAGTATAAAACTTAAATGAAATTTAAAAAAAGAAATTATGATTTCTGTTTTGCATTCTTCAAGCATAGTCTAAAAGTTTTAAAACAATAAAATTTAAAATAAATTTTAAAAAAGTAATTAGGATTTCTGTTTTGGATTCCTCAAGGATAGTTTAAATGTTTTAAAATTATAAAATTTAAAAGAAATTTTAAAAAAGTAATTAGGATTTCTGTTTTGGATTCCTCAAGGATAGTTTAAATGTTTTAAAATAATAAAATTTAAAAATTTTTTTAAAAAAGTAATAAGGATTTCTGTTTTGGATTCCTCAAGGATAGTTTAAATGTTTTAAAATAATAAAATTTAAAACAAATTTAAAAAAAGTGATTTCTGTTTTGGATTCCTCAACGATAGTTTAAATGTTTTAAAATAATAAAATTTAAAAGAAATTTTAAAAAAGTAATTAGAATTTCTGTTTTGGATTCCTCAAGGATAGTTTAAATGTTTTAAAATAATAAAATTTAAAACAAATTTAAAAAAAGTGATTTCTGTTTTGGATTCCTCAAGGATAGTTTAAATGTTTTAAAAGTATAAAACTTAAATGAAATTTAAAAAAAGAAATTATGATTTCTGTTTTGCATTCTTCAAGCATAGTCTAAAAGTTTTAAAACAATAAAATTTAAAATAAATTTTAAAAAAATAATTAGGATTTCTGTTTTGGATTCCTCAAGGATAGTTTAAATGTTTTAAAATTATAAAATTTAAAAGAAATTTTAAAAATGTAATTACGATTTCTGTTTTGGATTCCTCAAGGATAGTTTAAATGTTTTAAAATGATAAAATTTAAAAGAAATTTTAAAAAAGTAATTAGGATTTCTGTTTTGGATTCCTCAAGGATAGTTTAAATGTTTTAAAATAATAAAATTTAAAACAAATTTAAGAAAAGTGATTTCTGTTTTGGATTCCTCAAGAATAGTTTAAATGTTTTAAAATAATAAAATTTAAAAGAAATTTTAAAAAAGTAATTACGATTTCTGTTTTGGATTCCTCAAGGATAGTTTAAATGTTTTAAAATAATAAAATTTAAAAGAAATTTTAAAAAAGTAATTACGATTTCTGTTTTGGATTCCTCAAGGATAGTTTAAATGTTTTAAAATAATAAAATTTAAAACAAATTTAAAAAAAGTGATTTATGTTTTGAATTCGTCAAGGATAGTTTAAATGTTTTAAAATTATAAAATTTAAAAGAAATTTTAAAAAATTAATTACGATTTCTGTTTTGGATTCCTCAAGGATAGTTTAAATGTTTTAAAATTATAAAATTTAAAAGAAATTTTAAAAAAGTAATTAGGATTTCTGTTTTGGATTCCTCAAGGATAGTTTAAATGTTTTGAAATAATAAAATTTAAAAGAAATTTCAAAAAAGTAATTAGGATTTCTGTTTTGAATTCCTTAAGGATAGCTTAAATGTTTTAAAATAATAAAATTTAAAACAAATTTAAAAAAAGTGATTTCTGTTTTGGATTCCTCAAGGATAGTTTAAATGTTTTAAAATTATAAAATTTAAAAGAAATTTTAAAAAATTAATTACGATTTCTGTTTTGGATTCCTCAAGGATAGTTTAAATGTTTTAAAATAATAAAATTTAAAAGAAATTTTAAAAAAGTAATTAGGATTTCTGTTTTGAATTCCTTAAGGATAGTTTAAATGTTTTAAAATAATAAAATTTAAAACAAATTTAAAAAAAGTGATTTCTGTTTTGGATTCCTCAAGGATAGTTTAAATGTTTTAAAATAATAAAATTTAAAAGAAATTTTAAAAAAGTAATTACGATTTCTGTTTTGGATTCCTCAAGGATAGTTTAAATGTTTTAAAATAATAAAATTTAAAAGAAATTTTAAAAAAGTAATTAGGATTTCTGTTTTGGATTCCTCAAGGATGGTTTAAATGTTTTAAAATAATAAAATTTAAAACAAATTTAAAAAAAGTGATTTCTGTTTTGGATTCTTCAAGGATAGTTTAAATGTTTTAAAATTATAAAATTTAAAAGAAATTTTAAAAAAGTAATTACGATTTCTGTTTTGGATTCCTCAATGATAGTTTAAATGTTTTAAAATAATAAAATTTAAAACAAATTTAAAAAAAGTGATTTCTGTTTTGGATTCCTCAAGGATAGTTTAAATGTTTTAAAATAATAAAATTTAAAAGAAATTTTAAAAAAGTAATTAGGATTTCTGTTTTGGATTCCTCAAGGATAGTTTAAATGTTTTAAAATAATAAAATTTAAAACAAATTTAAAAAAAGTGATTTCTGTTTTGGATTCTTCAAGGATAGTTTAAATGTTTTAAAATTATAAAATTTAAAAGAAATTTTAAAAAAGTAATTACGATTTCTGTTTTGGATTCCTCAATGATAGTTTAAATGTTTTAAAATAATAAAATTTAAAACAAATTTAAAAAAAGTGATTTCTGTTTTGGATTCCTCAAGGATAGTTTAAATGTTTTAAAATAATAAAATTTAAAACAAATTTAAAAAAAGTGATTTCTGTTTTGGATTCCTCAAGGATAGTTTAAATGTTTTAAAATAATAAAATTTAAAAGAAATTTTAAAAAAGTAATTAGGATTTCTGTTTTGGATTCTTCAAGGATAGTTTAAATGTTTTAAAATAATAAAATTTAAAACAAATTTAAAAAAAAGTGATTTCTGTTTTGGATTCCTCAAGGATAGTTTAAATGTTTTAAAAGTATAAAACTTAAATGAAATTTTAAAAAAGTAAATACGATTTCTGTTTTGGATTCCTCAATGATAGTTTAAATGTTTTAAAATATTAAAATTTAAAACAAATTTAAAAAAAGTGATTTCTGTTTTGGATTCCTCAAGAATAGTTTAAATGTTTTAAAATAATAAAATTTAAAAGAAATTTTAAAAAAGTAATTAGGATTTCTGTTTTGGATTCCTCAAGGATAGTTTAAATGTTTTAAAATAATAAAATTTAAAAGAAATTTTAAAAAAGTAATTAGGATTTCTGTTTTGCATTCCTCAAGGATAGTTTAAATGTTTTAAAATAATAAAATTTAAAAGAAATTTTAAAAAAGTAATTACGATTTCTGTTTTGGATTCCTCAAGGATAGTTTAAATGTTTTAAAATTATAAAATTTAAAAGAAATTTTAAAAAAGTAATTACGATTTCTGTTTTGGATTCCTCAAGGATAGTTTAAATGTTTTAAAATAATAAAATTTAAAACAAATTTAAAAAAAGTGATTTCTGTTTTGGATTCCTCAAGGATAGTTTAAATGTTTTAAAATAATAAAATTTAAAAGAAATTTTAAAAAAGTAATTAGGATTTCTGTTTTGGATTCCTCAAGGATAGTTTAAATGTTTTAAAATAATAAAATTTAAAAGAAATTTTAAAAAAGTAATTAGGATTTCTATTTTGCATTCCTTAAGGATAGTTTAAATGTTTTAAAATAATAAAATTTAAAACAAATTTAAAAAAAGTGATTTCTGTTTTGGATTCCTCAAGGATAGTTTAAATGTTTTAAAATTATAAAATTTAAATGAAATTTTAAAAAAGTAATTACGATTTCTGTTTTGGATTCCTTAAGGATAGTTTAAATGTTTTAAAATAATAAAATTTAAAAGAAATTTTAAAAAAGTAATTAGGATTTCTGTTTTGGATTCCTCAAGGATAGTTTAAATGTTTTAAAATAATAAAATTTAAAACAAATTTAAAAAAAGTGATTTCTGTTTTGGATTCTTCAAGGATAGTTTAAATGTTTTAAAATTATAAAATTTAAAAGAAATTTTAAAAAAGTAATTACGATTTCTGTTTTGGATTCCTCAATGATAGTTTAAATGTTTTAAAATAATAAAATTTAAAACAAATTTAAAAAAAGTGATTTCTGTTTTGGATTCCTCAAGAATAGTTTAAATGTTTTAAAATAATAAAATTTAAAAGAAATTTTAAAAAAGTAATTAGGATTTCTGTTTTGGATTCGTCAAGGATAGTTTAAATGTTTTAAAATAATAAAATTTAAAAGAAATTTTAAAAAAGTAATTAGGATTTCTGTTTTGCATTCCTCAAGGATAGTTTAAATGTTTTAAAATAATAAAATTTAAAAGAAATTTTAAAAAAGTAATTACGATTTCTGTTTTGGATTCCTCAAGGATTGTTTAAATGTTTTAAAATTATAAAATTTAAAAGAAATTTTAAAAAAGTAATTACGATTTCTGTTTTGGATTCCTCAAGGATAGTTTAAATGTTTTAAAATAATAAAATTTAAAACAAATTTAAAAAAAGTGATTTCTGTTTTGGATTCCTCAAGGATAGTTTAAATGTTTTAAAATAATAAAATTTAAAAGAAATTTTAAAAAAGTAATTAGGATTTCTGTTTTGGATTCCTCAAGGATAGTTTAAATGTTTTAAAATAATAAAATTTAAAAGAAATTTTAAAAAAGTAATTAGGATTTCTGTTTTGAATTCCTTAAGGATAGTTTAAATGTTTTAAAATAATAAAATTTAAAACAAATTTAAAAAAAGTGATTTCAGTTTTGGATTCCTCAAGGATAGTTTAAATGTTTTAAAATAATAAAATTTAAAACAAATTTAAAAAAAGTGATTTCTGTTTTGGATTCCTCAAGAATAGTTTAAATGTTTTAAAATAATAAAATTTAAAAGAAATTTTAAAAAAATAATTAGGATTTCTGTTTTGGATTCCTCAAGGATAGTTTAAATGTTTTAAAATAATAAAATTTTGAAACAAATTTAAAAAAAGTGATTTCTGTTTTGGATTCTTCAAGGATAGTTTAAATGTTTTAAAATTATAAAATTTAAAAGAAATTTTAAAAAAGTAATTACGATTTCTGTTTTGGATTCCTCAATGATAGTTTAAATGTTTTAAAATAATAAAATTTAAAACAAATTTAAAAAAAGTGATTTCTGTTTTGGATTCCTCAAGCATAGTTTAAATGTTTTAAAATAATAAAATTTAAAAGAAATTTTAAAAAAGTAATTAGGATTTCTGTTTTGGATTCCTCAAGGATAGTTTAAATGTTTTAAAATAATAAAATTTAAAATAAATTTTAAAAAAGTAATTAGGATTTCTGTTTTGCATTCCTCAAGGATAGTTTAAATGTTTTAAAATAATAAAATTTAAAACAAATTTAAAAAAAGTGATTTCTGTTTTGGATTCCTCAAGGATAGTTTAAATGTTTTAAAATAATAAAATTTAAAAGAAATTTTAAAAAAGTAATTAGGATTTCTATTTTGAATTCCTTAAGGATAGTTTAAATGTTTTAAAATAATAAAATTTAAAACAAATTTAAAAAAAGTGATTTCTGTTTTGGATTCCTCAAGGATAGTTTAAATGTTTTAAAATTATAAAATTTAAATGAAATTTTAAAAAAGTAATTACGATTTCTGTTTTGGATTCCTTAAGGATAGTTTAAATGTTTTAAAATAATAAAATTTAAAAGAAATTTTAAAAAAGTAATTAGGATTTCTGTTTTGGATTCCTCAAGGATAGTTTAAATGTTTTAAAATAATAAAATTTAAAACTAATTTAAAAAAAAGTGATTTCTGTTTTGATTCTTCAAGGATAGTTTAAATGTTTTAAAATTATAAAATTTAAAAGAAATTTTAAAAAAGTAATTACGATTTCTGTTTTGGATTCCTCAATGATAGTTTAAATGTTTTAAAATAATAAAATTTAAAACAAATTTAAAAAAAGTGATTTCTGTTTTGGATTCCTCAAGAATAGTTTAAATGTTTTAAAATAATAAAATTTAAAAGAAATTTTAAAAAAGTAATTAGGATTTCTGTTTTGGATTCCTCAAGGATAGTTTAAATGTTTTAAAATAATAAAATTTAAAAGAAATTTTAAAAAAGTAATTAGGATTTCTGTTTTGCATTCCTCAAGGATAGTTTAAATGTTTTAAAATAATAAAATTTAAAAGAAATTTTAAAAAAGTAATTACGATTTCTGTTTTGGATTCCTCAAGGATTGTTTAAATGTTTTAAAATTATAAAATTTAAAAGAAATTTTAAAAAAGTAATTACGATTTCTGTTTTGGATTCCTCAAGGATAGTTTAAATGTTTTAAAATAATAAAATTTAAAACAAATTTAAAAAAAGTGATTTCTGTTTTGGATTCCTCAAGGATAGTTTAAATGTTTTAAAATAATAAAATTTAAAAGAAATTTTAAAAAAGTAATTAGGATTTCTGTTTTGGATTACTCAAGGATAGTTTAAATGTTTTAAAATAATAAAATTTAAAAGAAATTTTAAAAAAGTAATTAGGATTTCTGTTTTGAATTCCTGAAGGATAGTTTAAATGTTTTAAAATAATAAAATTTAAAACAAATTTAAAAAAAGTGATTTCTGTTTTGGATTCCTCAAGGATAGTTTAAATGTTTTAAAATAATAAAATTTAAAACAAATTTAAAAAAAGTGATTTCTGTTTTGGATTCCTCAAGAATAGTTTAAATGTTTTAAAATAATAAAATTTAAAAGAAATTTTAAAAAAGTAATTAGGATTTCTGTTTTGGATTCCTCAAGGATAGTTTAAATGTTTTAAAATAATAAAATTTTGAAACAAATTTAAAAAAAGTGATTTCTGTTTTGGATTCTTCAAGGATAGTTTAAATGTTTTAAAATTATAAAATTTAAAAGAAATTTTAAAAAAGTAATTACGATTTCTGTTTTGGATTCCTCAATGATAGTTTAATTGTTTTAAAATAATAAAATTTAAAACAAATTTAAAAAAAGTGATTTCTGTTTTGGATTCCTCAAGAATAGTTTAAATGTTTTAAAATAATAAAATTTAAAAGAAATTTTAAAAAAGTAATTAGGATTTCTGTTTTGGATTCGTCAAGGATAGTTTAAATGTTTTAAAATAATAAAATTTAAAAGAAATTTTAAAAAAGTAATTAGGATTTCTGTTTTGCATTCCTCAAGGATAGTTTAAATGTTTTAAAATAATAAAATTTAAAAGAAATTTTAAAAAAGTAATTACGATTTCTGTTTTGGATTCCTCAAGGATAGTTTAAATGTTTTAAAATTATAAAATTTAAAAGAAATTTTAAAAAAGTAATTACGATTTCTGTTTTGGATTCCTCAAGGATAGTTTAAATGTTTTAAAATAATAAAATTTAAAAGAAATTTTAAAAAAGTAATTAGGATTTCTGTTTTGGATTCCTCAAGGATATTTTAAATGTTTTAAAATAATAAAATTTAAAAGAAATTTTAAAAAAGTAATTAGGATTTCTGTTTTGCATTCCTCAAGGATAGTTTAAATGTTTTAAAATAATAAAATTTAAAAGAAATTTTAAAAAAGTAATTACGATTTCTGTTTTGGATTCCTCAAGGATAGTTTAAATGTTTTAAAATTATAAAATTTAAAAGAAATTTTAAAAAAGTAATTACGATTTCTGTTTTGGATTCCTCAAGGATAGTTTAAATGATTTAAAATTATAAAATTTAAAAGAAATTTTAAAAAAGTAATTAGGATTTCTGTTTTGAATTCCTTAAGGATAGTTTAAATGTTTTAAAATAATAAAATTTAAAACAAATTTAAAGAAAGTGATTTCTGTTTTGGATTCCTCAAGGATAGTTTAAATGTTTTAAAATAATAAAATTTAAAACAAATTTAAAAAAAGTGATTTCTGTTTTGGATTCCTCAAGAATAGTTTAAATGTTTTAAAATAATAAAATTTAAAAGAAATTTTAAAAAAGTAATTACGATTTCTGTTTTGGATTCCTCAAGGATAGTTTAAATGTTTTAAAATAATAAAATTTAAAACAAATTTAAAAAAAGTGATTTCTGTTTTGGATTCTTCAAGGATAGTTTAAATGTTTTAAAATTATAAAATTTAAAAGAAATTTTAAAAAAGTAATTACGATTTCTGTTTTGGATTCCTCAAGGATAGTTTAAATGTTTTAAAATAATAAAATTTAAAAGAAATTTTAAAAAAGTAATTAGGATTTCTGTTTTGGATTCCTCAAGGATAGTTTAAATGTTTTAAAATAATAAAATTTAAAAGAAATTTTAAAAAAGTAATTAGGATTTCTGTTTTGAATTCCTCAAGGATAGTTTAAATGTTTTAAAATTATAAAATTTAAAAGAAATTTTAAAAAAGTAATTAGGATTTCTGTTTTGAATTCCTCAAGGATAGTTTAAATGTTTTAAAATAATAAAATTTAAAAGAAATTTTAAAAAAGTAATTAGGATTTCTGTTTTGGATTCCTCAATGATAGTTTAAATGTTTTAAAATAATAAAATTTAAAACAAATTTAAAAAAAGTGATTTCTGTTTTGGATTCCTCAAGGATAGTTTAAATGTTTTAAAAAAATAAAATTTAAAAGAAATTTTAAAAAAGTAATTACGATTTCTGTTTTGGATTCCTCAAGGATAGTTTAAATGTTTTAAAATTATAAAATTTAAAAGAAATTTTAAAAAAGTAATTAGGATTTCTGTTTTGAATTCCTCAAGGATAGTTTAAATGTTTTAAAATAATAAAATTTAAAACAAATTTAAAAAAAGTGATTTCTGTTTTGGATTCCTCAAGGATAGTTTAAATGTTTTAAAATTATAAAATTTAAATGAAATTTTAAAAAAGTAATTACGATTTCTGTTTTGGATTCCTTAAGGATAGTTTAAATGTTTTAAAATAATAAAATTTAAAAGAAATTTTAAAAAAGTAATTAGGATTTCTGTTTTGGATTCCTCAAGGATAGTTTAAATGTTTTAAAATAATAAAATTTAAAACTAATTTAAAAAAAGTGATTTCTGTTTTGATTCTTCAAGGATAGTTTAAATGTTTTAAAATTATAAAATTTAAAAGAAATTTTAAAAAAGTAATTACGATTTCTGTTTTGGATTCCTCAATGATAGTTTAAATGTTTTAAAATAATAAAATTTAAAACAAATTTAAAAAAAGTGATTTCTGTTTTGGATTCCTCAAGAATAGTTTAAATGTTTTAAAATAATAAAATTTAAAAGAAATTTTAAAAAAGTAATTAGGATTTCTGTTTTGGATTCCTCAAGGATAGTTTAAATGTTTTAAAATAATAAAATTTAAAAGAAATTTTAAAAAAGTAATTAGGATTTCTGTTTTGCATTCCTCAAGGATAGTTTAAATGTTTTAAAATAATAAAATTTAAAAGAAATTTTAAAAAAGTAATTACGATTTCTGTTTTGGATTCCTCAAGGATTGTTTAAATGTTTTAAAATTATAAAATTTAAAAGAAATTTTAAAAAAGTAATTACGATTTCTGTTTTGGATTCCTCAAGGATAGTTTAAATGTTTTAAAATAATAAAATTTAAAACAAATTTAAAAAAAGTGATTTCTGTTTTGGATTCCTCAAGGATAGTTTAAATGTTTTAAAATAATAAAATTTAAAAGAAATTTTAAAAAAGTAATTAGGATTTCTGTTTTGGATTACTCAAGGATAGTTTAAATGTTTTAAAATAATAAAATTTAAAAGAAATTTTAAAAAAGTAATTAGGATTTCTGTTTTGAATTCCTGAAGGATAGTTTAAATGTTTTAAAATAATAAAATTTAAAACAAATTTAAAAAAAGTGATTTCTGTTTTGGATTCCTCAAGGATAGTTTAAATGTTTTAAAATAATAAAATTTAAAACAAATTTAAAAAAAGTGATTTCTGTTTTGGATTCCTCAAGAATAGTTTAAATGTTTTAAAATAATAAAATTTAAAAGAAATTTTAAAAAAGTAATTAGGATTTCTGTTTTGGATTCCTCAAGGATAGTTTAAATGTTTTAAAATAATAAAATTTTGAAACAAATTTAAAAAAAGTGATTTCTGTTTTGGATTCTTCAAGGATAGTTTAAATGTTTTAAAATTATAAAATTTAAAAGAAATTTTAAAAAAGTAATTACGATTTCTGTTTTGGATTCCTCAATGATAGTTTAATTGTTTTAAAATAATAAAATTTAAAACAAATTTAAAAAAAGTGATTTCTGTTTTGGATTCCTCAAGAATAGTTTAAATGTTTTAAAATAATAAAATTTAAAAGAAATTTTAAAAAAGTAATTAGGATTTCTGTTTTGGATTCGTCAAGGATAGTTTAAATGTTTTAAAATAATAAAATTTAAAAGAAATTTTAAAAAAGTAATTAGGATTTCTGTTTTGCATTCCTCAAGGATAGTTTAAATGTTTTAAAATAATAAAATTTAAAAGAAATTTTAAAAAAGTAATTACGATTTCTGTTTTGGATTCCTCAAGGATAGTTTAAATGTTTTAAAATTATAAAATTTAAAAGAAATTTTAAAAAAGTAATTACGATTTCTGTTTTGGATTCCTCAAGGATAGTTTAAATGTTTTAAAATAATAAAATTTAAAAGAAATTTTAAAAAAGTAATTAGGATTTCTGTTTTGGATTCCTCAAGGATATTTTAAATGTTTTAAAATAATAAAATTTAAAAGAAATTTTAAAAAAGTAATTAGGATTTCTGTTTTGCATTCCTCAAGGATAGTTTAAATGTTTTAAAATAATAAAATTTAAAAGAAATTTTAAAAAAGTAATTACGATTTCTGTTTTGGATTCCTCAAGGATAGTTTAAATGTTTTAAAATTATAAAATTTAAAAGAAATTTTAAAAAAGTAATTACGATTTCTGTTTTGGATTCCTCAAGGATAGTTTAAATGATTTAAAATTATAAAATTTAAATGAAATTTTAAAAAAGTAATTACGATTTCTGTTTTGGATTCCTTAAGGATAGTTTAAATGTTTTAAAATAATAAAATTTAAAAGAAATTTTAAAAAAGTAATTAGGATTTCTGTTTTGGATTCCTCAAGGATAGTTTAAATGTTTTAAAATAATAAAATTTAAAACTAATTTAAAAAAAGTGATTTCTGTTTTGATTCTTCAAGGATAGTTTAAATGTTTTAAAATTATAAAATTTAAAAGAAATTTTAAAAAAGTAATTACGATTTCTGTTTTGGATTCCTCAATGATAGTTTAAATGTTTTAAAATAATAAAATTTAAAACAAATTTAAAAAAAGTGATTTCTGTTTTGGATTCCTCAAGAATAGTTTAAATGTTTTAAAATAATAAAATTTAAAAGAAATTTTAAAAAAGTAATTAGGATTTCTGTTTTGGATTCCTCAAGGATAGTTTAAATGTTTTAAAATAATAAAATTTAAAAGAAATTTTAAAAAAGTAATTAGGATTTCTGTTTTGCATTCCTCAAGGATAGTTTAAATGTTTTAAAATAATAAAATTTAAAAGAAATTTTAAAAAAGTAATTACGATTTCTGTTTTGGATTCCTCAAGGATTGTTTAAATGTTTTAAAATTATAAAATTTAAAAGAAATTTTAAAAAAGTAATTACGATTTCTGTTTTGGATTCCTCAAGGATAGTTTAAATGTTTTAAAATAATAAAATTTAAAACAAATTTAAAAAAAGTGATTTCTGTTTTGGATTCCTCAAGGATAGTTTAAATGTTTTAAAATAATAAAATTTAAAAGAAATTTTAAAAAAGTAATTAGGATTTCTGTTTTGGATTACTCAAGGATAGTTTAAATGTTTTAAAATAATAAAATTTAAAAGAAATTTTAAAAAAGTAATTAGGATTTCTGTTTTGAATTCCTGAAGGATAGTTTAAATGTTTTAAAATAATAAAATTTAAAACAAATTTAAAAAAAGTGATTTCTGTTTTGGATTCCTCAAGGATAGTTTAAATGTTTTAAAATAATAAAATTTAAAACAAATTTAAAAAAAGTGATTTCTGTTTTGGATTCCTCAAGAATAGTTTAAATGTTTTAAAATAATAAAATTTAAAAGAAATTTTAAAAAAGTAATTAGGATTTCTGTTTTGGATTCCTCAAGGATAGTTTAAATGTTTTAAAATAATAAAATTTTGAAACAAATTTAAAAAAAGTGATTTCTGTTTTGGATTCTTCAAGGATAGTTTAAATGTTTTAAAATTATAAAATTTAAAAGAAATTTTAAAAAAGTAATTACGATTTCTGTTTTGGATTCCTCAATGATAGTTTAATTGTTTTAAAATAATAAAATTTAAAACAAATTTAAAAAAAGTGATTTCTGTTTTGGATTCCTCAAGAATAGTTTAAATGTTTTAAAATAATAAAATTTAAAAGAAATTTTAAAAAAGTAATTAGGATTTCTGTTTTGGATTCGTCAAGGATAGTTTAAATGTTTTAAAATAATAAAATTTAAAAGAAATTTTAAAAAAGTAATTAGGATTTCTGTTTTGCATTCCTCAAGGATAGTTTAAATGTTTTAAAATAATAAAATTTAAAAGAAATTTTAAAAAAGTAATTACGATTTCTGTTTTGGATTCCTCAAGGATAGTTTAAATGTTTTAAAATTATAAAATTTAAAAGAAATTTTAAAAAAGTAATTACGATTTCTGTTTTGGATTCCTCAAGGATAGTTTAAATGTTTTAAAATAATAAAATTTAAAAGAAATTTTAAAAAAGTAATTAGGATTTCTGTTTTGGATTCCTCAAGGATATTTTAAATGTTTTAAAATAATAAAATTTAAAAGAAATTTTAAAAAAGTAATTAGGATTTCTGTTTTGCATTCCTCAAGGATAGTTTAAATGTTTTAAAATAATAAAATTTAAAAGAAATTTTAAAAAAGTAATTACGATTTCTGTTTTGGATTCCTCAAGGATAGTTTAAATGTTTTAAAATTATAAAATTTAAAAGAAATTTTAAAAAAGTAATTACGATTTCTGTTTTGGATTCCTCAAGGATAGTTTAAATGATTTAAAATTATAAAATTTAAAAGAAATTTTAAAAAAGTAATTAGGATTTCTGTTTTGAATTCCTTAAGGATAGTTTAAATGTTTTAAAATAATAAAATTTAAAACAAATTTAAAGAAAGTGATTTCTGTTTTGGATTCCTCAAGGATAGTTTAAATGTTTTAAAATAATAAAATTTAAAACAAATTTAAAAAAAGTGATTTCTGTTTTGGATTCCTCAAGAATAGTTTAAATGTTTTAAAATAATAAAATTTAAAAGAAATTTTAAAAAAGTAATTACGATTTCTGTTTTGGATTCCTCAAGGATAGTTTAAATGTTTTAAAATAATAAAATTTAAAACAAATTTAAAAAAAGTGATTTCTGTTTTGGATTCTTCAAGGATAGTTTAAATGTTTTAAAATTATAAAATTTAAAAGAAATTTTAAAAAAGTAATTACGATTTCTGTTTTGGATTCCTCAAGGATAGTTTAAATGTTTTAAAATAATAAAATTTAAAAGAAATTTTAAAAAAGTAATTAGGATTTCTGTTTTGGATTCCTCAAGGATAGTTTAAATGTTTTAAAATAATAAAATTTAAAAGAAATTTTAAAAAAGTAATTAGGATTTCTGTTTTGAATTCCTCAAGGATAGTTTAAATGTTTTAAAATTATAAAATTTAAAAGAAATTTTAAAAAAGTAATTAGGATTTCTGTTTTGAATTCCTCAAGGATAGTTTAAATGTTTTAAAATAATAAAATTTAAAAGAAATTTTAAAAAAGTAATTAGGATTTCTGTTTTGGATTCCTCAATGATAGTTTAAATGTTTTAAAATAATAAAATTTAAAACAAATTTAAAAAAAGTGATTTCTGTTTTGGATTCCTCAAGGATAGTTTAAATGTTTTAAAAAAATAAAATTTAAAAGAAATTTTAAAAAAGTAATTACGATTTCTGTTTTGGATTCCTCAAGGATAGTTTAAATGTTTTAAAATTATAAAATTTAAAAGAAATTTTAAAAAAGTAATTAGGATTTCTGTTTTGAATTCCTCAAGGATAGTTTAAATGTTTTAAAATAATAAAATTTAAAAGAAATTTTAAAAAAGTAATTAGGATTTCTGTTTTGCATTCCTCAAGGATAGTTTAAATGTTTTAAAATAATAAAATTTAAAAGAAATTTTAAAAAAGTAATTACGATTTCTGTTTTGGATTCCTCAAGGATAGTTTAAATGTTTTAAAATTATAAAATTTAAAAGAAATTTTAAAAAAGTAATTACGATTTCTGTTTTGGATTCCTCAAGGATAGTTTAAATGTTTTAAAATTATAAAATTTAAAAGAAATTTTAAAAAAGTAATTACGATTTCTGTTTTGGATTCCTCAAGGATAGTTTAAATGTTTTAAAATAATAAAATTTAAAACAAATTTAAAAAAAGTGATTTCTGTTTTGGATTCCTCAAGGATAGTTTAAATGTTTTAAAATAATAAAATTTAAAAGAAATTTTAAAAAAGTAATTAGGATTTCTGTTTTGGATTCCTCAAGGATAGTTTAAATGATTTAAAATTATAAAATTTAAAAGAAATTTTAAAAAAGTAATTAGGATTTCTGTTTTGAATTCCTTAAGGATAGTTTAAATGTTTTAAAATAATAAAATTTAAAACAAATTTAAAGAAAGTGATTTCTATTTTGGATTCCTCAAGGATAGTTTAAATGTTTTAAAATAATAAAATTTAAAACAAATTTAAAAAAAGTGATTTCTGTTTTGGATTCCTCAAGAATAGTTTAAATGTTTTAAAATAATAAAATTTAAAAGAAATTTTAAAAAAGTAATTACGATTTCTGTTTTGGATTCCTCAAGGATAGTTTAAATGTTTTAAAATAATAAAATTTAAAACAAATTTAAAAAAAGTGATTTCTGTTTTGGATTCCTCAAGGATAGTTTAAATGTTTTAAAATAATAAAATTTAAAAGAAATTTTAAAAAAGTAATTAGGATTTCTGTTTTGGATTCCTCAAGGATAGTTTAAATGTTTTAAAATAATAAAATTTAAAACAAATTTAAAAAAAGTGATTTCTGTTTTGGATTCCTCAAGGATAGTTTAAATGTTTTAAAATAATAAAATTTAAAAGAAATTTTAAAAAAGTAATTAGGATTTCTGTTTTGGATTCCTCAAGGATAGTTTAAATGTTTTAAAATAATAAAATTTAAAACAAATTTAAAAAAAGTGATTTCTGTTTTGGATTCCTCAAGGATAGTTTAAATGTTTTAAAATAATAAAATTTAAAAGAAATTTTAAAAAAGTAATTAGGATTTCTGTTTTGGATTCCTCAAGGATAGTTTAAATGTTTTAAAATAATAAAATTTAAAAGAAATTTAAAAAAAGTGATTTCTGTTTTGGATTCCTCAAGGATAGTTTAAATGTTTTAAAATAATAAAATTTAAAAGAAATTTTAAAAAAGTAATTAGGATTTCTGTTTTGGATTCCTCAAGGATAGTTTAAATGTTTTAAAATAATAAAATTTAAAAGAAATTTAAAAAAAGTGATTTCTGTTTTGGATTCCTCAAGGATAGTTTAAATGTTTTAAAAGTATAAAACTTAAATGAAATTTAAAAAAAGAAATTATGATTTCTGTTTTGCATTCTTCAAGCATAGTCTAAAAGTTTTAAAACAATAAAATTTAAAATAAATTTTAAAAAAGTAATTAGGATTCTGTTTTGGATTCCTCAAGGATAGTTTAAATGTTTTAAAATTATAAAATTTAAAAGAAATTTTAAAAAAGTAATTACGATTTCTGTTTTGGATTCCTCAAGGATAGTTTAAATGTTTTAAAATAATAAAATTTAAAAGAAATTTTAAAAAAAAGTAATTAGGATTTCTGTTTTGGATTCCTCAAGGATAGTTTAAATGTTTTAAAATAATAAAATTTAAAAGAAATTTTAAAAAAATAATTAGGATTTCTGTTTTGAATTCCTTAAGGATAGTTTAAATGTTTTAAAATTATAAAATTTAAAAGAAATTTTAAAAAAGTAATTACGATTTCTGTTTTGGATTCCTCAAGGATAGTTTAAATGTTTTAAAATAATAAAATTTAAAACAAATTTAAAAAAAGTGATTTCTGTTTTGGATTCCTCAAGGATAGTTTAAATGTTTTAAAATAATAAAATTTAAAAGAAATTTTAAAAAAGTAATTAGGATTTCTGTTTTGGATTCCTCAAGGATAGTTTAAATGATTTAAAATTATAAAATTTAAAAGAAATTTTAAAAAAGTAATTAGGATTTCTGTTTTGAATTCCTCAAGGATAGTTTAAATGTTTTAAAATTATAAAATTTAAAAGAAATTTTAAAAAAGTAATTAGGATTTCTGTTTTGCATTCCTCAAGGATAGTTTAAATGTTTTAAAATAATAAAATTTAAAAGAAATTTTAAAAAAGTAATTACGATTTCTGTTTTGGATTCCTCAAGGATAGTTTAAATGTTTTAAAATTATAAAATTTAAAAGAAATTTTAAAAAAGTAATTACGATTTCTGTTTTGGATTCCTCAAGGATAGTTTAAATGTTTTAAAATTATAAAATTTAAAAGAAATTTTAAAAAAGTAATTACGATTTCTGTTTTGGATTCCTCAAGGATAGTTTAAATGTTTTAAAATAATAAAATTTAAAACAAATTTAAAAAAAGTGATTTCTGTTTTGGATTCCTCAAGGATAGTTTAAATGTTTTAAAATAATAAAATTTAAAAGAAATTTTAAAAAAGTAATTAGGATTTCTGTTTTGGATTCCTCAAGGATAGTTTAAATGATTTAAAATTATAAAATTTAAAAGAAATTTTAAAAAAGTAATTAGGATTTCTGTTTTGAATTCCTTAAGGATAGTTTAAATGTTTTAAAATAATAAAATTTAAAACAAATTTAAAGAAAGTGATTTCTATTTTGGATTCCTCAAGGATAGTTTAAATGTTTTAAAATAATAAAATTTAAAACAAATTTAAAAAAAGTGATTTCTGTTTTGGATTCCTCAAGAATAGTTTAAATGTTTTAAAATAATAAAATTTAAAAGAAATTTTAAAAAAGTAATTACGATTTCTGTTTTGGATTCCTCAAGGATAGTTTAAATGTTTTAAAATAATAAAATTTAAAACAAATTTAAAAAAAGTGATTTCTGTTTTGGATTCCTCAAGGATAGTTTAAATGTTTTAAAATAATAAAATTTAAAAGAAATTTTAAAAAAGTAATTAGGATTTCTGTTTTGGATTCCTCAAGGATAGTTTAAATGTTTTAAAATAATAAAATTTAAAACAAATTTAAAAATAGTGATTTCTGTTTTGGATTCCTCAAGGATAGTTTAAATGTTTTAAAATAATAAAATTTAAAAGAAATTTTAAAAAAGTAATTAGGATTTCTGTTTTGGATTCCTCAAGGATAGTTTAAATGTTTTAAAATAATAAAATTTAAAACAAATTTAAAAAAAGTGATTTCTGTTTTGGATTCCTCAAGGATAGTTTAAATGTTTTAAAATAATAAAATTTAAAAGAAATTTTAAAAAAGTAATTAGGATTTCTGTTTTGGATTCCTCAAGGATAGTTTAAATGTTTTAAAATAATAAAATTTAAAAGAAATTTAAAAAAAGTGATTTCTGTTTTGGATTCCTCAAGGATAGTTTAAATGTTTTAAAATAATAAAATTTAAAAGAAATTTTAAAAAAGTAATTAGGATTTCTGTTTTGGATTCCTCAAGGATAGTTTAAATGTTTTAAAATAATAAAATTTAAAAGAAATTTAAAAAAAGTGATTTCTGTTTTGGATTCCTCAAGGATAGTTTAAATGTTTTAAAAGTATAAAACTTAAATGAAATTTAAAAAAAGAAATTATGATTTCTGTTTTGCATTCTTCAAGCATAGTCTAAAAGTTTTAAAACAATAAAATTTAAAATAAATTTTAAAAAAGTAATTAGGATTCTGTTTTGGATTCCTCAAGGATAGTTTAAATGTTTTAAAATTATAAAATTTAAAAGAAATTTTAAAAAAGTAATTACGATTTCTGTTTTGGATTCCTCAAGGATAGTTTAAATGTTTTAAAATAATAAAATTTAAAAGAAATTTTAAAAAAAAGTAATTAGGATTTCTGTTTTGGATTCCTCAAGGATAGTTTAAATGTTTTAAAATAATAAAATTTAAAAGAAATTTTAAAAAAATAATTAGGATTTCTGTTTTGAATTCCTTAAGGATAGTTTAAATGTTTTAAAATAATAAAATTTAAAACAAATTTAAAAAAAGTGATTTCTGTTTTGGATTCCTCAAGGATAGTTTAAATGTTTTAAAATAATAAAATTTAAAACAAATTTAAAAAAAGTGATTTCTGTTTTGGATTCCTCAAGAATAGTTTAAATGTTTTAAAATAATAAAATTTAAAAGAAATTTTAAAAAAGTAATTAGGATTTCTGTTTTGGATTCCTCAAGGATAGTTTAAATGTTTTAAAATAATAAAATTTAAAACAAATTTAAAAAAAGTGATTTCTGTTTTGGATTCCTCAAGGATAGTTTAAATGTTTTAAAATAATAAAATTTAAAAGAAATTTTAAAAAAGTAATTAGGATTTCTGTTTTGGATTCCTCAAGGATAGTTTAAATGTTTTAAAATAATAAAATTTAAAACAAATTTAAAAAAAGTGATTTCTGTTTTGGATTCCTCAAGGATAGTTTAAATGTTTTAAAAGTATAAAATTTAAAAGAAATTTTAAAAAAGTAATTAGGATTTCTGTTTTGGATTCCTCAAGGATAGTTTAAATGTTTTAAAATAATAAAATTTAAAAGAAATTTAAAAAAAGTGATTTCTGTTTTGGATTCCTCAAGGATAGTTTAAATGTTTTAAAAGTATAAAACTTAAATGAAATTTAAAAAAAGAAATTATGATTTCTGTTTTGCATTCTTCAAGCATAGTCTAAAAGTTTTAAAACAATAAAATTTAAAATAAAATTTAAAAAAGTAATTAGGATTCTGTTTTGGATTCCTCAAGGATAGTTTAAATGTTTTAAAATTATAAAATTTAAAAGAAATTTTAAAAAAGTAATTACGATTTCTGTTTTGGATTCCTCAAGGATAGTTTAAATGTTTTAAAATAATAAAATTTAAAAGAAATTTTAAAAAAAAGTAATTAGGATTTCTGTTTTGGATTCCTCAAGGATAGTTTAAATGTTTTAAAATAATAAAATTTAAAAGAAATTTTAAAAAAATAATTAGGATTTCTGTTTTGAATTCCTTAAGGATAGTTTAAATGTTTTAAAATAATAAAATTTAAAACAAATTTAAAAAAAGTGATTTCTGTTTTGGATTCCTCAAGGATAGTTTAAATGTTTTAAAATAATAAAATTTAAAACAAATTTAAAAAAAGTGATTTCTGTTTTGGATTCCTCAAGAATAGTTTAAATGTTTTAAAATAATAAAATTTAAAAGAAATTTTAAAAAAGTAATTAGGATTTCTGTTTTGGATTCCTCAAGGATAGTTTAAATGTTTTAAAATAATAAAATTTAAAAGAAATTTTAAAAAAGTAATTAGGATTTCTGTTTTGGATTCCTCAAGGATAGTTTAAATGTTTTAAAATAATAAAATTTAAAACAAATTTAAAAAAAGTGATTTCTGTTTTGGATTCCTCAAGGATAGTTTAAATGTTTTAAAATAATAAAATTTAAAAGAAATTTTAAAAAAGTAATTAGGATTTCTGTTTTGCATTCCTCAAGGATAGTTTAAATGTTTTAAAATAATAAAATTTAAAAGAAATTTTAAAAAAGTAATTACGATTTCTGTTTTGGATTCCTCAAGGATAGTTTAAATGTTTTAAAATTATAAAATTTAAAAGAAATTTTAAAAAAGTAATTACGATTTCTGTTTTGGATTCCTCAAGGATAGTTTAAATGTTTTAAAATAATAAAATTTAAAACAAATTTAAAAAAAGTGATTTCTGTTTTGGATTCCTCAAGGATAGTTTAAATGTTTTAAAATAATAAAATTTAAAAGAAATTTTAAAAAAGTAATTAGGATTTCTGTTTTGGATTCCTCAAGGATAGTTTAAATGTTTTAAAATAATAAAATTTAAAAGAAATTTAAAAAAAGTGATTTCTGTTTTGGATTCCTCAAGGATAGTTTAAATGTTTTAAAAGTATAAAACTTAAATGAAATTTAAAAAAAGAAATTATGATTTCTGTTTTGCATTCTTCAAGCATAGTCTAAAAGTTTTAAAACAATAAAATTTAAAATAAATTTTAAAAAAGTAATTAGGATTTCTGTTTTGGATTCCTCAAGGATAGTTTAAATGTTTTAAAATTATAAAATTTAAAAGAAATTTTAAAAAAGTAATTACGATTTCTGTTTTGGATTCCTCAAGGATAGTTTAAATGTTTTAAAATAATAAAATTTAAAAGAAATTTTAAAAAAGTAATTAGGATTTCTGTTTTGGATTCCTCAAGGATAGTTTAAATGTTTTAAAATAATAAAATTTAAAACAAATTTAAAAAAAGTGATTTCTGTTTTGGATTCCTCAAGGATAGTTTAAATGTTTTAAAATAATAAAATTTAAAAGAAATTTTAAAAAAGTAATTAGGATTTCTGTTTTGGATTCCTCAAGGATAGTTTAAATGATTTAAAATTATAAAATTTAAAAGAAATTTTAAAAAAGTAATTAGGATTTCTGTTTTGAATTCCTTAAGGATAGTTTAAATGTTTTAAAATAATAAAATTTAAAACAAATTTAAAGAAAGTGATTTCTGTTTTGGATTCCTCAAGGATAGTTTAAATGTTTTAAAATAATAAAATTTAAAACAAATTTAAAAAAAGTGATTTCTGTTTTGGATTCCTCAAGAATAGTTTAAATGTTTTAAAATAATAAAATTTAAAAGAAATTTTAAAAAAGTAATTACGATTTCTGTTTTGGATTCCTCAAGGATAGTTTAAATGCTTTAAAATAATAAAATTTAAAACAAATTTAAAAAAAGTGATTTCTGTTTTGGATTCTTCAAGGATAGTTTAAATGTTTTAAAATTATAAAATTTAAAAGAAATTTTAAAAAAGTAATTACGATTTCTGTTTTGGATTCCTCAATGATAGTTTAAATGTTTTAAAATAATAAAATTTAAAACAAATTTAAAAAAAGTGATTTCTGTTTTGGATTCCTCAAGAATAGTTTAAATGTTTTAAAATAATAAAATTTAAAAGAAATTTTAAAAAAGTAATTAGGATTTCTGTTTTGGATTCGTCAAGGATAGTTTAAATGTTTTAAAATAATAAAATTTAAAAGAAATTTTAAAAAAGTAATTAGGATTTCTGTTTTGCATTCCTCAAGGATAGTTTAAATGTTTTAAAATAATAAAATTTAAAAGAAATTTTAAAAAAGTAATTACGATTTCTGTTTTGGATTCCTCAAGGATAGTTTAAATGTTTTAAAAATTATAAAATTTAAAAGAAATTTTAAAAAAGTAATTAGGATTTCTGTTTTGCATTCCTCAAGGATAGTTTAAATGTTTTAAAATAATAAAATTTAAAAGAAATTTTAAAAAAGTAATTATGATTTCTGTTTTGGATTCCTCAAGGATAGTTTAAATGTTTTAAAATTATAAAATTTAAATGAAATTTGAAAAAAGTAATTACGATTTCTGTTTTGGATTCCTCAAGGATAGTTTAAATATTTTAAAATAATAAAATTTAAAAGAAATTTTAAAAAAGTAATTAGGATTTCTGTTTTGAATTCCTTAAGGATAGTTTAAATGTTTTAAAATAATAAAATTTAAAACAAATTTAAAAAAAGTGATTTCTGTTTTAGATTCCTCAAGGATAGTTTAAATGTTTTAAAATAATAAAATTTAAAACAAATTTAAAAAAAGTGATTTCTGTTTTGGATTCCTCAAGAATAGTTTAAATGTTTTAAAATAATAAAATTTAAAAGAAATTTTAAAAAAGTAATTAGGATTTCTGTTTTGGATTCCTCAAGGATAGTTTAAATGTTTTAAAATAATAAAATTTAAAACAAATTTAAAAAAAGTGATTTCTGTTTTGGATTCCTCAAGGATAGTTTAAATGTTTTAAAATAATAAAATTTAAAAGAAATTTTAAAAAAGTAATTAGGATTTCTGTTTTGGATTCCTCAAGGATAGTTTAAATGTTTTAAAATAATAAAATTTAAAACAAATTTAAAAAAAGTGATTTCTGTTTTGGATTCTTCAAGGATAGTTTAAATGTTTTAAAATTATAAAATTTAAAAGAAATTTTAAAAAAGTAATTAGGATTTCTGTTTTGGATTCCTCAAGGATAGTTTAAATGTTTTAAAATAATAAAATTTAAAAGAAATTTTAAAAAAGTAATTAGGATTTCTGTTTTGGATTCCTCAAGGATAGTTTAAATGTTTTAAAATTATAAAATTTAAAAGAAATTTTAAAAAAGTAATTACGATTTCTGTTTTGGATTCCTCAAGGATAGTTTAAATGTTTTAAAATAATAAAATTTAAAACAAATTTAAAAAAAGTGATTTCTGTTTTGGATTCCTCAAGAATAGTTTAAATGTTTTAAAATAATAAAATTTAAAAGAAATTTTAAAAAAGTAATTAGGATTTCTGTTTTGGATTCCTCAAGGATAGTTTAAATGTTTTAAAATAATAAAATTTAAAAGAAATTTTAAAAAAGTAATTAGGATTTCTGTTTTGCATTCCTCAAGGATAGTTTAAATGTTTTAAAATTATAAAATTTAAAAGAAATTTTAAAAAAGTAATTACGATTTCTGTTTTGGATTCCTCAAGGATAGTTTAAATGTTTTAAAATAATAAAATTTAAAACAAATTTAAAAAAAGTGATTTCTGTTTTGGATTCCTCAAGCATAGTTTAAATGTTTTAAAATAATAAAATTTAAAAGAAATTTTAAAAAAGTAATTAGGATTTCTGTTTTGGATTCCTCAAGGATAGTTTAAATGTTTTAAAATAATAAAATTTAAAAGAAATTTTAAAAAAGTAATAACGATTTCTGTTTTGGATTCCTCAAGGATAGTTTAAATGTTTTAAAATTATAAAATTTAAAAGAAATTTTAAAAAAGTAATTAGGATTTCTGTTTTGGATTCCTCAAGGATAGTTTAAATGTTTTAAAATAATAAAATTTAAAACAAATTTAAAAAAAGTGATTTCTGTTTTGGATTCCTCAAGAATAGTTTAAATGTTTTAAAATAATAAAATTTAAAAGAAATTTTAAAAAAGTAATTAGGATTTCTGTTTTGGATTCCTCAAGGATAGTTTAAATGTTTTAAAATAATAAAATTTAAAAGAAATTTAAAAAAAGTGATTTCTGTTTTGGATTCCTCAAGGATAGTTTAAATGTTTTAAAAGTATAAAACTTAAATGAAATTTAAAAAAAGAAATTATGATTTCTGTTTTGCATTCTTCAAGCATAGTCTAAAAGTTTTAAAACAATAAAATTTAAAATAAATTTTAAAAAAGTAATTAGGATTTCTGTTTTGGATTCCTCAAGGATAGTTTAAATGTTTTAAAATTATAAAATTTAAAAGAAATTTTAAAAAAGTAATTACGATTTCTGTTTTGGATTCCTCAAGGATAGTTTAAATGTTTTAAAATAATAAAATTTAAAAGAAATTTTAAAAAAGTAATTAGGATTTCTGTTTTGGATTCCTCAAGGATAGTTTAAATGTTTTAAAATAATAAAATTTAAAACAAATTTAAAAAAAGTGATTTCTGTTTTGGATTCCTCAAGGATAGTTTAAATGTTTTAAAATAATAAAATTTAAAAGAAATTTTAAAAAAGTAATTAGGATTTCTGTTTTGGATTCCTCAAGGATAGTTTAAATGTTTTAAAATAATAAAATTTAAAAGAAATTTTAAAAAAGTAATTACGATTTCTGTTTTGAATTCCTTAAGGATAGTTTAAATGTTTTAAAATAATAAAATTTAAAACAAATTTAAAAAAAGTGATTTCTGTTTTGGATTCCTCAAGGATAGTTTAAATGTTTTAAAATTATAAAATTTAAATGAAATTTTAAAAAAATAATTACGATTTCTGTTTTGGATTCCTGAAGGATAGTTTAAATGTTTTAAAATAATAAAATTTAAAAGAAATTTTAAAAAAGTAATTAGGATTTCTGTTTTGGATTCCTCAAGGATAGTTTAAATGTTTTAAAATAATAAAATTTAAAACAAATTTAAAAAAAGTGATTTCTGTTTTGGATTCTTCAAGGATAGTTTAAATGTTTTAAAATTATAAAATTTAAAAGAAATTTTAAAAAAGTAATTACGATTTCTGTTTTGGATTCCTCAATGATAGTTTAAATGTTTTAAAATAATAAAATTTAAAACAAATTTAAAAAAAGTGATTTCTGTTTTGGATTCCTCAAGAATAGTTTAAATGTTTTAAAATAATAAAATTTAAAAGAAATTTTAAAAAAGTAATTAGGATTTCTGTTTTGGATTCCTCAAGGATAGTTTAAATGTTTTAAAATAATAAAATTTAAAAGAAATTTAAAAAAAGTAATTAGGATTTCTGTTTTGCATTCCTCAAGGATAGTTTAAATGTTTTAAAATAATAAAATTTAAAAGAAATTTTAAAAAAGTAATTACGATTTCTGTTTTGGATTCCTCAAGGATAGTTTAAATGTTTTAAAATAATATAATTTAAAACAAATTTAAAAAAAGTGATTTCTGTTTTGGATTCCTCAAGGATAGTTTAAATGTTTTAAAATAATAAAATTTAAAAGAAATTTTAAAAAAGTAATTAGGATTTCTGTTTTGGATTCCTCAAGGATAGTTTAAATGTTTTAAAATAATAAAATTTAAAAGAAATTTTAAAAAAGTAATTAGGATTTCTGTTTTGGATTCCTCAAGGATAGTTTAAATGTTTTAAAATAATAAAATTTAAAACAAATTTAAAAAAAGTGATTTCTGTTTTGGATTCCTCAAGGATAGTTTAAATGTTTTAAAATAATAAAATTTAAAAGAAATTTTAAAAAAGTAATTAGGATTTCTGTTTTGCATTCCTCAAGGATAGTTTAAATGTTTTAAAATAATAAAATTTAAAAGAAATTTTAAAAAAGTAATTACGATTTCTGTTTTGGATTCCTCAAGGATAGTTTAAATGTTTTAAAATTATAAAATTTAAAAGAAATTTTAAAAAAGTAATTACGATTTCTGTTTTGGATTCCTCAAGGATAGTTTAAATGTTTTAAAATAATAAAATTTAAAACAAATTTAAAAAAAGTGATTTCTGTTTTGGATTCCTCAAGGATAGTTTAAATGTTTTAAAATAATAAAATTTAAAAGAAATTTTAAAAAAGTAATTAGGATTTCTGTTTTGGATTCCTCAAGGATAGTTTAAATGTTTTAAAATAATAAAATTTAAAAGAAATTTAAAAAAAGTGATTTCTGTTTTGGATTCCTCAAGGATAGTTTAAATGTTTTAAAAGTATAAAACTTAAATGAAATTTAAAAAAAGAAATTATGATTTCTGTTTTGCATTCTTCAAGCATAGTCTAAAAGTTTTAAAACAATAAAATTTAAAATAAATTTTAAAAAAGTAATTAGGATTTCTGTTTTGGATTCCTCAAGGATAGTTTAAATGTTTTAAAATTATAAAATTTAAAAGAAATTTTAAAAAAGTAATTACGATTTCTGTTTTGGATTCCTCAAGGATAGTTTAAATGTTTTAAAATAATAAAATTTAAAAGAAATTTTAAAAAAGTAATTAGGATTTCTGTTTTGGATTCCTCAAGGATAGTTTAAATGTTTTAAAATAATAAAATTTAAAACAAATTTAAAAAAAGTGATTTCTGTTTTGGATTCCTCAAGGATAGTTTAAATGTTTTAAAATAATAAAATTTAAAAGAAATTTTAAAAAAGTAATTAGGATTTCTGTTTTGGATTCCTCAAGGATAGTTTAAATGTTTTAAAATAATAAAATTTAAAAGAAATTTTAAAAAAGTAATTAGGATTTCTGTTTTGAATTCCTTAAGGATAGTTTAAATGTTTTAAAATAATAAAATTTAAAACAAATTTAAAAAAAGTGATTTCTGTTTTGGATTCCTCAAGGATAGTTTAAATGTTTTAAAATTATAAAATTTAAATGAAATTTTAAAAAAATAATTACGATTTCTGTTTTGGATTCCTGAAGGATAGTTTAAATGTTTTAAAATAATAAAATTTAAAAGAAATTTTAAAAAAGTAATTAGGATTTCTGTTTTGGATTCCTCAAGGATAGTTTAAATGTTTTAAAATAATAAAATTTAAAACAAATTTAAAAAAAGTGATTTCTGTTTTGGATTCTTCAAGGATAGTTTAAATGTTTTAAAATTATAAAATTTAAAAGAAATTTTAAAAAAGTAATTACGATTTCTGTTTTGGATTCCTCAATGATAGTTTAAATGTTTTAAAATAATAAAATTTAAAACAAATTTAAAAAAAGTGATTTCTGTTTTGGATTCCTCAAGAATAGTTTAAATGTTTTAAAATAATAAAATTTAAAAGAAATTTTAAAAAAGTAATTAGGATTTCTGTTTTGGATTCGTCAAGGATAGTTTAAATGTTTTAAAATAATAAAATTTAAAAGAAATTTTAAAAAAGTAATTAGGATTTCTGTTTTGCATTCCTCAAGGATAGTTTAAATGTTTTAAAATAATAAAATTTAAAAGAAATTTTAAAAAAGTAATTACGATTTCTGTTTTGGATTCCTCAAGGATAGTTTAAATGTTTTAAAATTATAAAATTTAAAAGAAATTTTAAAAAAGTAATTACGATTTCTGTTTTGGATTCCTCAAGGATAGTTTAAATGTTTTAAAATAATAAAATTTAAAACAAATTTAAAAAAAGTGATTTCTGTTTTGGATTCCTCAAGGATAGTTTAAATGTTTTAAAATTATAAAATTTAAATGAAATTTTAAAAAAGTAATTACGATTTCTGTTTTGGATTCCTCAAGGATAGTTTAAATATTTTAAAATAATAAAATTTAAAAGAAATTTTAAAAAAGTAATTAGGATTTCTGTTTTGAATTCCTTAAGGATAGTTTAAATGTTTTAAAATAATAAAATTTAAAACAAATTTAAAAAAAGTGATTTCTGTTTTGGATTCCTCAAGGATAGTTTAAATGTTTTAAAATAATAAAATTTAAAACAAATTTAAAAAAAGTGATTTCTGTTTTGGATTCCTCAAGGATAGTTTAAATGTTTTAAAATAATAAAATTTAAAAGAAATTTAAAAAAAGTAATTAGGATTTCTGTTTTGCATTCCTCAAGGATAGTTTAAATGTTTTAAAATAATAAAATTTAAAAGAAATTTTAAAAAAGTAATTACGATTTCTGTTTTGGATTCCTCAAGGATAGTTTAAATGTTTTAAAATAATATAATTTAAAACAAATTTAAAAAAAGTGATTTCTGTTTTGGATTCCTCAAGGATAGT
Organism: Populus nigra; assembly: GCF_951802175.1. NCBI lineage: Eukaryota > Viridiplantae > Streptophyta > Magnoliopsida > Malpighiales > Salicaceae > Populus > Populus nigra. The sequence goes on from NC_084853.1 coordinate 28,629,524, forward strand.
TTAAATGTTTTAAAATAATAAAATTTAAAAGAAATTTTAAAAAAGTAATTAGGATTTCTGTTTTGGATTCCTCAAGGATAGTTTAAATGTTTTAAAATAATAAAATTTAAAAGAAATTTTAAAAAAGTAATTAGGATTTCTGTTTTGGATTCCTCAAGGATAGTTTAAATGTTTTAAAATAATAAAATTTAAAACAAATTTAAAAAAAGTGATTTCTGTTTTGGATTCCTCAAGGATAGTTTAAATGTTTTAAAATAATAAAATTTAAAAGAAATTTTAAAAAAGTAATTAGGATTTCTGTTTTGCATTCCTCAAGGATAGTTTAAATGTTTTAAAATAATAAAATTTAAAAGAAATTTTAAAAAAGTAATTACGATTTCTGTTTTGGATTCCTCAAGGATAGTTTAAATGTTTTAAAATTATAAAATTTAAAAGAAATTTTAAAAAAGTAATTACGATTTCTGTTTTGGATTCCTCAAGGATAGTTTAAATGTTTTAAAATAATAAAATTTAAAACAAATTTAAAAAAAGTGATTTCTGTTTTGGATTCCTCAAGGATAGTTTAAATGTTTTAAAATAATAAAATTTAAAAGAAATTTTAAAAAAGTAATTAGGATTTCTGTTTTGGATTCCTCAAGGATAGTTTAAATGTTTTAAAATAATAAAATTTAAAAGAAATTTAAAAAAAGTGATTTCTGTTTTGGATTCCTCAAGGATAGTTTAAATGTTTTAAAAGTATAAAACTTAAATGAAATTTAAAAAAAGAAATTATGATTTCTGTTTTGCATTCTTCAAGCATAGTCTAAAAGTTTTAAAACAATAAAATTTAAAATAAATTTTAAAAAAGTAATTAGGATTTCTGTTTTGGATTCCTCAAGGATAGTTTAAATGTTTTAAAATTATAAAATTTAAAAGAAATTTTAAAAAAGTAATTACGATTTCTGTTTTGGATTCCTCAAGGATAGTTTAAATGTTTTAAAATAATAAAATTTAAAAGAAATTTTAAAAAAGTAATTAGGATTTCTGTTTTGGATTCCTCAAGGATAGTTTAAATGTTTTAAAATAATAAAATTTAAAACAAATTTAAAAAAAGTGATTTCTGTTTTGGATTCCTCAAGGATAGTTTAAATGTTTTAAAATAATAAAATTTAAAAGAAATTTTAAAAAAGTAATTAGGATTTCTGTTTTGGATTCCTCAAGGATAGTTTAAATGTTTTAAAATAATAAAATTTAAAAGAAATTTTAAAAAAGTAATTAGGATTTCTGTTTTGAATTCCTTAAGGATAGTTTAAATGTTTTAAAATAATAAAATTTAAAACAAATTTAAAAAAAGTGATTTCTGTTTTGGATTCCTCAAGGATAGTTTAAATGTTTTAAAATTATAAAATTTAAATGAAATTTTAAAAAAATAATTACGATTTCTGTTTTGGATTCCTGAAGGATAGTTTAAATGTTTTAAAATAATAAAATTTAAAAGAAATTTTAAAAAAGTAATTAGGATTTCTGTTTTGGATTCCTCAAGGATAGTTTAAATGTTTTAAAATAATAAAATTTAAAACAAATTTAAAAAAAGTGATTTCTGTTTTGGATTCTTCAAGGATAGTTTAAATGTTTTAAAATTATAAAATTTAAAAGAAATTTTAAAAAAGTAATTACGATTTCTGTTTTGGATTCCTCAATGATAGTTTAAATGTTTTAAAATAATAAAATTTAAAACAAATTTAAAAAAAGTGATTTCTGTTTTGGATTCCTCAAGAATAGTTTAAATGTTTTAAAATAATAAAATTTAAAAGAAATTTTAAAAAAGTAATTAGGATTTCTGTTTTGGATTCGTCAAGGATAGTTTAAATGTTTTAAAATAATAAAATTTAAAAGAAATTTTAAAAAAGTAATTAGGATTTCTGTTTTGCATTCCTCAAGGATAGTTTAAATGTTTTAAAATAATAAAATTTAAAAGAAATTTTAAAAAAGTAATTACGATTTCTGTTTTGGATTCCTCAAGGATAGTTTAAATGTTTTAAAATTATAAAATTTAAAAGAAATTTTAAAAAAGTAATTACGATTTCTGTTTTGGATTCCTCAAGGATAGTTTAAATGTTTTAAAATAATAAAATTTAAAACAAATTTAAAAAAAGTGATTTCTGTTTTGGATTCCTCAAGGATAGTTTAAATGTTTTAAAATTATAAAATTTAAATGAAATTTTAAAAAAGTAATTACGATTTCTGTTTTGGATTCCTCAAGGATAGTTTAAATATTTTAAAATAATAAAATTTAAAAGAAATTTTAAAAAAGTAATTAGGATTTCTGTTTTGAATTCCTTAAGGATAGTTTAAATGTTTTAAAATAATAAAATTTAAAACAAATTTAAAAAAAGTGATTTCTGTTTTGGATTCCTCAAGGATAGTTTAAATGTTTTAAAATAATAAAATTTAAAACAAATTTAAAAAAAGTGATTTCTGTTTTGGATTCCTCAAGAATAGTTTAAATGTTTTAAAATAATAAAATTTAAAAGAAATTTTAAAAAAGTAATTAGGATTTCTGTTTTGGATTCCTCAAGGATAGTTTAAATGTTTTAAAATAATAAAATTTAAAACAAATTTAAAAAAAGTGATTTCTGTTTTGGATTCCTCAAGGATAGTTTAAATGTTTTAAAATAATAAAATTTAAAAGAAATTTTAAAAAAGTAATTAGGATTTCTGTTTTGGATTCCTCAAGGATAGTTTAAATGTTTTAAAATAATAAAATTTAAAACAAATTTAAAAAAAGTGATTTCTGTTTTGGATTCCTCAAGAATAGTTTAAATGTTTTAAAATAATAAAATTTAAAAGAAATTTTAAAAAAGTAATTAGGATTTCTGTTTTGGATTCCTCAAGGATAGTTTAAATGTTTTAAAATAATAAAATTTAAAAGAAATTTTAAAAAAGTAATTAGGATTTCTGTTTTGCATTCCTCAAGGATAGTTTAAATGTTTTAAAATTATAAAATTTAAAAGAAATTTTAAAAAAGTAATTACGATTTCTGTTTTGGATTCCTCAAGGATAGTTTAAATGTTTTAAAATAATAAAATTTAAAACAAATTTAAAAAAAGTGATTTCTGTTTTGGATTCCTCAAGCATAGTTTAAATGTTTTAAAATAATAAAATTTAAAAGAAATTTTAAAAAAGTAATTAGGATTTCTGTTTTGGATTCCTCAAGGATAGTTTAAATGTTTTAAAATAATAAAATTTAAAAGAAATTTTAAAAAAGTAATTACGATTTCTGTTTTGGATTCCTCAAGGATAGTTTAAATGTTTTAAAATTATAAAATTTAAAAGAAATTTTAAAAAAGTAATTAGGATTTCTGTTTTGGATTCCTCAAGGATAGTTTAAATGTTTTAAAATAATAAAATTTAAAACAAATTTAAAAAAAGTGATTTCTGTTTTGGATTCCTCAAGAATAGTTTAAATGTTTTAAAATAATAAAATTTAAAAGAAATTTTAAAAAAGTAATTAGGATTTCTGTTTTGGATTCCTCAAGGATAGTTTAAATGTTTTAAAATAATAAAATTTAAAAGAAATTTTAAAAAAGTAATTAGGATTTCTGTTTTGGATTCCTCAAGGATAGTTTAAATGTTTTAAAATAATAAAATTTAAAACAAATTTAAAAAAAGTGATTTCTGTTTTGGATTCCTCAAGGATAGTTTAAATGTTTTAAAATAATAAAATTTAAAAGAAATTTTAAAAAAGTAATTAGGATTTCTGTTTTGCATTCCTCAAGGATAGTTTAAATGTTTTAAAATAATAAAATTTAAAAGAAATTTTAAAAAAGTAATTACGATTTCTGTTTTGGATTCCTCAAGGATAGTTTAAATGTTTTAAAATTATAAAATTTAAAAGAAATTTTAAAAAAGTAATTACGATTTCTGTTTTGGATTCCTGAAGGATAGTTTAAATGTTTTAAAATAATAAAATTTAAAACAAATTTAAAAAAAGTGATTTCTGTTTTGGATTCCTCAAGGATAGTTTAAATGTTTTAAAATAATAAAATTTAAAAGAAATTTTAAAAAAGTAATTAGGATTTCTGTTTTGGATTCCTCAAGGATAGTTTAAATGTTTTAAAATAATAAAATTTAAAAGAAATTTAAAAAAAGTGATTTCTGTTTTGGATTCCTCAAGGATAGTTTAAATGTTTTAAAAGTATAAAACTTAAATGAAATTTAAAAAAAGAAATTATGATTTCTGTTTTGCATTCTTCAAGCATAGTCTAAAAGTTTTAAAACAATAAAATTTAAAATAAATTTTAAAAAAGTAATTAGGATTTCTGTTTTGGATTCCTCAAGGATAGTTTAAATGTTTTAAAATTATAAAATTTAAAAGAAATTTTAAAAAAGTAATTACGATTTCTGTTTTGGATTCCTCAAGGATAGTTTAAATGTTTTAAAATAATAAAATTTAAAAGAAATTTTAAAAAAGTAATTAGGATTTCTGTTTTGGATTCCTCAAGGATAGTTTAAATGTTTTAAAATAATAAAATTTAAAACAAATTTAAAAAAAGTGATTTCTGTTTTGGATTCCTCAAGGATAGTTTAAATGTTTTAAAATAATAAAATTTAAAAGAAATTTTAAAAAAGTAATTAGGATTTCTGTTTTGGATTCCTCAAGGATAGTTTAAATGTTTTAAAATAATAAAATTTAAAAGAAATTTTAAAAAAGTAATTAGGATTTCTGTTTTGAATTCCTTAAGGATAGTTTAAATGTTTTAAAATAATAAAATTTAAAACAAATTTAAAAAAAGTGATTTCTGTTTTGGATTCCTCAAGGATAGTTTAAATGTTTTAAAATTATAAAATTTAAATGAAATTTTAAAAAAATAATTACGATTTCTGTTTTGGATTCCTGAAGGATAGTTTAAATGTTTTAAAATAATAAAATTTAAAAGAAATTTTAAAAAAGTAATTAGGATTTCTGTTTTGGATTCCTCAAGGATAGTTTAAATGTTTTAAAATAATAAAATTTAAAACAAATTTAAAAAAAGTGATTTCTGTTTTGGATTCTTCAAGGATAGTTTAAATGTTTTAAAATTATAAAATTTAAAAGAAATTTTAAAAAAGTAATTACGATTTCTGTTTTGGATTCCTCAATGATAGTTTAAATGTTTTAAAATAATAAAATTTAAAACAAATTTAAAAAAAGTGATTTCTGTTTTGGATTCCTCAAGAATAGTTTAAATGTTTTAAAATAATAAAATTTAAAAGAAATTTTAAAAAAGTAATTAGGATTTCTGTTTTGGATTCGTCAAGGATAGTTTAAATGTTTTAAAATAATAAAATTTAAAAGAAATTTTAAAAAAGTAATTAGGATTTCTGTTTTGCATTCCTCAAGGATAGTTTAAATGTTTTAAAATAATAAAATTTAAAAGAAATTTTAAAAAAGTAATTACGATTTCTGTTTTGGATTCCTCAAGGATAGTTTAAATGTTTTAAAATAATAAAATTTAAAACAAATTTAAAAAAAGTGATTTCTGTTTTGGATTCCTCAAGGATAGTTTAAATGTTTTAAAATAATAAAATTTAAAAGAAATTTTAAAAAAGTAATTAGGATTTCTGTTTTGGATTCCTCAAGGATAGTTTAAATGTTTTAAAATAATAAAATTTAAAAGAAATTTTAAAAAAGTAATTAGGATTTCTGTTTTGGATTCCTCAAGGATAGTTTAAATGTTTTAAAATAATAAAATTTAAAACAAATTTAAAAAAAGTGATTTCTGTTTTGGATTCCTCAAGGATAGTTTAAATGTTTTAAAATAATAAAATTTAAAACAAATTTTAAAAAAGTAATTAGGATTTCTGTTTTGCATTCCTCAAGGATAGTTTAAATGTTTTAAAATAATAAAATTTAAAAGAAATTTTAAAAAAGTAATTAGGATTTCTGTTTTGGATTCCTCAAGGATAGTTTAAATGTTTTAAAATTATAAAATTTAAAAGAAATTTTAAAAAAGTAATTACGATTTCTGTTTTGGATTCCTCAAGGATAGTTTAAATGTTTTAAAATAATAAAATTTAAAACAAATTTAAAAAAAGTGATTTCTGTTTTGGATTCCTCAAGAATAGTTTAAATGTTTTAAAATAATAAAATTTAAAAGAAATTTTAAAAAAGTAATTAGGATTTCTGTTTTGCATTCCTCAAGGATAGTTTAAATGTTTTAAAATAATAAAATTTAAAAGAAATTTTAAAAAAGTAATTAGGATTTCTGTTTTGCATTCCTCAAGGATAGTTTAAATGTTTTAAAATTATAAAATTTAAAAGAAATTTTAAAAAAGTAATTACGATTTCTGTTTTGGATTCCTCAAGGATAGTTTAAATGTTTTAAAATAATAAAATTTAAAACAAATTTAAAAAAAGTGATTTCTGTTTTGGATTCCTCAAGGATAGTTTAAATGTTTTAAAATAATAAAATTTAAAAGAAATTTTAAAAAAGTAATTAGGATTTCTGTTTTGGATTCCTCATGGATAGTTTAAATGTTTTAAAATAATAAAATTTAAAAGAAATTTTAAAAAAGTAATTAGGATTTCTGTTTTGAATTCCTCAAGGATAGTTTAAATGTTTTAAAATAATAAAATTTAAAACAAATTTAAAAAAAGTGATTTCTGTTTTGGATTCCTCAAGAATAGTTTAAATGTTTTAAAATAATAAAATTTAAAAGAAATTTTAAAAAAGTAATTAGGATTTCTGTTTTGGATTCCTCAAGGATAGTTTAAATGTTTTAAAATAATAAAATTTAAAAGAAATTTTAAAAAAGTAATTAGGATTTCTGTTTTGCATTCCTCAAGGATAGTTTAAATGTTTTAAAATTATAAAATTTAAAAGAAATTTTAAAAAAGTAATTACGATTTCTGTTTTGGATTCCTCAAGGATAGTTTAAATGTTTTAAAATAATAAAATTTAAAACAAATTTAAAAAAAGTGATTTCTGTTTTGGATTCCTCAAGGATAGTTTAAATGTTTTAAAATAATAAAATTTAAAAGAAATTTTAAAAAAGTAATTAGGATTTCTGTTTTGGATTCCTCATGGATAGTTTAAATGTTTTAAAATAATAAAATTTAAAAGAAATTTTAAAAAAGTAATTAGGATTTCTGTTTTGAATTCCTCAAGGATAGTTTAAATGTTTTAAAATAATAAAATTTAAAACAAATTTAAAAAAAGTGATTTCTGTTTTGGATTCCTCAAGGATAGTTTAAATGTTTTAAAATTATAAAATTTAAATGAAATTTTAAAAAAGTAATTACGATTTCTGTTTTGGATTCCTTAAGGATAGTTTAAATGTTTTAAAATAATAAAATTTAAAAGAAATTTTAAAAAAGTAATTAGGATTTCTGTTTTGGATTCCTCAAGGATAGTTTAAATGTTTTAAAATAATAAAATTTAAAACAAATTTTAAAAAAGTGATTTCTGTTTTGGATTCTTCAAGGATAGTTTAAATGTTTTAAAATTATAAAATTTAAAAGAAATTTTAAAAAAGTAATTACGATTTCTGTTTTGGATTCCTCAATGATAGTTTAAATGTTTTAAAATAATAAAATTTAAAACAAATTTAAAAAAAGTGATTTCTGTTTTGGATTCCTCAAGCATAGTTTAAATGTTTTAAAATAATAAAATTTAAAAGAAATTTTAAAAAAGTAATTAGGATTTCTGTTTTGGATTCCTCAAGGATAGTTTAAATGTTTTAAAATTATAAAATTTAAAAGAAATTTTAAAAAAGTAATTACGATTTCTGTTTTGGATTCCTCAATGATAGTTTAAATGTTTTAAAATAATAAAATTTAAAACAAATTTAAAAAAAGTGATTTCTGTTTTGGATTCCTCAAGAATAGTTTAAATGTTTTAAAATAATAAAATTTAAAAGAAATTTTAAAAAAGTAATTAGGATTTCTGTTTTGGATTCGTCAAGGATAGTTTAAATGTTTTAAAATAATAAAATTTAAAAGAAATTTTAAAAAAGTAATTAGGATTTCTGTTTTGCATTCCTCAAGGATAGTTTAAATGTTTTAAAATAATAAAATTTAAAAGAAATTTTAAAAAAGTAATTACGATTTCTGTTTTGGATTCCTCAAGGATAGTTTAAATGTTTTAAAATTATAGAATTTAAAAGAAATTTTAAAAAAGTAATTACGATTTCTGTTTTGGATTCCTCAAGGATAGTTTAAATGTTTTAAAATAATAAAATTTAAAAGAAATTTTAAAAAAGTAATTAGGATTTCTGTTTTGGATTCCTCAAGGATAGTTTAAATGTTTTAAAATAATAAAATTTAAAACAAATTTAAAAAAAGTGATTTCTGTTTTGGATTCCTCAAGGATAGTTTAAATGTTTTAAAATAATAAAATTTAAAAGAAATTTTAAAAAAGTAATTAGGATTTCTGTTTTGGATTCCTCAAGGATAGTTTAAATGTTTTAAAATAATAAAATTTAAAAGAAATTTAAAAAAAGTGATTTCTGTTTTGGATTCCTCAAGGATAGTTTAAATGTTTTAAAAACATAAAATTTAAAAGAAATTTTAAAAAAGTAATTACGATTTCTGTTTTGGATTCCTCAAGGATAGTTTAAATCTTTTAAAATAATAAAATTTAAAAGAAATTTTAAAAAAGTAATTAGGATTTCTGTTTTGGATTCCTCAAGGATAGTTTAAATGTTTTAAAATAATAAAATTTAAAAGAAATTTTAAAAAAGTAATTAGGATTTCTGTTTTGAATTCCTGAAGGATAGTTTAAATGTTTTAAAATAATAAAACTTAAAACAAATTTAAAAAAAGTGATTTCTGTTTTGGATTCCTCAAGGATAGTTTAAATGTTTTAAAATAATAAAATTTAAAACAAAATTAAAAAAAGTGATTTCTGTTTTGGATTCCTCAAGAATAGTTTAAATGTTTTAAAATAATAAAATTTAAAAGAAATTTTAAAAAAGTAATTAGGATTTCTGTTTTGGATTCGTCAAGGATAGTTTAAATGTTTTAAAATAATAAAATTTAAAAGAAATTTTAAAAAAGTAATTAGGATTTCTGTTTTGCATTCCTCAAGGATAGTTTAAATGTTTTAAAATAATAAAATTTAAAAGAAATTTTAAAAAAGTAATTACGATTTCTGTTTTGGATTCCTCAAGGATAGTTTAAATGTTTTAAAATTATAGAATTTAAAAGAAATTTTAAAAAAGTAATTACGATTTCTGTTTTGGATTCCTCAAGGATAGTTTAAATGTTTTAAAATAATAAAATTTAAAAGAAATTTTAAAAAAGTAATTAGGATTTCTGTTTTGGATTCCTCAAGGATAGTTTAAATGTTTTAAAATAATAAAATTTAAAACAAATTTAAAAAAAGTGATTTCTGTTTTGGATTCCTCAAGGATAGTTTAAATGTTTTAAAATAATAAAATTTAAAAGAAATTTTAAAAAAGTAATTAGGATTTCTGTTTTGGATTCCTCAAGGATAGTTTAAATGTTTTAAAATAATAAAATTTAAAAGAAATTTAAAAAAAGTGATTTCTGTTTTGGATTCCTCAAGGATAGTTTAAATGTTTTAAAAACATAAAATTTAAAAGAAATTTTAAAAAAGTAATTACGATTTCTGTTTTGGATTCCTCAAGGATAGTTTAAATCTTTTAAAATAATAAAATTTAAAAGAAATTTTAAAAAAGTAATTAGGATTTCTGTTTTGGATTCCTCAAGGATAGTTTAAATGTTTTAAAATAATAAAATTTAAAAGAAATTTTAAAAAAGTAATTAGGATTTCTGTTTTGAATTCCTGAAGGATAGTTTAAATGTTTTAAAATAATAAAACTTAAAACAAATTTAAAAAAAGTGATTTCTGTTTTGGATTCCTCAAGGATAGTTTAAATGTTTTAAAATAATAAAATTTAAAACAAAATTAAAAAAAGTGATTTCTGTTTTGGATTCCTCAAGAATAGTTTAAATGTTTTAAAATAATAAAATTTAAAACAAATTTAAAAAAAGTGATTTCTGTTTTGGATTCCTCAAGGATAGTTTAAATGTTTTAAAATTATAAAATTTAAAAGAAATTTTAAAAAAGTAATTACGATTTCTGTTTTGGATTCCTCAATGATAGTTTAAATGTTTTAAAATAATAAAATTTAAAACAAATTTAAAAAAAGTGATTTCTGTTTTGGATTCCTCAAGAATAGTTTAAATGTTTTAAAATAATAAAATTTAAAAGAAATTTTAAAAAAGTAATTAGGATTTCTGTTTTGGATTCGTCAAGGATAGTTTAAATGTTTTAAAATAATAAAATTTAAAAGAAATTTTAAAAAAGTAATTAGGATTTCTGTTTTGCATTCCTCAAGGATAGTTTAAATGTTTTAAAATAATAAAATTTAAAAGAAATTTTAAAAAAGTAATTACGATTTCTGTTTTGGATTCCTCAAGGATAGTTTAAATGTTTTAAAATTATAAAATTTAAAAGAAATTTTAAAAAAGTAATTACGATTTCTGTTTTGGATTCCTCAAGGATAGTTTAAATGTTTTAAAATAATAAAATTTAAAACAAATTTAAAAAAAGTGATTTCTGTTTTGGATTCCTCAAGGATAGTTTAAATGTTTTAAAATTATAAAATTTAAATGAAATTTTAAAAAAGTAATTACGATTTCTGTTTTGGATTCTTCAAGGATAGTTTAAATGTTTTAAAATAATAAAATTTAAAACAAATTTAAAAAAAAGTGATTTCTGTTTTGGATTCCTCAAGGATAGTTTAAATGTTTTAAAATAATAAAATTTAAAAGAAATTTTAAAAAAGTAATTAGGATTTCTGTTTTGGATTCCTCAAGGATAGTTTAAATGTTTTAAAATAATAAAATTTAAAAGAAATTTTATAAAAGTAATTACGATTTCTGTTTTGGATTCCTCAAGGATAGTTTAAATGTTTTAAAATAATAAAATTTAAAACAAATTTAAAAAAAGTGATTTCTGTTTTGGATTCCTCAAGGATAGTTTAAATGTTTTAAAATAATAAAATTTAAATGAAATTTTAAAAAAGTAATTACGATTTCTGTTTTGGATTCCTCAAGGATAGTTTAAATGTTTTAAAATAATAAAATGTAAAACAAATTTAAAAAAAGTGATTTCTGTTTTGGATTCCTCAAGGATAGTTTAAATGTTTTAAAAATATAAAATTTAAAAGAAATTTTAAAAAAGTAATTACGATTTCTGTTTTGGATTCCTCAAGGATAGTTTAAATCTTTTAAAATAATAAAATTTAAAAGAAATTTTAAAAAAGTAATTACGATTTCTGTATTGGATTCCTCAATGATTGTTTAAATGTTTTAAAATAATAAAATTTAAAACAAATTTAAAAAAAGTGATTTCTGTTTTGGATTCCTCAAGAATAGTTTAAATGTTTTAAAATAATAAAATTTAAAACAAATTTAAAAAAAGTGATTTCTGTTTTGGATTCCTCAAGAATAGTTTAAATGTTTTAAAATAATAAAATTTAAAAGAAATTTTAAAAAAGTAATTACGATTTCTGTTTTGGATTCCTCAAGGATAGTTTAAATGTTTTAAAATAATAAAATTTAAAAGAAATTTTAAAAAAAGTAATTAGGATTTCTGTTTTGCATTCCTCAAGGATAGTTTAAATGTTTTAAAATAATAAAATTTAAAAGAAATTTTAAAAAAGTAATTACGATTTCTGTTTTGGATTCCTCAAGGATAGTTTAAATGTTTTAAAATTATAAAATTTAAAAGAAATTTTAAAAAAGTAATTACGATTTCTGTTTTGGATTCCTCAAGGATAGTTTAAATGTTTTAAAATAATAAAATTTAAAAGAAATTTTAAAAAAGTAATTAGGATTTCTGTTTTGGATTCCTCAAGGATAGTTTAAATGTTTTAAAATAATAAAATTTAAAACAAATTTAAAAAAAGTGATTTCTGTTTTGGATTCCTCAAGGATAGTTTAAATGTTTTAAAATAATAAAATTTAAAAGAAATTTTAAAAAAGTAATTAGGATTTCTGTTTTGGATTCCTCAAGGATAGTTTAAATGTTTTAAAATAATAAAATTTAAAAGAAATTTAAAAAAAGTGATTTCTGTTTTGGATTCCTCAAGGATAGTTTAAATGTTTTAAAAATATAAAATTTAAAAGAAATTTTAAAAAAGTAATTACGATTTCTGTTTTGGATTCCTCAAGGATAGTTTAAATCTTTTAAAATAATAAAATTTAAAAGAAATTTTAAAAAAGTAATTAGGATTTCTGTTTTGGATTCCTCAAGGATAGTTTAAATCTTTTAAAATAATAAAATTTAAAAGAAATTTTAAAAAAGTAATTAGGATTTCTGTTTTGGATTCCTCAAGGATAGTTTAAATGTTTTAAAATAATAAAATTTAAAACAAATTTAAAAAAAGTGATTTCTGTTTTGGATTCCTCAAGGATAGTTTAAATGTTTTAAAATAATAAAATTTAAATGAAATTTTAAAAAAGTAATTACGATTTCTGTTTTGGATTCCTCAAGGATAGTTTAAATGTTTTAAAATAATAAAATGTAAAACAAATTTAAAAAAAGTGATTTCTGTTTTGGATTCCTCAAGGATAGTTTAAATGTTTTAAAAATATAAAATTTAAAAGAAATTTTAAAAAAGTAATTACGATTTCTGTTTTGGATTCCTCAAGGATAGTTTAAATCTTTTAAAATAATAAAATTTAAAAGAAATTTTAAAAAAGTAATTACGATTTCTGTATTGGATTCCTCAATGATTGTTTAAATGTTTTAAAATAATAAAATTTAAAACAAATTTAAAAAAAGTGATTTCTGTTTTGGATTCCTCAAGAATAGTTTAAATGTTTTAAAATAATAAAATTTAAAACAAATTTAAAAAAAGTGATTTCTGTTTTGGATTCCTCAAGAATAGTTTAAATGTTTTAAAATAATAAAATTTAAAAGAAATTTTAAAAAAGTAATTACGATTTCTGTTTTGGATTCCTCAAGGATAGTTTAAATGTTTTAAAATAATAAAATTTAAAAGAAATTTTAAAAAAGTAATTAGGATTTCTGTTTTGCATTCCTCAAGGATAGTTTAAATGTTTTAAAATAATAAAATTTAAAAGAAATTTTAAAAAAGTAATTACGATTTCTGTTTTGGATTCCTCAAGGATAGTTTAAATGTTTTAAAATTATAAAATTTAAAAGAAATTTTAAAAAAGTAATTACGATTTCTGTTTTGGATTCCTCAAGGATAGTTTAAATGTTTTAAAATAATAAAATTTAAAAGAAATTTTAAAAAAGTAATTAGGATTTCTGTTTTGGATTCCTCAAGGATAGTTTAAATGTTTTAAAATAATAAAATTTAAAACAAATTTAAAAAAAGTGATTTCTGTTTTGGATTCCTCAAGGATAGTTTAAATGTTTTAAAATAATAAAATTTAAAAGAAATTTTAAAAAAGTAATTAGGATTTCTGTTTTGGATTCCTCAAGGATAGTTTAAATGTTTTAAAATAATAAAATTTAAAAGAAATTTAAAAAAAGTGATTTCTGTTTTGGATTCCTCAAGGATAGTTTAAATGTTTTAAAAATATAAAATTTAAAAGAAATTTTAAAAAAGTAATTACGATTTCTGTTTTGGATTCCTCAAGGATAGTTTAAATCTTTTAAAATAATAAAATTTAAAAGAAATTTTAAAAAAGTAATTAGGATTTCTGTTTTGGATTCCTCAAGGATAGTTTAAATGTTTTAAAATAATAAAATTTAAAAGAAATTTTAAAAAAGTAATTAGGATTTCTGTTTTGAATTCCTGAAGGATAGTTTAAATGTTTTAAAATAATAAAATTTAAAACAAATTTAAAAAAAGTGATTTCTGTTTTGGATTCCTCAAGGATAGTTTAAATGTTTTAAAATAATAAAATTTAAAACAAAATTAAAAAAAGTGATTTCTGTTTTGGATTCCTCAAGAATAGTTTAAATGTTTTAAAATAATAAAATTTAAAACAAATTTAAAAAAAGTGATTTCTGTTTTGGATTCCTCAAGGATAGTTTAAATGTTTTAAAATTATAAAATTTAAAAGAAATTTTAAAAAAGTAATTACGATTTCTGTTTTGGATTCCTCAATGATAGTTTAAATGTTTTAAAATAATAAAATTTAAAACAAATTTAAAAAAAGTGATTTCTGTTTTGGATTCCTCAAGAATAGTTTAAATGTTTTAAAATAATAAAATTTAAAAGAAATTTTAAAAAAGTAATTAGGATTTCTGTTTTGGATTCGTCAAGGATAGTTTAAATGTTTTAAAATAATAAAATTTAAAAGAAATTTTAAAAAAGTAATTAGGATTTCTGTTTTGCATTCCTCAAGGATAGTTTAAATGTTTTAAAATAATAAAATTTAAAAGAAATTTTAAAAAAGTAATTAGGATTTCTGTTTTGGATTCCTCAAGGATAGTTTAAATGTTTTAAAATAATAAAATTTAAAACAAATTTAAAAAAAGTGATTTCTGTTTTGGATTCCTCAAGGATAGTTTAAATGTTTTAAAATAATAAAATTTAAATGAAATTTTAAAAAAGTAATTACGATTTCTGTTTTGGATTCCTCAAGGATAGTTTAAATGTTTTAAAATAATAAAATGTAAAACAAATTTAAAAAAAGTGATTTCTGTTTTGGATTCCTCAAGGATAGTTTAAATGTTTTAAAAATATAAAATTTAAAAGAAATTTTAAAAAAGTAATTACGATTTCTGTTTTGGATTCCTCAAGGATAGTTTAAATCTTTTAAAATAATAAAATTTAAAAGAAATTTTAAAAAAGTAATTACGATTTCTGTATTGGATTCCTCAATGATTGTTTAAATGTTTTAAAATAATAAAATTTAAAACAAATTTAAAAAAAGTGATTTCTGTTTTGGATTCCTCAAGAATAGTTTAAATGTTTTAAAATAATAAAATTTAAAACAAATTTAAAAAAAGTGATTTCTGTTTTGGATTCCTCAAGAATAGTTTAAATGTTTTAAAATAATAAAATTTAAAAGAAATTTTAAAAAAGTAATTACGATTTCTGTTTTGGATTCCTCAAGGATAGTTTAAATGTTTTAAAATAATAAAATTTAAAAGAAATTTTAAAAAAGTAATTAGGATTTCTGTTTTGCATTCCTTAAGGATAGTTTAAATGTTTTAAAATAATAAAATTTAAAAGAAATTTTAAAAAAGTAATTACGATTTCTGTTTTGGATTCCTCAAGGATAGTTTAAATGTTTTAAAATTATAAAATTTAAAAGAAATTTTAAAAAAGTAATTACGATTTCTGTTTTGGATTCCTCAAGGATAGTTTAAATGTTTTAAAATAATAAAATTTAAAAGAAATTTTAAAAAAGTAATTAGGATTTCTGTTTTGGATTCCTCAAGGATAGTTTAAATGTTTTAAAATAATAAAATTTAAAACAAATTTAAAAAAAGTGATTTCTGTTTTGGATTCCTCAAGGATAGTTTAAATGTTTTAAAATAATAAAATTTAAAAGAAATTTTAAAAAAGTAATTAGGATTTCTGTTTTGGATTCCTCAAGGATAGTTTAAATGTTTTAAAATAATAAAATTTAAAAGAAATTTAAAAAAAGTGATTTCTGTTTTGGATTCCTCAAGGATAGTTTAAATGTTTTAAAAATATAAAATTTAAAAGAAATTTTAAAAAAGTAATTACGATTTCTGTTTTGGATTCCTCAAGGATAGTTTAAATCTTTTAAAATAATAAAATTTAAAAGAAATTTTAAAAAAGTAATTAGGATTTCTGTTTTGGATTCCTCAAGGATAGTTTAAATCTTTTAAAATAATAAAATTTAAAAGAAATTTTAAAAAAGTAATTAGGATTTCTGTTTTGGATTCCTCAAGGATAGTTTAAATGTTTTAAAATAATAAAATTTAAAACAAATTTAAAAAAAGTGATTTCTGTTTTGGATTCCTCAAGGATAGTTTAAATGTTTTAAAATAATAAAATTTAAATGAAATTTTAAAAAAGTAATTACGATTTCTGTTTTGGATTCCTCAAGGATAGTTTAAATGTTTTAAAATAATAAAATGTAAAACAAATTTAAAAAAAGTGATTTCTGTTTTGGATTCCTCAAGGATAGTTTAAATGTTTTAAAAATATAAAATTTAAAAGAAATTTTAAAAAAGTAATTACGATTTCTGTTTTGGATTCCTCAAGGATAGTTTAAATCTTTTAAAATAATAAAATTTAAAAGAAATTTTAAAAAAGTAATTACGATTTCTGTATTGGATTCCTCAATGATTGTTTAAATGTTTTAAAATAATAAAATTTAAAACAAATTTAAAAAAAGTGATTTCTGTTTTGGATTCCTCAAGAATAGTTTAAATGTTTTAAAATAATAAAATTTAAAACAAATTTAAAAAAAGTGATTTCTGTTTTGGATTCCTCAAGAATAGTTTAAATGTTTTAAAATAATAAAATTTAAAAGAAATTTTAAAAAAGTAATTACGATTTCTGTTTTGGATTCCTCAAGGATAGTTTAAATGTTTTAAAATAATAAAATTTAAAAGAAATTTTAAAAAAGTAATTAGGATTTCTGTTTTGCATTCCTCAAGGATAGTTTAAATGTTTTAAAATAATAAAATTTAAAAGAAATTTTAAAAAAGTAATTACGATTTCTGTTTTGGATTCCTCAAGGATAGTTTAAATGTTTTAAAATTATAAAATTTAAAAGAAATTTTAAAAAAGTAATTACGATTTCTGTTTTGGATTCCTCAAGGATAGTTTAAATGTTTTAAAATAATAAAATTTAAAAGAAATTTTAAAAAAGTAATTAGGATTTCTGTTTTGGATTCCTCAAGGATAGTTTAAATGTTTTAAAATAATAAAATTTAAAATAAATTTAAAAAAAGTGATTTCTGTTTTGGATTCCTCAAGGATAGTTTAAATGTTTTAAAATAATAAAATTTAAAAGAAATTTTAAAAAAGTAATTAGGATTTCTGTTTTGGATTCCTCAAGGATAGTTTAAATGTTTTAAAATAATAAAATTTAAAAGAAATTTAAAAAAAGTGATTTCTGTTTTGGATTCCTCAAGGATAGTTTAAATGTTTTAAAAATATAAAATTTAAAAGAAATTTTAAAAAAGTAATTACGATTTCTGTTTTGGATTCCTCAAGGATAGTTTAAATCTTTTAAAATAATAAAATTTAAAAGAAATTTTAAAAAAGTAATTAGGATTTCTGTTTTGGATTCCTCAAGGATAGTTTAAATGTTTTAAAATAATAAAATTTAAAAGAAATTTTAAAAAAGTAATTAGGATTTCTGTTTTGAATTCCTGAAGGATAGTTTAAATGTTTTAAAATAATAAAATTTAAAACAAATTTAAAAAAAGTGATTTCTGTTTTGGATTCCTCAAGGATAGTTTAAATGTTTTAAAATAATAAAATTTAAAACAAAATTAAAAAAAGTGATTTCTGTTTTGGATTCCTCAAGAATAGTTTAAATGTTTTAAAATAATAAAATTTAAAACAAATTTAAAAAAAGTGATTTCTGTTTTGGATTCCTCAAGGATAGTTTAAATGTTTTAAAATTATAAAATTTAAAAGAAATTTTAAAAAAGTAATTACGATTTCTGTTTTGGATTCCTCAATGATAGTTTAAATGTTTTAAAATAATAAAATTTAAAACAAATTTAAAAAAAGTGATTTCTGTTTTGGATTCCTCAAGAATAGTTTAAATGTTTTAAAATAATAAAATTTAAAAGAAATTTTAAAAAAGTAATTAGGATTTCTGTTTTGGATTCGTCAAGGATAGTTTAAATGTTTTAAAATAATAAAATTTAAAAGAAATTTTAAAAAAGTAATTAGGATTTCTGTTTTGCATTCCTCAAGGATAGTTTAAATGTTTTAAAATAATAAAATTTAAAAGAAATTTTAAAAAAGTAATTACGATTTCTGTTTTGGATTCCTCAAGGATAGTTTAAATGTTTTAAAATTATAAAATTTAAAAGAAATTTTAAAAAAGTAATTACGATTTCTGTTTTGGATTCCTCAAGGATAGTTTAAATGTTTTAAAATAATAAAATTTAAAACAAATTTAAAAAAAGTGATTTCTGTTTTGGATTCCTCAAGGATAGTTTAAATGTTTTAAAATTATAAAATTTAAATGAAATTTTAAAAAAGTAATTACGATTTCTGTTTTGGATTCTTCAAGGATAGTTTAAATGTTTTAAAATAATAAAATTTAAAACAAATTTAAAAAAAAGTGATTTCTGTTTTGGATTCCTCAAGGATAGTTTAAATGTTTTAAAATAATAAAATTTAAAAGAAATTTTAAAAAAGTAATTAGGATTTCTGTTTTGGATTCCTCAAGGATAGTTTAAATGTTTTAAAATAATAAAATTTAAAACAAATTTAAAAAAAGTGATTTCTGTTTTGGATTCTTCAAGGATAGTTTAAATGTTTTAAAATTATAAAATTTAAAAGAAATTTTAAAAAAGTAATTACGATTTCTGTTTTGGATTCCTCAATGATAGTTTAAATGTTTTAAAATAATAAAATTTAAAACAAATTTAAAAAAAGTGATTTCTGTTTTGGATTCCTCAAGAATAGTTTAAATGTTTTAAAATAATAAAATTTAAAAGAAATTTTAAAAAAGTAATTAGGATTTCTGTTTTGGATTCGTCAAGGATAGTTTAAATGTTTTAAAATAATAAAATTTAAAAGAAATTTTAAAAAAGTAATTAGGATTTCTGTTTTGCATTCCTCAAGGATAGTTTAAATGTTTTAAAATAATAAAATTTAAAAGAAATTTTAAAAAAGTAATTACGATTTCTGTTTTGGATTCCTCAAGGATAGTTTAAATGTTTTAAAATTATAAAATTTAAAAGAAATTTTAAAAAAGTAATTACGATTTCTGTTTTGGATTCCTCAAGGATAGTTTAAATGTTTTAAAATAATAAAATTTAAAACAAATTTAAAAAAAGTGATTTCTGTTTTGGATTCCTCAAGGATAGTTTAAATGTTTTAAAATTATAAAATTTAAATGAAATTTTAAAAAAGTAATTACGATTTCTGTTTTGGATTCCTTAAGGATAGTTTAAATGTTTTAAAATAATAAAATTTAAAACAAATTTTAAAAAAGTAATTAGGATTTCTGTTTTGGATTCCTCAAGGATAGTTTAAATGTTTTAAAATAATAAAATTTAAAACAAATTTTAAAAAAGTGATTTCTGTTTTGGATTCTTCAAGGATAGTTTAAATGTTTTAAAATTATAAAATTTAAAAGAAATTTTAAAAAAGTAATTACGATTTCTGTTTTGGATTCCTCAATGATAGTTTAAATGTTTTAAAATAATAAAATTTAAAACAAATTTAAAAAAAGTGATTTCTGTTTTGGATTCCTCAAGCATAGTTTAAATGTTTTAAAATAATAAAATTTAAAAGAAATTTTAAAAAAGTAATTAGGATTTCTGTTTTGGATTCCTCAAGGATAGTTTAAATGTTTTAAAATAATAAAATTTAAAACAAATTTAAAAAAAGTGATTTCTGTTTTGGATTCTTCAAGGATAGTTTAAATGTTTTAAAATTATAAAATTTAAAAGAAATTTTAAAAAAGTAATTACGATTTCTGTTTTGGATTCCTCAATGATAGTTTAAATGTTTTAAAATAATAAAATTTAAAACAAATTTAAAAAAAGTGATTTCTGTTTTGGATTCCTCAAGAATAGTTTAAATGTTTTAAAATAATAAAATTTAAAAGAAATTTTAAAAAAGTAATTAGGATTTCTGTTTTGGATTCGTCAAGGATAGTTTAAATGTTTTAAAATAATAAAATTTAAAAGAAATTTTAAAAAAGTAATTAGGATTTCTGTTTTGCATTCCTCAAGGATAGTTTAAATGTTTTAAAATAATAAAATTTAAAAGAAATTTTAAAAAAGTAATTACGATTTCTGTTTTGGATTCCTCAAGGATAGTTTAAATGTTTTAAAATTATAAAATTTAAAAGAAATTTTAAAAAAGTAATTACGATTTCTGTTTTGGATTCCTCAAGGATAGTTTAAATGTTTTAAAATAATAAAATTTAAAACAAATTTAAAAAAAGTGATTTCTGTTTTGGATTCCTCAAGGATAGTTTAAATGTTTTAAAATTATAAAATTTAAATGAAATTTTAAAAAAGTAATTACGATTTCTGTTTTGGATTCCTTAAGGATAGTTTAAATGTTTTAAAATAATAAAATTTAAAAGAAATTTTAAAAAAGTAATTAGGATTTCTGTTTTGGATTCCTCAAGGATAGTTTAAATGTTTTAAAATAATAAAATTTAAAACAAATTTTAAAAAAGTGATTTCTGTTTTGGATTCTTCAAGGATAGTTTAAATGTTTTAAAATTATAAAATTTAAAAGAAATTTTAAAAAAGTAATTACGATTTCTGTTTTGGATTCCTCAATGATAGTTTAAATGTTTTAAAATAATAAAATTTAAAACAAATTTAAAAAAAGTGATTTCTGTTTTGGATTCCTCAAGCATAGTTTAAATGTTTTAAAATAATAAAATTTAAAAGAAATTTTAAAAAAGTAATTAGGATTTCTGTTTTGGATTCCTCAAGGATAGTTTAAATGTTTTAAAATAATAAAATTTAAAACAAATTTAAAAAAAGTGATTTCTGTTTTGGATTCCTCAAGGATAGTTTAAATGTTTTAAAAATATAAAATTTAAAAGAAATTTTAAAAAAGTAATTACGATTTCTGTTTTGGATTCCTCAAGGATAGTTTAAATCTTTTAAAATAATAAAATTTAAAAGAAATTTTAAAAAAGTAATTAGGATTTCTGTTTTGGATTCCTCAAGGATAGTTTAAATGTTTTAAAATAATAAAATTTAAAAGAAATTTTAAAAAAGTAATTAGGATTTCTGTTTTGAATTCCTGAAGGATAGTTTAAATGTTTTAAAATAATAAAATTTAAAACAAATTTAAAAAAAGTGATTTCTGTTTTGGATTCCTCAAGGATAGTTTAAATGTTTTAAAATAATAAAATTTAAAACAAAATTAAAAAAAGTGATTTCTGTTTTGGATTCCTCAAGAATAGTTTAAATGTTTTAAAATAATAAAATTTAAAACAAATTTAAAAAAAGTGATTTCTGTTTTGGATTCCTCAAGGATAGTTTAAATGTTTTAAAATTATAAAATTTAAAAGAAATTTTAAAAAAGTAATTACGATTTCTGTTTTGGATTCCTCAATGATAGTTTAAATGTTTTAAAATAATAAAATTTAAAACAAATTTAAAAAAAGTGATTTCTGTTTTGGATTCCTCAAGAATAGTTTAAATGTTTTAAAATAATAAAATTTAAAAGAAATTTTAAAAAAGTAATTAGGATTTCTGTTTTGGATTCGTCAAGGATAGTTTAAATGTTTTAAAATAATAAAATTTAAAAGAAATTTTAAAAAAGTAATTAGGATTTCTGTTTTGCATTCCTCAAGGATAGTTTAAATGTTTTAAAATAATAAAATTTAAAAGAAATTTTAAAAAAGTAATTACGATTTCTGTTTTGGATTCCTCAAGGATAGTTTAAATGTTTTAAAATTATAAAATTTAAAAGAAATTTTAAAAAAGTAATTACGATTTCTGTTTTGGATTCCTCAAGGATAGTTTAAATGTTTTAAAATAATAAAATTTAAAACAAATTTAAAAAAAGTGATTTCTGTTTTGGATTCCTCAAGGATAGTTTAAATGTTTTAAAATTATAAAATTTAAATGAAATTTTAAAAAAGTAATTACGATTTCTGTTTTGGATTCTTCAAGGATAGTTTAAATGTTTTAAAATAATAAAATTTAAAACAAATTTAAAAAAAAGTGATTTCTGTTTTGGATTCCTCAAGGATAGTTTAAATGTTTTAAAATAATAAAATTTAAAAGAAATTTTAAAAAAGTAATTAGGATTTCTGTTTTGGATTCCTCAAGGATAGTTTAAATGTTTTAAAATAATAAAATTTAAAAGAAATTTTATAAAAGTAATTACGATTTCTGTTTTGGATTCCTCAAGGATAGTTTAAATGTTTTAAAATAATAAAATTTAAAACAAATTTAAAAAAAGTGATTTCTGTTTTGGATTCCTCAAGGATAGTTTAAATGTTTTAAAATTATAAAATTTAAATGAAATTTTAAAAAAGTAATTACGATTTCTGTTTTGGATTCCTCAAGGATAGTTTAAATATTTTAAAATAATAAAATTTAAAAGAAATTTTAAAAAAGTAATTAGGATTTCTGTTTTGAATTCCTTAAGGATAGTTTAAATGTTTTAAAATAATAAAATTTAAAACAAATTTAAAAAAAGTGATTTCTGTTTTGGATTCCTCAAGGATAGTTTAAATGTTTTAAAATAATAAAATTTAAAACAAATTTAAAAAAAGTGATTTCTGTTTTGGATTCCTCAAAAATAGTTTAAATGTTTTAAAATAATAAAATTTAAAAGAAATTTTAAAAAAGTAATTAGGATTTCTGTTTTGGATTCCTCAAGGATAGTTTAAATGTTTTAAAATTATAAAATTTAAAAGAAATTTTAAAAAAGTAATTAGGATTTCTGTTTTGGATTCCTCAAGGATAGTTTAAATGTTTTAAAATAATAAAATTTAAAAGAAATTTTAAAAAAGTAATTAGGATTTTTGTTTTGAATTCCTTAAGGATAGTTTAAATGTTTTAAAATAATAAAATTTAAAACAAATTTAAAAAAAGTGATTTCTGTTTTGGATTCCTCAAGGATAGTTTAAATGTTTTAAAATAATAAAATTTAAAAGAAATTTTAAAAAAGTAATTAGGATTTCTGTTTTGGATTCCTCAAGGATAGTTTAAATGTTTTAAAATAATAAAATTTAAAACAAATTTAAAAGAAGTGATTTCTGTTTTGGATTCCTCAAGGATAGTTTAAATGTTTTAAAAGTATAAAACTTAAATGAAATTTAAAAAAAGAAATTATGATTTCTGTTTTGAATTCTTCAAGCATAGTCTAAAAGTTTTAAAACAATAAATTTTAAAAAAGTAATTAGGATTTCTGTTTTGGATTCCTCAAGGATAGTTTAAATGTTTTAAAATTATAAAATTTAAAAGAAATTTTAAAAAAGTAATTACGATTTCTGTTTTGGATTCCTCAAGGATAGTTTAAATGTTTTAAAATAATAAAATTTAAAAGAAATTTTAAAAAAGTAATTAGGATTTCTGTTTTGCATTCCTCAAGGATAGTTTAAATGTTTTAAAATAATAAAATTTAAAAGAAATTTTAAAAAAGTAATTAGGATTTCTGTTTTGGATTCCTCAAGGATAGTTTAAATGTTTTAAAATAATAAAATTTAAAAGAAATTTTAAAAAAGTAATTACGATTTCTGTTTTGGATTCCTCAAGGATAGTTTAAATGTTTTAAAATAATAAAATTTAAAAGAAATTTTAAAAAAGTAATTACGATTTCTGTTTTGGATTCCTCAAGGATAGTTTAAATGTTTTAAAATAATAAAATTTAAAAGAAATTTTAAAAAAGTAATTAGGATTTCTGTTTTGGATTCCTCAAGGATAGTTTAAATGTTTTAAAATAATAAAATTTAAAAGAAATTTTAAAAAAGTAATTAGGATTTCTGTTTTGAATTCCTTAAGGATAGTTTAAATGTTTTAAAATAATAAAATTTAAAACAAATTTAAAAAAAGTGATTTCTGTTTTGGATTCCTCAAGGATAGTTTAAATGTTTTAAAATTATAAAATTTAAATGAAATTTTAAAAAAATAATTACGATTTCTGTTTTGGATTCCTGAAGGATAGTTTAAATGTTTTAAAATAATAAAATTTAAAAGAAATTTTAAAAAAGTAATTAGGATTTCTGTTTTGGATTCCTCAAGGATAGTTTAAATGTTTTAAAATAATAAAATTTAAAACAAATTTAAAAAAAGTGATTTCTGTTTTGGATTCTTCAAGGATAGTTTAAATGTTTTAAAATTATAAAATTTAAAAGAAATTTTAAAAAAGTAATTACGATTTCTGTTTTGGATTCCTCAATGATAGTTTAAATGTTTTAAAATAATAAAATTTTAAAACAAATTTTAAAAAAGTGATTTCTGTTTTGGATTCCTCAAGAATAGTTTAAATGTTTTAAAATAATAAAATTTAAAAGAAATTTTAAAAAAGTAATTAGGATTTCTGTTTTGGATTCCTCAAGGATAGTTTAAATGTTTTAAAATAATAAAATTTAAAAGAAATTTTAAAAAAGTAATTAGGATTTCTGTTTTGCATTCCTCAAGGATAGTTTAAATGTTTTAAAATAATAAAATTTAAAAGAAATTTTAAAAAAGTAATTACGATTTCTGTTTTGGATTCCTCAAGGATAGTTTAAATGTTTTAAAATTATAAAATTTAAAAGAAATTTTAAAAAAGTAATTACGATTTCTGTTTTGGATTCCTCAAGGATAGTTTAAATGTTTTAAAATAATAAAATTTAAAAGAAATTTTAAAAAAGTAATTAGGATTTCTGTTTTGGATTCCTCAAGGATAGTTTAAATGTTTTAAAATAATAAAATTTAAAACAAATTTAAAAAAAGTGATTTCTGTTTTGGATTCTTCAAGGATAGTTTAAATGTTTTAAAATTATAAAATTTAAAAGAAATTTTAAAAAAGTAATTACGATTTCTGTTTTGGATTCCTCAATGATAGTTTAAATGTTTTAAAATAATAAAATTTTAAAACAAATTTTAAAAAAGTGATTTCTGTTTTGGATTCCTCAAGAATAGTTTAAATGTTTTAAAATAATAAAATTTAAAAGAAATTTTAAAAAAGTAATTAGGATTTCTGTTTTGGATTCCTCAAGGATAGTTTAAATGTTTTAAAATAATAAAATTTAAAAGAAATTTTAAAAAAGTAATTAGGATTTCTGTTTTGCATTCCTCAAGGATAGTTTAAATGTTTTAAAATAATAAAATTTAAAAGAAATTTTAAAAAAGTAATTACGATTTCTGTTTTGGATTCCTCAAGGATAGTTTAAATGTTTTAAAATTATAAAATTTAAAAGAAATTTTAAAAAAGTAATTACGATTTCTGTTTTGGATTCCTCAAGGATAGTTTAAATGTTTTAAAATAATAAAATTTAAAACAAATTTAAAAAAAGTGATTTCTGTTTTGGATTCCTCAAGGATAGTTTAAATGTTTTAAAATAATAAAATTTAAAAGAAATTTTAAAAAAGTAATTAGGATTTCTGTTTTGGATTCCTCAAGGATAGTTTAAATGTTTTAAAATAATAAAATTTAAAAGAAATTTTAAAAAAGTAATTAGGATTTCTGTTTTGAATTGCTTAAGGATAGTTTAAATGTTTTAAAATAATAAAATTTAAAACAAATTTAAAAAAAGTGATTTCTGTTTTGGATTCCTCAAGGATAGTTTAAATGTTTTAAAATAATAAAATTTAAAACAAATTTAAAAAAAGTGATTTCTGTTTTGGATTCCTCAAGAATAGTTTAAATGTTTTAAAATAATAAAATTTAAAAGAAATTTTAAAAAAGTAATTAGGATTTCTGTTTTGGATTCCTCAAGGATAGTTTAAATGTTTTAAAATAATAAAATTTAAAACAAATTTAAAAAAAGTGATTTCTGTTTTGGATTCCTCAAGGATAGTTTAAATGTTTTAAAATAATAAAATTTAAAAGAAATTTTAAAAAAGTAATTAGGATTTCTGTTTTGAATTCCTCAAGGATAGTTTAAATGTTTTAAAATAATAAAATTTAAAACAAATTTAAAAAAAGTGATTTCAGTTTTGGATTCTTCAAGGATAGTTTAAATGTTTTAAAATAATCAAATTTAAAAGAAATTTTAAAAAAGTGATTAGGATTTCTGTTTTGGATTCTTCAAGGATAGTTTAAATGTTTTAAAATAATAAAATTTAAAACAAATTTAAAAAAAAAGTGATTTCTGTTTTGGATTCCTCAAGGATAGTTTAAATGTTTTAAAAGTATAAAACTTAAATGAAATTTAAAAAAAGAAATTATGATTTCTGTATTGAATTCTTCAAGCATAGTCTAAAAGTTTTAAAACAATAAAATTTAAAATAAATTTTAAAAAAGTAATTAGGATTTCTGTTTTGGATTCCTCAAGGATAGTTTAAATGTTTTAAAATAATAAAATTTAAAAGAAATTTTAAAAAAGTAATTAGGATTTCTGTTTTGAATTCCTTAAGGATAGTTTAAATGTTTTAAAATAATAAAATTTAAAACAAATTTAAAAAAAGTGATTTCTGTTTTGGATTCCTCAAGGATAGTTTAAATGTTTTAAAATAATAAAATTTAAAACAAATTTAAAAAAAGTGATTTCTGTTTTGGATTCCTCAAGAATAGTTTAAATGTTTTAAAATAATAAAATTTAAAAGAAATTTTAAAAAAGTAATTAGGATTTCTGTTTTGGATTCCTCAAGGATAGTTTAAATGTTTTAAAATAATAAAATTTAAAACAAATTTAAAAAAAGTGATTTCTGTTTTGGATTCCTCAAGGATAGTTTAAATGTTTTAAAATAATAAAATTTAAAAGAAATTTTAAAAAAGTAATTAGGATTTCTGTTTTGGATTCCTCAAGGATAGTTTAAATGTTTTAAAATAATAAAATTTAAAACAAATTTAAAAAAAGTGATTTCTGTTTTGGATTCCTCAAGGATAGTTTAAATGTTTTAAAATAATAAAATTTAAAAGAAATTTTAAAAAAGTAATTAGGATTTCTGTTTTGGATTCCTCAAGGATAGTTTAAATGTTTTAAAATAATAAAATTTAAAAGAAATTTAAAAAAAGTGATTTCTGTTTTGGATTCCTCAAGGATAGTTTAAATGTTTTAAAAGTATAAAACTTAAATGAAATTTAAAAAAAGAAATTATGATTTCTGTTTTGCATTCTTCAAGCATAGTCTAAAAGTTTTAAAACAATAAAATTTAAAATAAATTTTAAAAAAGTAATTAGGATTTCTGTTTTGGATTCCTCAAGGATAGTGTAAATGTTTTAAAATTATAAAATTTAAAAGAAATTTTAAAAAAGTAATTACGATTTCTGTTTTGGATTCCTCAAGGATAGTTTAAATGTTTTAAAATAATAAAATTTAAAAGAATTTTAAAAAAGTAATTAGGATTTCTGTTTTGGATTCCTCAAGGATAGTTTAAATGTTTTAAAATAATAAAATTTAAAACAAATTTAAAAAAAGTGATTTCTGTTTTGGATTCCTCAAGGATAGTTTAAATGTTTTAAAATAATAAAATTTAAAAGAAATTTTAAAAAAGTAATTAGGATTTCTGTTTTGGATTCCTCAAGGATAGTTTAAATGTTTTAAAATAATAAAATTTAAAAGAAATTTAAAAAAAGTGATTTCTGTTTTGGATTCCTCAAAGATAGTTTAAATGTTTTAAAAGTATAAAACTTAAATGAAATTTAAAAAAAGAAATTATGATTTCTGTTTTGCATTCTTCAAGCATAGTCTAAAAGTTTTAAAACAATAAAATTTAAAATAAATTTTAAAAAAGTAATTAGGATTTCTGTTTTGGATTCCTCAAGGATAGTGTAAATGTTTTAAAATTATAAAATTTAAAAGAAATTTTAAAAAAGTAATTACGATTTCTGTTTTGGATTCCTCAAGGATAGTTTAAATGTTTTAAAATAATAAAATTTAAAAGAAATTTTAAAAAAGTAATTAGGATTTCTGTTTTGGATTCCTCAAGGATAGTTTAAATGTTTTAAAATAATAAAATTTAAAACAAATTTAAAAAAAGTGATTTCTGTTTTGGATTCCTCAAGGATAGTTTAAATGTTTTAAAATAATAAAATTTAAAAGAAATTTTAAAAAAGTAATTAGGATTTCTGTTTTGGATTCCTCAAGGATAGTTTAAATGTTTTAAAATAATAAAATTTAAAAGAAATTTAAAAAAAGTGATTTCTGTTTTGGATTCCTCAAGGATAGTTTAAATGTTTTAAAAGTATAAAACTTAAATGAAATTTAAAAAAAGAAATTATGATTTCTGTTTTGCATTCTTCAAGCATAGTCTAAAAGTTTTAAAACAATAAAATTTAAAATAAATTTTAAAAAAGTAATTAGGATTTCTGTTTTGGATTCCTCAAGGATAGTGTAAATGTTTTAAAATTATAAAATTTAAAAGAAATTTTAAAAAAGTAATTACGATTTCTGTTTTGGATTCCTCAAGGATAGTTTAAATGTTTTAAAATAATAAAATTTAAAAGAAATTTTAAAAAATTAATTAGGATTTCTGTTTTGGATTCCTCAAGGATAGTTTAAATGTTTTAAAATAATAAAATTTAAAACAAATTTAAAAAAAGTGATTTCTGTTTTGGATTCCTCAAGGATAGTTTAAATGTTTTAAAAGTATAAAATTTAAAAGAAATTTTAAAAAAGTAATTACGATTTCTGTTTTGGAATAGTCTAAAAGTTTTAAAACAATAAAATTTAAAATAAATTTTAAAAAAGTAATTAGGATTTCTGTTTTGGATTCCTCAAGGATAGTGTAAATGTTTTAAAATTATAAAATTTAAAAGAAATTTTAAAAAAGTAATTACGATTTCTGTTTTGGATTCCTCAAGGATAGTTTAAATGTTTTAAAATAATAAAATTTAAAAGAAATTTTAAAAAAGTAATTAGGATTTCTGTTTTGGATTCCTCAAGGATAGTTTAAATGTTTTAAAATAATAAAATTTAAAACAAATTTAAAAAAAGTGATTTCTGTTTTGGATTCTTCAAGGATAGTTTAAATGTTTTAAAATTATAAAATTTAAAAGAAATTTTAAAAAAGTAATTACGA
Source organism: Populus nigra (assembly GCF_951802175.1). Lineage (NCBI taxonomy): Eukaryota > Viridiplantae > Streptophyta > Magnoliopsida > Malpighiales > Salicaceae > Populus > Populus nigra. The sequence goes on from NC_084853.1 coordinate 28,658,275, forward strand.
TTTCTGTTTTGGATTCCTCAATGATAGTTTAAATGTTTTAAAATAATAAAATTTAAAACAAATTTAAAAAAAGTGATTTCTGTTTTGGATTCCTCAAGAATAGTTTAAATGTTTTAAAATAATAAAATTTAAAAGAAATTTTAAAAAAGTAATTAGGATTTCTGTTTTGGATTCCTCAAGGATAGTTTAAATGTTTTAAAATAATAAAATTTAAAAGAAATTTTAAAAAAGTAATTAGGATTTCTGTTTTGCATTCCTCAAGGATAGTTTAAATGTTTTAAAATAATAAAATTTAAAAGAAATTTTAAAAAAGTAATTAGGATTTCTGTTTTGGATTCCTCAAGGATAGTTTAAATGTTTTAAAATAATAAAATTTAAAAGAAATTTAAAAAAAGTGATTTCTGTTTTGGATTCCTCAAGGCTAGTTTAAATGTTTTAAAAGTATAAAACTTAAATGAAATTTAAAAAAAGAAATTATGATTTCTGTTTTGCATTCTTCAAGCATAGTCTAAAAGTTTTAAAACAATAAAATTTAAAATAAATTTTAAAAAAGTAATTAGGATTTCTGTTTTGGATTCCTCAAGGATAGTGTAAAAGTTTTAAAATTATAAAATTTAAAAGAAATTTTAAAAAAATAATTACGATTTCTGTTTTGTATTCCTCAAGGATAGTTTAAATGTTTTAAAATAATAAAATTTAAAAGAAATTTTAAAAAAGTAATTAGGATTTCTGTTTTGGATTCCTCAAGGATAGTTTAAATGTTTTAAAATAATAAAATTTAAAACAAATTTAAAAAAAGTGATTTCTGTTTTGGATTCTTCAAGGATAGTTTAAATGTTTTAAAATTATAAAATTTAAAAGAAATTTTAAAAAAGTAATTACGATTTCTGTTTTGGATTCCTCAAGGATAGTTTAAATGTTTTAAAATAATAAAATTTAAAACAAATTTAAAAAAAGTGATTTCTGTTTTGGATTCCTCAAGAATAGTTTAAATGTTTTAAAATAATAAAATTTAAAAGAAATTTTAAAAAAGTAATTAGGATTTCTGTTTTGGATTCCTCAAGGATAGTTTAAATGTTTTAAAATAATAAAATTTAAAAGAAATTTTAAAAAAGTAATTAGGATTTCTGTTTTGCATTCCTCAAGGATAGTTTAAATGTTTTAAAATAATAAAATTTAAAAGAAATTTTAAAAAAGTAATTACGATTTCTGTTTTGGATTCCTCAAGGATAGTTTAAATGTTTTAAAATTATAAAATTTAAAAGAAATTTTAAAAAAGTAATTACGATTTCTGTTTTGGATTCCTCAAGGATAGTTTAAATGTTTTAAAATAATAAAATTTAAAACAAATTTAAAAAAAGTGATTTCTGTTTTGGATTCCTCAAGGATAGTTTAAATGTTTTAAAATAATAAAATTTAAAAGAAATTTTAAAAAAGTAATTAGGATTTCTGTTTTGGATTCCTCAAGGATAGTTTAAATGTTTTAAAATAATAAAATTTAAAAGAAATTTTAAAAAAGTAATTAGGATTTCTGTTTTGAATTCCTGAAGGATAGTTTAAATGTTTTAAAATAATAAAATTTAAAACAAATTTAAAAAAAGTGATTTCTGTTTTGGATTCCTCAAGGATAGTTTAAATGTTTTAAAATAATAAAATTTAAAACAAATTTAAAAAAAAGTGATTTCTGTTTTGGATTCCTCAAGAATAGTTTAAATGTTTTAAAATAATAAAATTTAAAAGAAATTTTAAAAAAGTAATTAGGATTTCTGTTTTGGATTCCTCAAGGATAGTTTAAATGTTTTAAAATAATAAAATTTAAAACAAATTTAAAAAAAGTGATTTCTGTTTTGGATTCCTCAAGGATAGTTTAAATGTTTTAAAATAATAAAATTTAAAAGAAATTTTAAAAAAGTAATTACGATTTCTGTTTTGGATTCCTCAAGGATAGTTTAAATGTTTTAAAATAATAAAATTTAAAACAAATTTAAAAAAAGTAATTAGGATTTCTGTTTTGGATTCCTCAAGGATAGTTTAAAAGTTTTAAAATAATAAAATTTAAAAGAAATTTTAAAAAAGTAATTAGGATTTCTGTTTTGGATTCTTCAAGGATAGTTTAAATGTTTTAAAATTATAAAATTTAAAAGAAATTTTAAAAAAGTAATTACGATTTCTGTTTTGGATTCCTCAATGATAGTTTAAATGTTTTAAAATAATAAAATTTAAAACAAATTTAAAAAAAGTGATTTCTGTTTTGGATTCCTCAAGGATAGTTTAAATGTTTTAAAATAATAAAATTTAAAAGAAATTTTAAAAAAGTAATTAGGATTTCTGTTTTGGATTCCTCAAGGATAGTTTAAATGTTTTAAAATAATAAAATTTAAAAGAAATTTTAAAAAAGTAATTAGGATTTCTGTTTTGAATTCCTGAAGGATAGTTTAAATGTTTTAAAATAATAAAATTTAAAACAAATTTAAAAAAAGTGATTTCTGTTTTGGATTCCTCAAGGATAGTTTAAATGTTTTAAAATAATAAAATTTAAAACAAATTTAAAAAAAGTGATTTCTGTTTTGGATTCCTCAAGAATAGTTTAAATGTTTTAAAATAATAAAATTTAAAAGAAATTTTAAAAAAGTAATTAGGATTTCTGTTTTGGATTCCTCAAGGATAGTTTAAATGTTTTAAAATAATAAAATTTAAAACAAATTTAAAAAAAGTGATTTCTGTTTTGGATTCCTCAAGGATAGTTTAAATGTTTTAAAATAATAAAATTTAAAAGAAATTTTAAAAAAGTAATTAGGATTTCTGTTTTGGATTCCTCAAGGATAGTTTAAATGTTTTAAAATAATAAAATTTAAAACAAATTTAAAAAAAGTGATTTCTGTTTTGGATTCCTCAAGGATAGTTTAAAAGTTTTAAAATAATAAAATTTAAAAGAAATTTTAAAAAAGTAATTAGGATTTCTGTTTTGGATTCTTCAAGGATAGTTTAAATGTTTTAAAATTATAAAATTTAAAAGAAATTTTAAAAAAGTAATTACGATTTCTGTTTTGGATTCCTCAATGATAGTTTAAATGTTTTAAAATAATAAAATTTAAAACAAATTTAAAAAAAGTGATTTCTGTTTTGGATTCCTCAAGGATAGTTTAAATGTTTTAAAATAATAAAATTTAAAACAAATTTAAAAAAAGTGATTTCTGTTTTGGATTCCTCAAGAATAGTTTAAATGTTTTAAAATAATAAAATTTAAAAGAAATTTTAAAAAAAGTGATTTCTGTTTTGGATTCTTCAAGGATAGTTTAAATGTTTTAAAATTATAAAATTTAAAAGAAATTTTAAAAAAGTAATTAGGATTTCTGTTTTGAATTCCTGAAGGATAGTTTAAATGTTTTAAAATAATAAAATTTAAAACAAATTTAAAAAAAGTGATTTCTGTTTTGGATTCCTCAAGGATAGTTTAAATGTTTTAAAATAATAAAATTTAAAACAAATTTAAAAAAAGTGATTTCTGTTTTGGATTCCTCAAGGATAGTTTAAATGTTTTAAAATAATAAAATTTAAAAGAAATTTTAAAAAAGTAATTAGGATTTCTGTTTTGGATTCCTCAAGGATAGTTTAAATGTTTTAAAATAATAAAATTTAAAAGAAATTTAAAAAAAGTGATTTCTGTTTTGGATTCCTCAAGGCTAGTTTAAATGTTTTAAAAGTATAAAACTTAAATGAAATTTAAAAAAAGAAATTATGATTTCTGTTTTGCATTCTTCAAGCATAGTCTAAAAGTTTTAAAACAATAAAATTTAAAATAAATTTTAAAAAAGTAATTAGGATTTCTGTTTTGGATTCCTCAAGGATAGTGTAAAAGTTTTAAAATTATAAAATTTAAAAGAAATTTTAAAAAAATAATTACGATTTCTGTTTTGTATTCCTCAAGGATAGTTTAAATGTTTTAAAATAATAAAATTTAAAAGAAATTTTAAAAAAGTAATTAGGATTTCTGTTTTGGATTCCTCAAGGATAGTTTAAATGTTTTAAAATAATAAAATTTAAAACAAATTTAAAAAAAGTGATTTCTGTTTTGGATTCTTCAAGGATAGTTTAAATGTTTTAAAATTATAAAATTTAAAAGAAATTTTAAAAAAGTAATTACGATTTCTGTTTTGGATTCCTCAAGGATAGTTTAAATGTTTTAAAATAATAAAATTTAAAACAAATTTAAAAAAAGTGATTTCTGTTTTGGATTCCTCAAGAATAGTTTAAATGTTTTAAAATAATAAAATTTAAAAGAAATTTTAAAAAAGTAATTAGGATTTCTGTTTTGGATTCCTCAAGGATAGTTTAAATGTTTTAAAATAATAAAATTTAAAAGAAATTTTAAAAAAGTAATTAGGATTTCTGTTTTGCATTCCTCAAGGATAGTTTAAATGTTTTAAAATAATAAAATTTAAAAGAAATTTTAAAAAAGTAATTACGATTTCTGTTTTGGATTCCTCAAGGATAGTTTAAATGTTTTAAAATTATAAAATTTAAAAGAAATTTTAAAAAAGTAATTACGATTTCTGTTTTGGATTCCTCAAGGATAGTTTAAATGTTTTAAAATAATAAAATTTAAAACAAATTTAAAAAAAGTGATTTCTGTTTTGGATTCCTCAAGAATAGTTTAAATGTTTTAAAATAATAAAATTTAAAAGAAATTTTAAAAAAGTAATTAGGATTTCTGTTTTGGATTCCTCAAGGATAGTTTAAATGTTTTAAAATAATAAAATTTAAAACAAATTTAAAAAAAGTGATTTCTGTTTTGGATTCCTCAAGGATAGTTTAAATGTTTTAAAATAATAAAATTTAAAAGAAATTTTAAAAAAGTAATTAGGATTTCTGTTTTGGATTCCTCAAGGATAGTTTAAATGTTTTAAAATAATAAAATTTAAAACAAATTTAAAAAAAGTGATTTCTGTTTTGGATTCCTCAAGGATAGTTTAAAAGTTTTAAAATAATAAAATTTAAAAGAAATTTTAAAAAAGTAATTAGGATTTCTGTTTTGGATTCTTCAAGGATAGTTTAAATGTTTTAAAATTATAAAATTTAAAAGAAATTTTAAAAAAGTAATTACGATTTCTGTTTTGGATTCCTCAATGATAGTTTAAATGTTTTAAAATAATAAAATTTAAAACAAATTTAAAAAAAGTGATTTCTGTTTTGGATTCCTCAAGGATAGTTTAAATGTTTTAAAATAATAAAATTTAAAACAAATTTAAAAAAAGTGATTTCTGTTTTGGATTCCTCAAGAATAGTTTAAATGTTTTAAAATAATAAAATTTAAAAGAAATTTTAAAAAAAGTGATTTCTGTTTTGGATTCCTCAAGGATAGTTTAAATGTTTTAAAATTATAAAATTTAAAAGAAATTTTAAAAAAGTAATTAGGATTTCTGTTTTGAATTCCTGAAGGATAGTTTAAATGTTTTAAAATAATAAAATTTAAAACAAATTTAAAAAAAGTGATTTCTGTTTTGGATTCCTCAAGGATAGTTTAAATGTTTTAAAATAATAAAATTTAAAACAAATTTAAAAAAAGTGATTTCTGTTTTGGATTCCTCAAGGATAGTTTAAATGTTTTAAAATAATAAAATTTAAAAGAAATTTTAAAAAAGTAATTAGGATTTCTGTTTTGGATTCCTCAAGGATAGTTTAAATGTTTTAAAATAATAAAATTTAAAAGAAATTTTAAAAAAGTAATTAGGATTTCTGTTTTGAATTCCTGAAGGATAGTTTAAATGTTTTAAAATAATAAAATTTAAAACAAATTTAAAAAAAGTGATTTCTGTTTTGGATTCCTCAAGGATAGTTTAAATGTTTTAAAATAATAAAATTTAAAACAAATTTAAAAAAAGTGATTTCTGTTTTGGATTCCTCAAGAATAGTTTAAATGTTTTAAAATAATAAAATTTAAAAGAAATTTTAAAAAAGTAATTAGGATTTCTGTTTTGGATTCCTCAAGGATAGTTTAAATGTTTTAAAATAATAAAATTTAAAACAAATTTAAAAAAAGTGATTTCTGTTTTGGATTCCTCAAGGATAGTTTAAATGTTTTAAAATAATAAAATTTAAAAGAAATTTTAAAAAAGTAATTAGGATTTCTGTTTTGGATTCCTCAAGGATAGTTTAAATGTTTTAAAATAATAAAATTTAAAACAAATTTAAAAAAAGTGATTTCTGTTTTGGATTCCTCAAGGATAGTTTAAAAGTTTTAAAATAATAAAATTTAAAAGAAATTTTAAAAAAGTAATTAGGATTTCTGTTTTGGATTCTTCAAGGATAGTTTAAATGTTTTAAAATTATAAAATTTAAAAGAAATTTTAAAAAAGTAATTACGATTTCTGTTTTGGATTCCTCAATGATAGTTTAAATGTTTTAAAATAATAAAATTTAAAACAAATTTAAAAAAAGTGATTTCTGTTTTGGATTCCTCAAGGATAGTTTAAATGTTTTAAAATAATAAAATTTAAAAGAAATTTTAAAAAAGTAATTAGGATTTCTGTTTTGGATTCCTCAAGGATAGTTTAAATGTTTTAAAATAATAAAATTTAAAAGAAATTTTAAAAAAGTAATTAGGATTTCTGTTTTGAATTCCTGAAGGATAGTTTAAATGTTTTAAAATAATAAAATTTAAAACAAATTTAAAAAAAGTGATTTCTGTTTTGGATTCCTCAAGGATAGTTTAAATGTTTTAAAATAATAAAATTTAAAACAAATTTAAAAAAAGTGATTTCTGTTTTGGATTCCTCAAGAATAGTTTAAATGTTTTAAAATAATAAAATTTAAAAGAAATTTTAAAAAAGTAATTAGGATTTCTGTTTTGGATTCCTCAAGGATAGTTTAAATGTTTTAAAATAATAAAATTTAAAACAAATTTAAAAAAAGTGATTTCTATTTTGGATTCCTCAAGGATAGTTTAAATGTTTTAAAATAATAAAATTTAAAAGAAATTTTAAAAAAGTAATTAGGATTTCTGTTTTGGATTCCTCAAGGATAGTTTAAATGTTTTAAAATAATAAAATTTAAAACAAATTTAAAAAAAGTGATTTCTGTTTTGGATTCCTCAAGGATAGTTTAAAAGTTTTAAAATAATAAAATTTAAAAGAAATTTTAAAAAAGTAATTAGGATTTCTGTTTTGGATTCTTCAAGGATAGTTTAAATGTTTTAAAATAATAAAATTTAAAACAAATTTAAAAAAAAGTGATTTCTGTTTTGGATTCCTCAAGGATAGTTTAAATGTTTTAAAAGTATAAAACTTAAATGAAATTTAAAAAAAGAAATTATGATTTCTGTATTGAATTCTTCAAGCATAGTCTAAAAGTTTTAAAACAATAAAATTTAAAATAAATTTTAAAAAAGTAATTAGGATTTCTGTTTTGGATTCCTCAAGGATAGTTTAAATGTTTTAAAATAATAAAATTTAAAAGAAATTTTAAAAAAATAATTACGATTTCTGTTTTGTATTCCTCAAGGATAGTTTAAATGTTTTAAAATAATAAAATTTAAAAGAAATTTTAAAAAAGTAATTAGGATTTCTGTTTTGGATTCCTCAAGGATAGTTTAAATGTTTTAAAATAATAAAATTTAAAACAAATTTAAAAAAAGTGATTTCTGTTTTGGATTCTTCAAGGATAGTTTAAATGTTTTAAAATTATAAAATTTAAAAGAAATTTTAAAAAAGTAATTACGATTTCTGTTTTGGATTCCTCAAGGATAGTTTAAATGTTTTAAAATAATAAAATTTAAAACAAATTTAAAAAAAGTGATTTCTGTTTTGGATTCCTCAAGAATAGTTTAAATGTTTTAAAATAATAAAATTTAAAAGAAATTTTAAAAAAGTAATTAGGATTTCTGTTTTGGATTCCTCAAGGATAGTTTAAATGTTTTAAAATAATAAAATTTAAAAGAAATTTTAAAAAAGTAATTAGGATTTCTGTTTTGCATTCCTCAAGGATAGTTTAAATGTTTTAAAATAATAAAATTTAAAAGAAATTTTAAAAAAGTAATTACGATTTCTGTTTTGGATTCCTCAAGGATAGTTTAAATGTTTTAAAATTATAAAATTTAAAAGAAATTTTAAAAAAGTAATTACGATTTCTGTTTTGGATTCCTTAAGGATAGTTTAAATGTTTTAAAATAATAAAATTTAAAACAAATTTAAAAAAAGTGATTTCTGTTTTGGATTCCTCAAGGATAGTTTAAATGTTTTAAAATAATAAAATTTAAAAGAAATTTTAAAAAAGTAATTAGGATTTCTGTTTTGGATTCCTCAAGGATAGTTTAAATGTTTTAAAATAATAAAATTTAAAAGAAATTTTAAAAAAGTAATTAGGATTTCTGTTTTGGATTCCTCAAGGATAGTTTAAATGTTTTAAAATAATAAAATTTAAAACAAATTTAAAAAAAGTGATTTCTGTTTTGGATTCCTCAAGGATAGTTTAAATGTTTTAAAATAATAAAATTTAAAACAAATTTAAAAAAAGTGATTTCTGTTTTGGATTCCTCAAGAATAGTTTAAATGTTTTAAAATAATAAAATTTAAAAGAAATTTTAAAAAAGTAATTAGGATTTCTGTTTTGGATTCCTCAAGGATAGTTTAAATGTTTTAAAATAATAAAATTTAAAACAAATTTAAAAAAAGTGATTTCTGTTTTGGATTCCTCAAGGATAGTTTAAATGTTTTAAAATATTAAAATTTAAAAGAAATTTTAAAAAAGTAATTAGGATTTCTGTTTTGGATTCCTCAAGGATAGTTTAAATGTTTTAAAATAATAAAATTTAAAACAAATTTAAAAAAAGTGATTTCTGTTTTGGATTCCTCAAGGATAGTTTAAAAGTTTTAAAATACTAAAATTTAAAAGAAATTTTAAAAAAGTAATTAGGATTTCTGTTTTGGATTCATCAAGGATAGTTTAAATGTTTTAAAATAATAAAATTTAAAACAAATTTAAAAAAAAGTGATTTCTGTTTTGGATTCCTCAAGGATAGTTTAAATGTTTTAAAAGTATAAAACTTAAATGAAATTTAAAAAAAGAAATTATGATTTCTGTATTGAATTCTTCAAGCATAGTCTAAAAGTTTTAAAACAATAAAATTTAAAATAAATTTTAAAAAAGTAATTAGGATTTCTGTTTTGGATTCCTCAAGGATAGTTTAAATGTTTTAAAATAATAAAATTTAAAACAAATTTAAAAAAAGTGATTTCTGTTTTGAATTCCTCAAGAATAGTTTAAATGTTTTAAAATAATAAAATTTAAAAGAAATTTTAAAAAAGTAATTAGGATTTCTGTTTTGGATTCCTCAAGGATAGTTTAAATGTTTTAAAATAATAAAATTTAAAACAAATTTAAAAAAATTGATTTCTGTTTTGGATTCCTCAAGGATAGTTTAAATGTTTTAAAATAATAAAATTTAAAAGAAATTTTAAAAAAGTAATTAGGATTTCTGTTTTGGATTCCTCAAGGATAGTTTAAATGTTTTAAAATAATAAAATTTAAAAGAAATTTAAAAAAAGTGATTTCTGTTTTGGATTCCTCAAGGATAGTTTAAATGTTTTAAAAGTATAAAACTTAAATGAAATTTAAAAAAAGAAATTATGATTTCTGTTTTGCATTCTTCAAGCATAGTCTAAAAGTTTTAAAACAATAAAATTTAAAATAAATTTTAAAAAAGTAATTAGGATTTCTGTTTTGGATTCCTCAAGGATAGTGTAAATGTTTTAAAATTATAAAATTTAAAAGAAATTTTAAAAAAGTAATTACGATTTCTGTTTTGGATTCCTCAAGAATAGTTTAAATGTTTTAAAATAATAAAATTTAAAAGAAATTTTAAAAAAGTAATTAGGATTTCTGTTTTGGATTCCTCAAGGATAGTTTAAATGTTTTAAAATAATAAAATTTAAAACAAATTTAAAAAAAGTGATTTCTGTTTTGGATTCCTCAAGGATAGTTTAAATGTTTTAAAATAATAAAATTTAAAAGAAATTTTAAAAAAGTAATTAGGATTTCTGTTTTGGATTCCTCAAGGATAGTTTAAATGTTTTAAAATAATAAAATTTAAAACAAATTTAAAAAAAGTGATTTCTGTTTTGGATTCCTCAAGGATAGTTTAAATGTTTTAAAATTATAAAATTTAAAAGAAATTTTAAAAAAGTAATTACGATTTCTGTTTTGGATTCCTCAAGGATAGTTTAAATGTTTTAAAATAATAAAATTTAAAAGAAATTTTAAAAAAGTAATTAGGATTTCTGTTTTGCATTCCTCAAGGATAGTTTAAATGTTTTAAAATAATAAAATTTAAAAGAAATTTTAAAAAAGTAATTAGGATTTCTGTTTTGGATTCCTCAAGGATAGTTTAAATGTTTTAAAATTATAAAATTTAAAAGAAATTTTAAAAAAGTAATTAGGATTTCTGTTTTGGATTCCTCAATGATAGTTTAAATGTTTTAAAATAATAAAATTTAAAAGAAATTTTAAAAAAGTAATTAGGATTTCTGTTTTGAATTCCTTAATGATAGTTTAAATGTTTTAAAATAATAAAATTTAAAAGAAATTTTAAAAAAGTAATTAGGATTTCTGTTTTGGATTCCTCAAGGATAGTTTAAATGTTTTAAAATAATAAAATTTAAAAGAAATTTTAAAAAAATAATTACGATTTCTGTTTTGTATTCCTCAAGGATAGTTTAAATGTTTTAAAATAATAAAATTTAAAAGAAATTTTAAAAAAGTAATTAGGATTTCTGTTTTGGATTCCTCAAGGATAGTTTAAATGTTTTAAAATAATAAAATTTAAAACAAATTTAAAAAAAGTGATTTCTGTTTTGGATTCTTCAAGGATAGTTTAAATGTTTTAAAATTATAAAATTTAAAAGAAATTTTAAAAAAGTAATTACGATTTCTGTTTTGGATTCCTCAAGGATAGTTTAAATGTTTTAAAATAATAAAATTTAAAACAAATTTAAAAAAAGTGATTTCTGTTTTGGATTCCTCAAGAATAGTTTAAATGTTTTAAAATAATAAAATTTAAAAGAAATTTTAAAAAAGTAATTAGGATTTCTGTTTTGGATTCCTCAAGGATAGTTTAAATGTTTTAAAATAATAAAATTTAAAAGAAATTTTAAAAAAGTAATTAGGATTTCTGTTTTGGATTCCTCAAGGATAGTTTAAATGTTTTAAAATAATAAAATTTAAAAGAAATTTTAAAAAAGTAATTAGGATTTCTGTTTTGCATTCCTCAAGGATAGTTTAAATGTTTTAAAATAATAAAATTTAAAAGAAATTTTAAAAAAGTAATTACGATTTCTGTTTTGGATTCCTCAAGGATAGTTTAAATGTTTTAAAATAATAAAATTTAAAAGAAATTTTAAAAAAGTAATTAGGATTTTGTTTTGGATTCCTCAAGGATAGTTTAAATGTTTTAAAATAATAAAATTTAAAACAAATTTAAAAAAAGTGATTTCTGTTTTGGATTCCTCAAGGATAGTTTAAATGTTTTAAAATAATAAAATTTAAAAGAAATTTTAAAAAAGTAATTAGGATTTCTGTTTTGGATTCCTCAAGGATAGTTTAAATGTTTTAAAATAATAAAATTTAAAAGAAATTTTAAAAAAGTAATTAGGATTTCTGTTTTGGATTCCTCAAGGATAGTTTAAATGTTTTAAAATAATAAAATTTAAAACAAATTTAAAAAAAGTGATTTCTGTTTTGGATTCCTCAAGGATAGTTTAAATGTTTTAAAATAATAAAATTTAAAACAAATTTAAAAAAAGTGATTTCTGTTTTGGATTCCTCAAGAATAGTTTAAATGTTTTAAAATAATAAAATTTAAAAGAAATTTTAAAAAAGTAATTAGGATTTCTGTTTTGGATTCCTCAAGGATAGTTTAAATGTTTTAAAATAATAAAATTTAAAACAAATTTAAAAAAAGTGATTTCTGTTTTGGATTCCTCAAGGATAGTTTAAATGTTTTAAAATATTAAAATTTAAAAGAAATTTTAAAAAAGTAATTAGGATTTCTGTTTTGGATTCCTCAAGGATAGTTTAAATGTTTTAAAATAATAAAATTTAAAACAAATTTAAAAAAAGTGATTTCTGTTTTGGATTCCTCAAGGATAGTTTAAAAGTTTTAAAATACTAAAATTTAAAAGAAATTTTAAAAAAGTAATTAGGATTTCTGTTTTGGATTCATCAAGGATAGTTTAAATGTTTTAAAATAATAAAATTTAAAACAAATTTAAAAAAAAGTGATTTCTGTTTTGGATTCCTCAAGGATAGTTTAAATGTTTTAAAAGTATAAAACTTAAATGAAATTTAAAAAAAGAAATTATGATTTCTGTATTGAATTCTTCAAGCATAGTCTAAAAGTTTTAAAACAATAAAATTTAAAATAAATTTTAAAAAAGTAATTAGGATTTCTGTTTTGGATTCCTCAAGGATAGTTTAAATGTTTTAAAATAATAAAATTTAAAACAAATTTAAAAAAAGTGATTTCTGTTTTGAATTCCTCAAGAATAGTTTAAATGTTTTAAAATAATAAAATTTAAAAGAAATTTTAAAAAAGTAATTAGGATTTCTGTTTTGGATTCCTCAAGGATAGTTTAAATGTTTTAAAATAATAAAATTTAAAACAAATTTAAAAAAATTGATTTCTGTTTTGGATTCCTCAAGGATAGTTTAAATGTTTTAAAATAATAAAATTTAAAAGAAATTTTAAAAAAGTAATTAGGATTTCTGTTTTGGATTCCTCAAGGATAGTTTAAATGTTTTAAAATAATAAAATTTAAAAAAAGTGATTTCTGTTTTGGATTCCTCAAGGATAGTTTAAATGTTTTAAAAGTATAAAACTTAAATGAAATTTAAAAAAAGAAATTATGATTTCTGTTTTGCATTCTTCAAGCATAGTCTAAAAGTTTTAAAACAATAAAATTTAAAATAAATTTTAAAAAAGTAATTAGGATTTCTGTTTTGGATTCCTCAAGGATAGTGTAAATGTTTTAAAATTATAAAATTTAAAAGAAATTTTAAAAAAGTAATTACGATTTCTGTTTTGGATTCCTCAAGAATAGTTTAAATGTTTTAAAATAATAAAATTTAAAAGAAATTTTAAAAAAGTAATTAGGATTTCTGTTTTGGATTCCTCAAGGATAGTTTAAATGTTTTAAAATAATAAAATTTAAAACAAATTTAAAAAAAGTGATTTCTGTTTTGGATTCCTCAAGGATAGTTTAAATGTTTTAAAATAATAAAATTTAAAAGAAATTTTAAAAAAGTAATTAGGATTTCTGTTTTGGATTCCTCAAGGATAGTTTAAATGTTTTAAAATAATAAAATTTAAAACAAATTTAAAAAAAGTGATTTCTGTTTTGGATTCCTCAAGGATAGTTTAAATGTTTTAAAATTATAAAATTTAAAAGAAATTTTAAAAAAGTAATTACGATTTCTGTTTTGGATTCCTCAAGGATAGTTTAAATGTTTTAAAATAATAAAATTTAAAAGAAATTTTAAAAAAGTAATTAGGATTTCTGTTTTGCATTCCTCAAGGATAGTTTAAATGTTTTAAAATAATAAAATTTAAAAGAAATTTTAAAAAAGTAATTAGGATTTCTGTTTTGGATTCCTCAAGGATAGTTTAAATGTTTTAAAATTATAAAATTTAAAAGAAATTTTAAAAAAGTAATTAGGATTTCTGTTTTGGATTCCTCAAAGATAGTTTAAATGTTTTAAAATAATAAAATTTAAAAGAAATTTTAAAAAAGTAATTAGGATTTCTGTTTTGAATTCCTTAATGATAGTTTAAATGTTTTAAAATAATAAAATTTAAAAGAAATTTTAAAAAAGTAATTACGACTTCTGTTTTGGATTCCTCATGGATAGTTTAAATGTTTTAAAATAATAAAATTTAAAACAAATTTTAAAAAAGTGATTTCTGTTTTGGATTCCTCAAGGATAGTTTAAATGTTTTAAAATAATAAAATTTAAAAGTAATTTTAAAAAAGTAATTACGATTTCTGTTTTGGATTCCTCAAGGATAGTTTAAATGTTTTAAAATAATAAAATTTAAAACAAATTTAAAAAAAGTGATTTCTGTTTTGGATTCCTCAAGGATAGTTTAAATGTTTTAAAATAATAAAATTTAAAAGAAATTTTAAAAAAGTAATTACGATTTCTGTTTTGGATTCCTCAAGGATAGTTTAAATGTTTTAAAATAATAAAATTTAAAACAAATTTAAAAAAAGTGATTTCTGTTTTGAATTCCTCAAGGATAGTTTAAATGTTTTAAAATAATAAAATTTAAAAGAAATTTTATAAAAGTAATTAGGATTTCTGTTTTGGATTCCTCAAGGATAGTTTAAATGTTTTAAAATAATAAAATTTAAAAAAAATTTTAAAAAAGTAATTACGATTTCTGTTTTGGATTCCTCAAGGATAGTTTAAATGTTTTAAAATAATAAAATTTAAAACAAATTTAAAAAAAGTGATTTCTGTTTTGGATTCCTCAAGGATAGTTTAAATGTTTTAAAATAATAAAATTTAAAAGAAATTTTAAAAAAGTAATTAGGATTTTGTTTTGGATTCCTCAAGGATAGTTTAAATGTTTTAAAATAATAAAATTTAAAACAAATTTAAAAAAAGTGATTTCTGTTTTGGATTCCTCAAGGATAGTTTAAATGTTTTAAAATAATAAAATTTAAAACAAATTTAAAAAAAGTGATTTCTGTTTTGGATTCCTCAAGGATAGTTTAAATGTTTTAAAATTATAAAATTTAAAAGAAATTTTAAAAAAGTAATTACGATTTCTGTTTTGGATTCCTCAAGAATAGTTTAAATGTTTTAAAATAATAAAATTTAAAAGAAATTTTAAAAAAGTAATTAGGATTTCTGTTTTGCATTCCTAAAGGATAGTTTAAATGTTTTAAAATAATAAAATTTAAAAGAAATTTTAAAAAAGTAATTACGATTTCTGTTTTGGATTCCTCAAGGATAGTTTAAATGTTTTAAAATTATAAAATTTAAAAGAAATTTTAAAAAAGTAATTACGATTTCTGTTTTGGATTCCTCAAGGATAGTTTAAATGTTTTAAAATAATAAAATTTAAAAGAAATTTTAAAAAAGTAATTAGGATTTCTGTTTTGGATTCCTCAAGGATAGTTTAAATGTTTTAAAATAATAAAATTTAAAACAAATTTAAAAAAAGTAATTACGATTTCTGTTTTGAATTCCTCAAGGATAGTTTAAATGTTTTAAAATAATAAAATTTAAAAGAAATTTAAAAAAAGTGATTTCTGTTTTGGATTCCTCAAGGATAGTTTAAATGTTTTAAAAGTATAAAACTTAAATGAAATTTAAAAAAAGAAATTATGATTTCTGTTTTGCATTCTTCAAGCATAGTCTAAAAGTTTTAAAACAATAAAATTTAAAATAAATTTTAAAAAAGTAATTAGGATTTCTGTTTTGGATTCCTCAAGGATAGTGTAAATGTTTTAAAATTATAAAATTTAAAAGAAATTTTAAAAAAGTAATTACGATTTCTGTTTTGGATTCCTCAAGGATAGTTTAAATGTTTTAAAATAATAAAATTTAAAAGAAATTTTAAAAAAGTAATTAGGATTTCTGTTTTGGATTCCTCAAGAATAGTTTAAATGTTTTAAAATAATAAAATTTAAAACAAATTTAAAAAAAGTGATTTCTGTTTTGGATTCCTCAAGGATAGTTTAAATGTTTTAAAATAATAAAATTTAAAAGAAATTTTAAAAAAGTAATTAGGATTTCTGTTTTGGATTCCTCAAGGATAGTTTAAATGTTTTAAAATAATAAAATTTAAAAGAAATTTAAAACAAGTGATTTCTGTTTTGGATTCCTCAAGGATAGTTTAAATGTTTTAAAAGTATAAAACTTAAATGAAATTTAAAAAAAAGAAATTATGATTTCTGTTTTGAATTCTTCAAGCATAGTCTAAAAGTTTTAAAACAATAAATTTTAAAAAAGTAATTAGGATTTCTGTTTTGGATTCCTCAAGGATAGTGTAAATGTTTTAAAATTATAAAATTTAAAAGAAATTTTAAAAAAGTAATTACGATTTCTGTTTTGGATTCCTCAAGAATAGTTTAAATGTTTTAAAATAATAAAATTTAAAAGAAATTTTAAAAAAGTAATTAGGATTTCTGTTTTGGATTCCTCAAGGATAGTTTAAATGTTTTAAAATAATAAAATTTAAAACAAATTTAAAAAAAGTGATTTCTGTTTTGGATTCCTCAAGGATAGTTTAAATGTTTTAAAATAATAAAATTTAAAAGAAATTTTAAAAAAGTAATTAGGATTTCTGTTTTGGATTCCTCAAGGATAGTTTAAATGTTTTAAAATAATAAAATTTAAAACAAATTTAAAAAAAGTGATTTCTGTTTTGGATTCCTCAAGGATAGTTTAAATGTTTTAAAATTATAAAATTTAAAAGAAATTTTAAAAAAGTAATTACGATTTCTGTTTTGGATTCCTCAAGGATAGTTTAAATGTTTTAAAATAATAAAATTTAAAAGAAATTTTAAAAAAGTAATTAGGATTTCTGTTTTGCATTCCTCAAGGATAGTTTAAATGTTTTAAAATAATAAAATTTAAAAGAAATTTTAAAAAAGTAATTAGGATTTCTGTTTTGGATTCCTCAAGGATAGTTTAAATGTTTTAAAATTATAAAATTTAAAAGAAATTTTAAAAAAGTAATTAGGATTTCTGTTTTGGATTCCTCAAAGATAGTTTAAATGTTTTAAAATAATAAAATTTAAAAGAAATTTTAAAAAAGTAATTAGGATTTCTGTTTTGAATTCCTTAATGATAGTTTAAATGTTTTAAAATAATAAAATTTAAAAGAAATTTTAAAAAAGTAATTACGACTTCTGTTTTGGATTCCTCATGGATAGTTTAAATGTTTTAAAATAATAAAATTTAAAACAAATTTTAAAAAAGTGATTTCTGTTTTGGATTCCTCAAGGATAGTTTAAATGTTTTAAAATTATAAAATTTAAAAGAAATTTTAAAAAAGTAATTAGGATTTCTGTTTTGAATTCCTGAAGGATAGTTTAAATGTTTTAAAATAATAAAATTTAAAAGAAATTTTAAAAAAGTAATTACGATTTCTGTTTTGGATTCCTCAAGGATAGTTTAAATGTTTTAAAATAATAAAATTTAAAACAAATTTAAAAAAAGTGATTTCTGTTTTGGATTCCTCAAGGATAGTTTAAATGTTTTAAAATAATAAAATTTAAAAGAAATTTTAAAAAAGTAATTACGATTTCCGTTTTGGATTCCTCAAGGATAGTTTAAATGTTTTAAAATAATAAAATTTAAAACAAATTTAAAAAAAGTGATTTCTGTTTTGAATTCCTCAAGGATAGTTTAAATGTTTTAAAATTATAAAATTTAAAAGAAATTTTAAAAAAGTAATTAGGATTTCTGTTTTGGATTCCTCAAAGATAGTTTAAATGTTTTAAAATAATAAAATTTAAAAGAAATTTTAAAAAAGTAATTAGGATTTCTGTTTTGAATTCCTTAATGATAGTTTAAATGTTTTAAAATAATAAAATTTAAAAGAAATTTTAAAAAAGTAATTACGACTTCTGTTTTGGATTCCTCATGGATAGTTTAAATGTTTTAAAATAATAAAATTTAAAACAAATTTTAAAAAAGTGATTTCTGTTTTGGATTCCTCAAGGATAGTTTAAATGTTTTAAAATAATAAAATTTAAAAGTAATTTTAAAAAAGTAATTATGATTTCTGTTTTGGATTCCTCAAGGATAGTTTAAATGTTTTAAAATAATAAAATTTAAAACAAATTTAAAAAAAGTGATTTCTGTTTTGGATTCCTCAAGGATAGTTTAAATGTTTTAAAATAATAAAATTTAAAAGAAATTTTAAAAAAGTAATTACGATTTCTGTTTTGGATTCCTCAAGGATAGTTTAAATGTTTTAAAATAATAAAATTTAAAACAAATTTAAAAAAAGTGATTTCTGTTTTGAATTCCTCAAGGATAGTTTAAATGTTTTAAAATAATAAAATTTAAAAGAAATTTTATAAAAGTAATTAGGATTTCTGTTTTGGATTCCTCAAGGATAGTTTAAATGTTTTAAAATAATAAAATTTAAAAAAAATTTTAAAAAAGTAATTACGATTTCTGTTTTGGATTCCTCAAGGATAGTTTAAATGTTTTAAAATAATAAAATTTAAAACAAATTTAAAAAAAGTGATTTCTGTTTTGGATTCCTCAAGGATAGTTTAAATGTTTTAAAATAATAAAATTTAAAAGAAATTTTAAAAAAGTAATTAGGATTTTGTTTTGGATTCCTCAAGGATAGTTTAAATGTTTTAAAATAATAAAATTTAAAACAAATTTAAAAAAAGTGATTTCTGTTTTGGATTCCTCAAGGATAGTTTAAATGTTTTAAAATAATAAAATTTAAAACAAATTTAAAAAAAGTGATTTCTGTTTTGGATTCCTCAAGGATAGTTTAAATGTTTTAAAATTATAAAATTTAAAAGAAATTTTAAAAAAGTAATTACGATTTCTGTTTTGGATTCCTCAAGAATAGTTTAAATGTTTTAAAATAATAAAATTTAAAAGAAATTTTAAAAAAGTAATTAGGATTTCTGTTTTGCATTCCTAAAGGATAGTTTAAATGTTTTAAAATAATAAAATTTAAAAGAAATTTTAAAAAAGTAATTACGATTTCTGTTTTGGATTCCTCAAGGATAGTTTAAATGTTTTAAAATTATAAAATTTAAAAGAAATTTTAAAAAAGTAATTACGATTTCTGTTTTGGATTCCTCAAGGATAGTTTAAATGTTTTAAAATAATAAAATTTAAAAGAAATTTTAAAAAAGTAATTAGGATTTCTGTTTTGGATTCCTCAAGGATAGTTTAAATGTTTTAAAATAATAAAATTTAAAACAAATTTAAAAAAAGTAATTACGATTTCTGTTTTGAATTCCTCAAGGATAGTTTAAATGTTTTAAAATAATAAAATTTAAAACAAATTTAAAAAAAGTGATTTCTGTTTTGGATTCCTCAAGGATAGTTTAAATGTTTTAAAATAATAAAATTTAAAAGAAATTTTAAAAAAGTAATTAGGATTTCTGTTTTGGATTCCTCAAGAATAGTTTAAATGTTTTAAAATAATAAAATTTAAAACAAATTTAAAAAAAGTGATTTCTGTTTTGGATTCCTCAAGGATAGTTTAAATGTTTTAAAATAATAAAATTTAAAAGAAATTTTAAAAAAGTAATTAGGATTTCTGTTTTGGATTCCTCAAGGATAGTTTAAATGTTTTAAAATAATAAAATTTAAAAGAAATTTAAAACAAGTGATTTCTGTTTTGGATTCCTCAAGGATAGTTTAAATGTTTTAAAAGTATAAAACTTAAATGAAATTTAAAAAAAAGAAATTATGATTTCTGTTTTGAATTCTTCAAGCATAGTCTAAAAGTTTTAAAACAATAAATTTTAAAAAAGTAATTAGGATTTCTGTTTTGGATTCCTCAAGGATAGTGTAAATGTTTTAAAATTATAAAATTTAAAAGAAATTTTAAAAAAGTAATTACGATTTCTGTTTTGGATTCCTCAAGAATAGTTTAAATGTTTTAAAATAATAAAATTTAAAAGAAATTTTAAAAAAGTAATTAGGATTTCTGTTTTGGATTCCTCAAGGATAGTTTAAATGTTTTAAAATAATAAAATTTAAAACAAATTTAAAAAAAGTGATTTCTGTTTTGGATTCCTCAAGGATAGTTTAAATGTTTTAAAATAATAAAATTTAAAAGAAATTTTAAAAAAGTAATTAGGATTTCTGTTTTGGATTCCTCAAGGATAGTTTAAATGTTTTAAAATAATAAAATTTAAAACAAATTTAAAAAAAGTGATTTCTGTTTTGGATTCCTCAAGGATAGTTTAAATGTTTTAAAATTATAAAATTTAAAAGAAATTTTAAAAAAGTAATTACGATTTCTGTTTTGGATTCCTCAAGGATAGTTTAAATGTTTTAAAATAATAAAATTTAAAAGAAATTTTAAAAAAGTAATTAGGATTTCTGTTTTGCATTCCTCAAGGATAGTTTAAATGTTTTAAAATAATAAAATTTAAAAGAAATTTTAAAAAAGTAATTAGGATTTCTGTTTTGGATTCCTCAAGGATAGTTTAAATGTTTTAAAATTATAAAATTTAAAAGAAATTTTAAAAAAGTAATTAGGATTTCTGTTTTGGATTCCTCAAAGATAGTTTAAATGTTTTAAAATAATAAAATTTAAAAGAAATTTTAAAAAAGTAATTAGGATTTCTGTTTTGAATTCCTTAATGATAGTTTAAATGTTTTAAAATAATAAAATTTAAAAGAAATTTTAAAAAAGTAATTACGACTTCTGTTTTGGATTCCTCATGGATAGTTTAAATGTTTTAAAATAATAAAATTTAAAACAAATTTTAAAAAAGTGATTTCTGTTTTGGATTCCTCAAGGATAGTTTAAATGTTTTAAAATTATAAAATTTAAAAGAAATTTTAAAAAAGTAATTAGGATTTCTGTTTTGAATTCCTGAAGGATAGTTTAAATGTTTTAAAATAATAAAATTTAAAAGAAATTTTAAAAAAGTAATTACGATTTCTGTTTTGGATTCCTCAAGGATAGTTTAAATGTTTTAAAATAATAAAATTTAAAACAAATTTAAAAAAAGTGATTTCTGTTTTGGATTCCTCAAGGATAGTTTAAATGTTTTAAAATAATAAAATTTAAAAGAAATTTTAAAAAAGTAATTACGATTTCCGTTTTGGATTCCTCAAGGATAGTTTAAATGTTTTAAAATAATAAAATTTAAAACAAATTTAAAAAAAGTGATTTCTGTTTTGAATTCCTCAAGGATAGTTTAAATGTTTTAAAATAATAAAATTTAAAAGAAATTTTAAAAAAGTAATTAGGATTTCTGTTTTGGATTCCTCAAGGATAGTTTAAATGTTTTAAAATAATAAAATTTAAAAAAAATTTTAAAAAAGTAATTACGATTTCTGTTTTGGATTCCTCAAGGATAGTTTAAATGTTTTAAAATAATAAAATTTAAAACAAATTTAAAAAAAGTGATTTCTGTTTTGGATTCCTCAAGGATAGTTTAAATGTTTTAAAATAATAAAATTTAAAAGAAATTTTAAAAAAGTAATTAGGATTTTGTTTTGGATTCCTCAAGGATAGTTTAAATGTTTTAAAATAATAAAATTTAAAACAAATTTAAAAAAAGTGATTTCTGTTTTGGATTCCTCAAGGATAGTTTAAATGTTTTAAAATAATAAAATTTAAAAGAAATTTTAAAAAAGTTATTAGGATTTCTGTTTTGGATTCCTCAAGGATAGTTTAAATGTTTTAAAATAATAAAATTTAAAACAAATTTAAAAAAAGTGATTTCTGTTTTGGATTCCTCAAGGATAGTTTAAATGTTTTAAAATAATAAAATTTAAAAGAAATTTTAAAAAAGTAATTAGGATTTCTGTTTTGGATTCCTCAAGGATAGTTTAAATGTTTTAAAATAATAAAATTTAAAACAAATTTAAAAAAAGTGATTTCTGTTTTGGATTCCTCAAGGATAGTTTAAATGTTTTAAAATAATAAAATTTAAAAGAAATTTTAAAAAAGTAATTACGATTTCTGTTTTGGATTCCTCAAGAATAGTTTAAATGTTTTAAAATAATAAAATTTAAAAGAAATTTTAAAAAAGTAATTAGGATTTCTGTTTTGCATTCCTAAAGGATAGTTTAAATGTTTTAAAATAATAAAATTTAAAAGAAATTTTAAAAAAGTAATTACGATTTCTGTTTTGGATTCCTCAAGGATAGTTTAAATGTTTTAAAATTATAAAATTTAAAAGAAATTTTAAAAAAGTAATTACGATTTCTGTTTTGGATTCCTCAAGGATAGTTTAAATGTTTTAAAATAATAAAATTTAAAAGAAATTTTAAAAAAGTAATTAGGATTTCTGTTTTGGATTCCTCAAGGATAGTTTAAATGTTTTAAAATAATAAAATTTAAAACAAATTTAAAAAAAGTAATTACGATTTCTGTTTTGAATTCCTCAAGGATAGTTTAAATGTTTTAAAATAATAAAATTTAAAACAAATTTAAAAAAAGTGATTTCTGTTTTGGATTCCTCAAGGATAGTTTAAATGTTTTAAAATAATAAAATTTAAAAGAAATTTTAAAAAAGTAATTAGGATTTCTGTTTTGGATTCCTCAAGAATAGTTTAAATGTTTTAAAATAATAAAATTTAAAACAAATTTAAAAAAAGTGATTTCTGTTTTGGATTCCTCAAGGATAGTTTAAATGTTTTAAAATAATAAAATTTAAAAGAAATTTTAAAAAAGTAATTAGGATTTCTGTTTTGGATTCCTCAAGGATAGTTTAAATGTTTTAAAATAATAAAATTTAAAAGAAATTTAAAACAAGTGATTTCTGTTTTGGATTCCTCAAGGATAGTTTAAATGTTTTAAAAGTATAAAACTTAAATGAAATTTAAAAAAAAGAAATTATGATTTCTGTTTTGAATTCTTCAAGCATAGTCTAAAAGTTTTAAAACAATAAATTTTAAAAAAGTAATTAGGATTTCTGTTTTGGATTCCTCAAGGATAGTGTAAATGTTTTAAAATTATAAAATTTAAAAGAAATTTTAAAAAAGTAATTACGATTTCTGTTTTGGATTCCTCAAGAATAGTTTAAATGTTTTAAAATAATAAAATTTAAAAGAAATTTTAAAAAAGTAATTAGGATTTCTGTTTTGGATTCCTCAAGGATAGTTTAAATGTTTTAAAATAATAAAATTTAAAACAAATTTAAAAAAAGTGATTTCTGTTTTGGATTCCTCAAGGATAGTTTAAATGTTTTAAAATAATAAAATTTAAAAGAAATTTTAAAAAAGTAATTAGGATTTCTGTTTTGGATTCCTCAAGGATAGTTTAAATGTTTTAAAATAATAAAATTTAAAACAAATTTAAAAAAAGTGATTTCTGTTTTGGATTCCTCAAGGATAGTTTAAATGTTTTAAAATTATAAAATTTAAAAGAAATTTTAAAAAAGTAATTACGATTTCTGTTTTGGATTCCTCAAGGATAGTTTAAATGTTTTAAAACAATAAAATTTAAAAGAAATTTTAAAAAAGTAATTAGGATTTCTGTTTTGCATTCCTCAAGGATAGTTTAAATGTTTTAAAATAATAAAATTTAAAAGAAATTTTAAAAAAGTAATTAGGATTTCTGTTTTGGATTCCTCAAGGATAGTTTAAATGTTTTAAAATTATAAAATTTAAAAGAAATTTTAAAAAAGTAATTAGGATTTCTGTTTTGGATTCCTCAAAGATAGTTTAAATGTTTTAAAATAATAAAATTTAAAAGAAATTTTAAAAAAGTAATTAGGATTTCTGTTTTGAATTCCTTAATGATAGTTTAAATGTTTTAAAATAATAAAATTTAAAAGAAATTTTAAAAAAGTAATTACGACTTCTGTTTTGGATTCCTCATGGATAGTTTAAATGTTTTAAAATAATAAAATTTAAAACAAATTTTAAAAAAGTGATTTCTGTTTTGGATTCCTCAAGGATAGTTTAAATGTTTTAAAATTATAAAATTTAAAAGAAATTTTAAAAAAGTAATTAGGATTTCTGTTTTGAATTCCTGAAGGATAGTTTAAATGTTTTAAAATAATAAAATTTAAAAGAAATTTTAAAAAAGTAATTACGATTTCTGTTTTGGATTCCTCAAGGATAGTTTAAATGTTTTAAAATAATAAAATTTAAAACAAATTTAAAAAAAGTGATTTCTGTTTTGGATTCCTCAAGGATAGTTTAAATGTTTTAAAATAATAAAATTTAAAAGAAATTTTAAAAAAGTAATTACGATTTCCGTTTTGGATTCCTCAAGGATAGTTTAAATGTTTTAAAATAATAAAATTTAAAACAAATTTAAAAAAAGTGATTTCTGTTTTGAATTCCTCAAGGATAGTTTAAATGTTTTAAAATAATAAAATTTAAAAGAAATTTTAAAAAAGTAATTAGGATTTCTGTTTTGGATTCCTCAAGGATAGTTTAAATGTTTTAAAATAATAAAATTTAAAAAAAATTTTAAAAAAGTAATTACGATTTCTGTTTTGGATTCCTCAAGGATAGTTTAAATGTTTTAAAATAATAAAATTTAAAACAAATTTAAAAAAAGTGATTTCTGTTTTGGATTCCTCAAGGATAGTTTAAATGTTTTAAAATAATAAAATTTAAAAGAAATTTTAAAAAAGTAATTAGGATTTTGTTTTGGATTCCTCAAGGATAGTTTAAATGTTTTAAAATAATAAAATTTAAAACAAATTTAAAAAAAGTGATTTCTGTTTTGGATTCCTCAAGGATAGTTTAAATGTTTTAAAATAATAAAATTTAAAAGAAATTTTAAAAAAGTTATTAGGATTTCTGTTTTGGATTCCTCAAGGATAGTTTAAATGTTTTAAAATAATAAAATTTAAAACAAATTTAAAAAAAGTGATTTCTGTTTTGGATTCCTCAAGGATAGTTTAAATGTTTTAAAATAATAAAATTTAAAAGAAATTTTAAAAAAGTAATTAGGATTTCTGTTTTGGATTCCTCAAGGATAGTTTAAATGTTTTAAAATAATAAAATTTAAAAGAAATTTAAAAAAAGTGATTTCTGTTTTGGATTCCTCAAGGATAGTTTAAATGTTTTAAAAGTATAAAACTTAAATGAAATTTTAAAAAAGAAATTATGATTTCTGTTTTGCATTCTTCAAGCATAGTCTAAAAGTTTTAAAACAATAAAATTTAAAATAAATTTTAAAAAAGTAATTAGGATTTCTGTTTTGGATTCCTCAAGGATAGTTTAAATGTTTTAAAATTATAAAATTTAAAAGAAATTTTAAAAAAGTAATTACGATTTCTGTTTTGGATTCCTCAAGGATAGTTTAAATGTTTTAAAATAATAAAATTTAAAAGAAATTTTAAAAAAGTAATTAGGATTTCTGTTTTGGATTCCTCAAGGATAGTTTAAATGTTTTAAAATAATAAATTTTAAAACAAATTTAAAAAAAGTGATTTCTGTTTTGGATTCCTCAAGGATAGTTTAAATGTTTTAAAATAATAAAATTTAAAAGAAATTTTAAAAAAGTAATTAGGATTTCTGTTTTGGATTCCTCAAGGATAGTTTAAATGTTTTAAAATAATAAAATTTAAAAGAAATTTAAAAAAAGTGATTTCTGTTTTGGATTCCTCAAGGATAGTTTAAATGTTTTAAAATTATAAAATTTAAAAAAAAATTTAAAAAAGTAATTACGATTTCTGTTTTGGATTCCTCAAGGATAGTTTAAATGTTTTAAAATAATAAAATTTAAAAGAAATTTTAAAAAAGTAATTAGGATTTCTGTTTTGCATTCCTCAATGATAGTTTAAATGTTTTAAAATAATAAAATTTAAAAGAAATTTTAAAAAAGTAATTACGATTTCTGTTTTGGATTCCTCAAGGATAGTTTAAATGTTTTAAAATTATAAAATTTAAAAGAAATTTTAAAAAAGTAATTAGGATTTCTGTTTTGGATTCCTCAACGATAGTTTAAATGTTTTAAAATAATAAAATTTAAAAGAAATTTTAAAAAAGTAATTAGGATTTCTGTTTTGAATTCCTTAAGGATAGTTTAAATGTTTTAAAATAATAAAATTTAAAACAAATTTAAAAAAAGTGATTTCTGTTTTGGATTCCTCAAGGATAGTTTAAATGTTTAAAATAATAAAATTTAAAAGAAATTTAAAAAAAGTGATTTCTGTTTTGGATTCCTCAAGGATAGTTTAAATGTTTTAAAATAATAAAATTTAAAAGAAATTTTAAAAAAGTAATTAGGATTTCTGTTTTGGATTCCTCAAGGATAGTTTAAATGTTTTAAAATAATAAAATTTAAAACAAATTTAAAAAAAGTGATTTCTGTTTTGGATTCCTCAAGGATAGTTTAAATGTTTTAAAATAATAAAATTTAAAAGAAATTTTAAAAAAGTAATTAGGATTTCTGTTTTGGATTCCTCAAGGATAGTTTAAATGTTTTAAAATAATAAAATTTAAAACAAATTTAAAAAAAGTGATTTCTGTTTTGGATTCCTCAAGGATAGTTTAAATGTTTTAAAATAATAAAATTTAAAAGAAATTTTAAAAAAGTAATTAGGATTTCTGTTTTGGATTCCTCAAGGATAGTTTAAATGTTTTAAAATTATAAAATTTAAAAGAAATTTTAAAAAAGTAATTACGATTTCTGTTTTGGATTCCTTAAGGATAGTTTAAATGTTTTAAAATAATAAAATTTAAAACAAATTTAAAAAAAGTGATTTCTGTTTTGGATTCCTCAAGGATAGTTTAAATGTTTTAAAATAATAAAATTTAAAAGAAATTTTAAAAAAGTAATTAGGATTTCTGTTTTGCATTCCTCAAGGATAGTTTAAATGTTTTAAAATAATAAAATTTAAAAGAAATTTTAAAAAAGTAATTAGGATTTCTGTTTTGGATTCCTCAAGGATAGTTTAAATGTTTTAAAATTATAAAATTTAAAAGAAATTTTAAAAAAGTAATTAGGATTTCTGTTTTGGATTCCTCAAAGATAGTTTAAATGTTTTAAAATAATAAAATTTAAAAGAAATTTTAAAAAAGTAATTAGGATTTCTGTTTTGAATTCCTTAATGATAGTTTAAATGTTTTAAAATAATAAAATTTAAAAGAAATTTTAAAAAAGTAATTACGACTTCTGTTTTGGATTCCTCATGGATAGTTTAAATGTTTTAAAATAATAAAATTTAAAACAAATTTTAAAAAAGTGATTTCTGTTTTGGATTCCTCAAGGATAGTTTAAATGTTTTAAAATTATAAAATTTAAAAGAAATTTTAAAAAAGTAATTAGGATTTCTGTTTTGAATTCCTGAAGGATAGTTTAAATGTTTTAAAATAATAAAATTTAAAAGAAATTTTAAAAAAGTAATTACGATTTCTGTTTTGGATTCCTCAAGGATAGTTTAAATGTTTTAAAATAATAAAATTTAAAACAAATTTAAAAAAAGTGATTTCTGTTTTGGATTCCTCAAGGATAGTTTAAATGTTTTAAAATAATAAAATTTAAAAGAAATTTTAAAAAAGTAATTACGATTTCCGTTTTGGATTCCTCAAGGATAGTTTAAATGTTTTAAAATAATAAAATTTAAAACAAATTTAAAAAAAGTGATTTCTGTTTTGAATTCCTCAAGGATAGTTTAAATGTTTTAAAATAATAAAATTTAAAAGAAATTTTAAAAAAGTAATTAGGATTTCTGTTTTGGATTCCTCAAGGATAGTTTAAATGTTTTAAAATAATAAAATTTAAAAAAAATTTTAAAAAAGTAATTACGATTTCTGTTTTGGATTCCTCAAGGATAGTTTAAATGTTTTAAAATAATAAAATTTAAAACAAATTTAAAAAAAGTGATTTCTGTTTTGGATTCCTCAAGGATAGTTTAAATGTTTTAAAATAATAAAATTTAAAAGAAATTTTAAAAAAGTAATTAGGATTTTGTTTTGGATTCCTCAAGGATAGTTTAAATGTTTTAAAATAATAAAATTTAAAACAAATTTAAAAAAAGTGATTTCTGTTTTGGATTCCTCAAGGATAGTTTAAATGTTTTAAAATAATAAAATTTAAAAGAAATTTTAAAAAAGTTATTAGGATTTCTGTTTTGGATTCCTCAAGGATAGTTTAAATGTTTTAAAATAATAAAATTTAAAACAAATTTAAAAAAAGTGATTTCTGTTTTGGATTCCTCAAGGATAGTTTAAATGTTTTAAAATAATAAAATTTAAAAGAAATTTTAAAAAAGTAATTAGGATTTCTGTTTTGGATTCCTCAAGGATAGTTTAAATGTTTTAAAATAATAAAATTTAAAAGAAATTTAAAAAAAGTGATTTCTGTTTTGGATTCCTCAAGGATAGTTTAAATGTTTTAAAAGTATAAAACTTAAATGAAATTTTAAAAAAGAAATTATGATTTCTGTTTTGCATTCTTCAAGCATAGTCTAAAAGTTTTAAAACAATAAAATTTAAAATAAATTTTAAAAAAGTAATTAGGATTTCTGTTTTGGATTCCTCAAGGATAGTTTAAATGTTTTAAAATTATAAAATTTAAAAGAAATTTTAAAAAAGTAATTACGATTTCTGTTTTGGATTCCTCAAGGATAGTTTAAATGTTTTAAAATAATAAAATTTAAAAGAAATTTTAAAAAAGTAATTAGGATTTCTGTTTTGGATTCCTCAAGGATAGTTTAAATGTTTTAAAATAATAAATTTTAAAACAAATTTAAAAAAAGTGATTTCTGTTTTGGATTCCTCAAGGATAGTTTAAATGTTTTAAAATAATAAAATTTAAAAGAAATTTTAAAAAAGTAATTAGGATTTCTGTTTTGGATTCCTCAAGGATAGTTTAAATGTTTTAAAATAATAAAATTTAAAAGAAATTTAAAAAAAGTGATTTCTGTTTTGGATTCCTCAAGGATAGTTTAAATGTTTTAAAATTATAAAATTTAAAAAAAAATTTAAAAAAGTAATTACGATTTCTGTTTTGGATTCCTCAAGGATAGTTTAAATGTTTTAAAATAATAAAATTTAAAAGAAATTTTAAAAAAGTAATTAGGATTTCTGTTTTGCATTCCTCAATGATAGTTTAAATGTTTTAAAATAATAAAATTTAAAAGAAATTTTAAAAAAGTAATTACGATTTCTGTTTTGGATTCCTCAAGGATAGTTTAAATGTTTTAAAATTATAAAATTTAAAAGAAATTTTAAAAAAGTAATTAGGATTTCTGTTTTGGATTCCTCAACGATAGTTTAAATGTTTTAAAATAATAAAATTTAAAAGAAATTTTAAAAAAGTAATTAGGATTTCTGTTTTGAATTCCTTAAGGATAGTTTAAATGTTTTAAAATAATAAAATTTAAAACAAATTTAAAAAAAGTGATTTCTGTTTTGGATTCCTCAAGGATAGTTTAAATGTTTAAAATAATAAAATTTAAAACAAATTTAAAAAAAGTGATTTCTGTTTTGGATTCCTCAAGAATAGTTTAAATGTTTTAAAATAATAAAATTTAAAAGAAATTTTAAAAAAGTAATTAGGATTTCTGTTTTGGATTCCTCAAGGATAGTTTAAATGTTTTAAAATAATAAAATTTAAAACAAATTTAAAAAAAGTGATTTCTGTTTTGGATTCCTCAAGGATAGTTTAAATGTTTTAAAATAATAAAATTTAAAAGAAATTTTAAAAAAGTAATTAGGATTTCTGTTTTGGATTCCTCAAGGATAGTTTAAATGTTTTAAAATAATAAAATTTAAAACAAATTTAAAAAAAGTGATTTCTGTTTTGGATTCCTCAAGGATAGTTTAAATGTTTTAAAATAATAAAATTTAAAAGAAATTTTAAAAAAGTAATTAGGATTTCTGTTTTGGATTCCTCAAGGATAGTTTAAATGTTTTAAAATAATAAAATTTAAAAGAAATTTAAAAAAAGTGATTTCTGTTTTGGATTCCTCAAGGATAGTTTAAATGTTTTAAAAGTATAAAACTTAAATGAAATTTAAAAAAAGAAATTATGATTTCTGTTTTGCATTCTTCAAGCATAGTCTAAAAGTTTTAAAACAATAAAATTTAAAATAAATTTTAAAAAAGTAATTAGGATTTCTGTTTTGGATTCCTCAAGGATAGTGTAAATGTTTTAAAATTATAAAATTTAAAAGAAATTTTAAAAAAGTAATTACGATTTCTGTTTTGGATTCCTCAAGGATAGTTTAAATGTTTTAAAATTATAAAATTTAAAAGAAATTTTAAAAAAGTAATTACGATTTCTGTTTTGGATTCCTCAAAGATAGTTTAAATGTTTTAAAATAATAAAATTTAAAAGAAATTTTAAAAAAGTAATTAGGATTTCTGTTTTGAATTCCTTAATGATAGTTTAAATGTTTTAAAATAATAAAATTTCAAAGAAATTTTAAAAAAGTAATTACGACTTCTGTTTTGGATTCCTCATGGATAGTTTAAATGTTTTAAAATAATAAAATTTAAAAGAAATTTAAAAAAAGTGATTTCTGTTTTGGATTCCTCAAGGATAGTTTAAATGTTTTAAAAGTATAAAACTTAAATGAAATTTTAAAAAAGAAATTATGATTTCTGTTTTGCATTCTTCAAGCATAGTCTAAAAGTTTTAAAACAATAAAATTTAAAATAAATTTTAAAAAAGTAATTAGGATTTCTGTTTTGGATTCCTCAAGGATAGTTTAAATGTTTTAAAATTATAAAATTTAAAAGAAATTTTAAAAAAGTAATTACGATTTCTGTTTTGGATTCCTCAAGGATAGTTTAAATGTTTTAAAATAATAAAATTTAAAAGAAATTTTAAAAAAGTAATTAGGATTTCTGTTTTGGATTCCTCAAGGATAGTTTAAATGTTTTAAAATAATAAATTTTAAAACAAATTTAAAAAAAGTGATTTCTGTTTTGGATTCCTCAAGGATAGTTTAAATGTTTTAAAATAATAAAATTTAAAAGAAATTTTAAAAAAGTAATTAGGATTTCTGTTTTGGATTCCTCAAGGATAGTTTAAATGTTTTAAAATAATAAAATTTAAAAGAAATTTAAAAAAAGTGATTTCTGTTTTGGATTCCTCAAGGATAGTTTAAATGTTTTAAAATTATAAAATTTAAAAAAAAATTTAAAAAAGTAATTACGATTTCTGTTTTGGATTCCTCAAGGATAGTTTAAATGTTTTAAAATAATAAAATTTAAAAGAAATTTTAAAAAAGTAATTAGGATTTCTGTTTTGCATTCCTCAAGGATAGTTTAAATGTTTTAAAATAATAAAATTTAAAAGAAATTTTAAAAAAGTAATTAGGATTTCTGTTTTGGATTCCTCAAGGATAGTTTAAATGTTTTAAAATTATAAAATTTAAAAGAAATTTTAAAAAAGTAATTAGGATTTCTGTTTTGGATTCCTCAAAGATAGTTTAAATGTTTTAAAATAATAAAATTTAAAAGAAATTTTAAAAAAGTAATTACGACTTCTGTTTTGGATTCCTCATGGATAGTTTAAATGTTTTAAAATTATAAAATTTAAAAGAAATTTTAAAAAAGTAATTAGGATTTCTGTTTTGGATTCCTCAACGATAGTTTAAATGTTTTAAAATAATAAAATTTAAAAGAAATTTTAAAAAAGTAATTAGGATTTCTGTTTTGAATTCCTTAAGGATAGTTTAAATGTTTTAAAATAATAAAATTTAAAACAAATTTAAAAAAAGTGATTTCTGTTTTGGATTCCTCAAGGATAGTTTAAATGTTTAAAATAATAAAATTTAAAACAAATTTAAAAAAAGTGATTTCTGTTTTGGATTCCTCAAGAATAGTTTAAATGTTTTAAAATAATAAAATTTAAAAGAAATTTTAAAAAAGTAATTAGGATTTCTGTTTTGGATTCCTCAAGGATAGTTTAAATGTTTTAAAATAATAAAATTTAAAACAAATTTAAAAAAAGTGATTTCTGTTTTGGATTCCTCAAGGATAGTTTAAATGTTTTAAAATAATAAAATTTAAAAGAAATTTTAAAAAAGTAATTAGGATTTCTGTTTTGGATTCCTCAAGGATAGTTTAAATGTTTTAAAATAATAAAATTTAAAACAAATTTAAAAAAAGTGATTTCTGTTTTGGATTCCTCAAGGATAGTTTAAATGTTTTAAAATAATAAAATTTAAAAGAAATTTTAAAAAAGTAATTAGGATTTCTGTTTTGGATTCCTCAAGGATAGTTTAAATGTTTTAAAATAATAAAATTTAAAAGAAATTTAAAAAAAGTGATTTCTGTTTTGGATTCCTCAAGGATAGTTTAAATGTTTTAAAAGTATAAAACTTAAATGAAATTTAAAAAAAGAAATTATGATTTCTGTTTTGCATTCTTCAAGCATAGTCTAAAAGTTTTAAAACAATAAAATTTAAAATAAATTTTAAAAAAGTAATTAGGATTTCTGTTTTGGATTCCTCAAGGATAGTGTAAATGTTTTAAAATTATAAAATTTAAAAGAAATTTTAAAAAAGTAATTACGATTTCTGTTTTGGATTCCTCAAGGATAGTTTAAATGTTTTAAAATAATAAAATTTAAAAGAAATTTTAAAAAAGTAATTAGGATTTCTGTTTTGGATTCCTCAAGCATAGTTTAAATGTTTTAAAATAATAAAATTTAAAACAAATTTAAAAAAAGTGATTTCTGTTTTGGATTCCTCAAGGATAGTTTAAATGTTTTAAAATAATAAAATTTAAAAGAAATTTTAAAAAAGTAATTAGGATTTCTGTTTTGGATTCCTCAAGGATAGTTTAAATGTTTTAAAATAATAAAATTTAAAAGAAATTTAAAACAAGTGATTTCTGTTTTGGATTCCTCAAGGATAGTTTAAATGTTTTAAAAGTATAAAACTTAAATGAAATTTAAAAAAAAGAAATTATGATTTCTGTTTTGAATTCTTCAAGCATAGTCTAAAAGTTTTAAAACAATAAATTTTAAAAAAGTAATTAGGATTTCTGTTTTGGATTCCTCAAGGATAGTTTAAATGTTTTAAAATTATAAAATTTAAAAGAAATTTTAAAAAAGTAATTACGATTTCTGTTTTGGATTCCTCAAAGATAGTTTAAATGTTTTAAAATAATAAAATTTAAAAGAAATTTTAAAAAA
Source organism: Populus nigra (assembly GCF_951802175.1). Classification (NCBI taxonomy): domain Eukaryota; kingdom Viridiplantae; phylum Streptophyta; class Magnoliopsida; order Malpighiales; family Salicaceae; genus Populus; species Populus nigra. The sequence goes on from NC_084853.1 coordinate 28,691,069, forward strand.
GTAATTAGGATTTCTGTTTTGAATTCCTTAATGATAGTTTAAATGTTTTAAAATAATAAAATTTAAAAGAAATTTTAAAAAAGTAATTACGACTTCTGTTTTGGATTCCTCATGGATAGTTTAAATGTTTTAAAATAATAAAATTTAAAAGAAATTTAAAAAAAGTGATTTCTGTTTTGGATTCCTCAAGGATAGTTTAAATGTTTTAAAAGTATAAAACTTAAATGAAATTTTAAAAAAGAAATTATGATTTCTGTTTTGCATTCTTCAAGCATAGTCTAAAAGTTTTAAAACAATAAAATTTAAAATAAATTTTAAAAAAGTAATTAGGATTTCTGTTTTGGATTCCTCAAGGATAGTTTAAATGTTTTAAAATTATAAAATTTAAAAGAAATTTTAAAAAAGTAATTACGATTTCTGTTTTGGATTCCTCAAGGATAGTTTAAATGTTTTAAAATAATAAAATTTAAAAGAAATTTTAAAAAAGTAATTAGGATTTCTGTTTTGGATTCCTCAAGGATAGTTTAAATGTTTTAAAATAATAAATTTTAAAACAAATTTAAAAAAAGTGATTTCTGTTTTGGATTCCTCAAGGATAGTTTAAATGTTTTAAAATAATAAAATTTAAAAGAAATTTTAAAAAAGTAATTAGGATTTCTGTTTTGGATTCCTCAAGGATAGTTTAAATGTTTTAAAATAATAAAATTTAAAAGAAATTTAAAAAAAGTGATTTCTGTTTTGGATTCCTCAAGGATAGTTTAAATGTTTTAAAATTATAAAATTTAAAAAAAAATTTAAAAAAGTAATTACGATTTCTGTTTTGGATTCCTCAAGGATAGTTTAAATGTTTTAAAATAATAAAATTTAAAAGAAATTTTAAAAAAGTAATTAGGATTTCTGTTTTGCATTCCTCAATGATAGTTTAAATGTTTTAAAATAATAAAATTTAAAAGAAATTTTAAAAAAGTAATTACGATTTCTGTTTTGGATTCCTCAAGGATAGTTTAAATGTTTTAAAATTATAAAATTTAAAAGAAATTTTAAAAAAGTAATTAGGATTTCTGTTTTGGATTCCTCAACGATAGTTTAAATGTTTTAAAATAATAAAATTTAAAAGAAATTTTAAAAAAGTAATTAGGATTTCTGTTTTGAATTCCTTAAGGATAGTTTAAATGTTTTAAAATAATAAAATTTAAAACAAATTTAAAAAAAGTGATTTCTGTTTTGGATTCCTCAAGGATAGTTTAAATGTTTAAAATAATAAAATTTAAAACAAATTTAAAAAAAGTGATTTCTGTTTTGGATTCCTCAAGGATAGTTTAAATGTTTTAAAATAATAAAATTTAAAAGAAATTTTAAAAAAGTAATTAGGATTTCTGTTTTGGATTCCTCAAGGATAGTTTAAATGTTTTAAAATAATAAAATTTAAAACAAATTTAAAAAAAGTGATTTCTGTTTTGGATTCCTCAAGGATAGTTTAAATGTTTTAAAATAATAAAATTTAAAAGAAATTTTAAAAAAGTAATTAGGATTTCTGTTTTGGATTCCTCAAGGATAGTTTAAATGTTTTAAAATAATAAAATTTAAAACAAATTTAAAAAAAGTGATTTCTGTTTTGGATTCCTCAAGGATAGTTTAAATGTTTTAAAATAATAAAATTTAAAAGAAATTTTAAAAAAGTAATTAGGATTTCTGTTTTGGATTCCTCAAGGATAGTTTAAATGTTTTAAAATAATAAAATTTAAAAGAAATTTAAAAAAAGTGATTTCTGTTTTGGATTCCTCAAGGATAGTTTAAATGTTTTAAAAGTATAAAACTTAAATGAAATTTAAAAAAAGAAATTATGATTTCTGTTTTGCATTCTTCAAGCATAGTCTAAAAGTTTTAAAACAATAAAATTTAAAATAAATTTTAAAAAAGTAATTAGGATTTCTGTTTTGGATTCCTCAAGGATAGTGTAAATGTTTTAAAATTATAAAATTTAAAAGAAATTTTAAAAAAGTAATTACGATTTCTGTTTTGGATTCCTCAAGGATAGTTTAAATGTTTTAAAATAATAAAATTTAAAAGAAATTTTAAAAAAGTAATTAGGATTTCTGTTTTGGATTCCTCAAGCATAGTTTAAATGTTTTAAAATAATAAAATTTAAAACAAATTTAAAAAAAGTGATTTCTGTTTTGGATTCCTCAAGGATAGTTTAAATGTTTTAAAATAATAAAATTTAAAAGAAATTTTAAAAAAGTAATTAGGATTTCTGTTTTGGATTCCTCAAGGATAGTTTAAATGTTTTAAAATAATAAAATTTAAAAGAAATTTAAAACAAGTGATTTCTGTTTTGGATTCCTCAAGGATAGTTTAAATGTTTTAAAAGTATAAAACTTAAATGAAATTTAAAAAAAAGAAATTATGATTTCTGTTTTGAATTCTTCAAGCATAGTCTAAAAGTTTTAAAACAATAAATTTTAAAAAAGTAATTAGGATTTCTGTTTTGGATTCCTCAAGGATAGTTTAAATGTTTTAAAATTATAAAATTTAAAAGAAATTTTAAAAAAGTAATTACGATTTCTGTTTTGGATTCCTCAAAGATAGTTTAAATGTTTTAAAATAATAAAATTTAAAAGAAATTTTAAAAAAGTAATTAGGATTTCTGTTTTGAATTCCTTAATGATAGTTTAAATGTTTTAAAATAATAAAATTTAAAAGAAATTTTAAAAAAGTAATTACGACTTCTGTTTTGGATTCCTCATGGATAGTTTAAATGTTTTAAAATAATAAAATTTAAAACAAATTTTAAAAAAGTGATTTCT